>NW_021703770.1:4107847-4574254 GCF_005190385.1 Monodon monoceros | reverse complement strand
AGAGGCACGGAGGGCGGGGCGGGGCTGCGACGGCAGAGGCCGGCGTGACGTTGCAGGAGCCCGAGGCACGCTGTGCGTTCTCCCGGGGAAGTTGTCCCTGGATCCCGGGACCCTGGCAGTGGCGGGCTGCACAGGCTCCCGGGAGGGGAGGTGTGGGGAGTGACCTGTGCTCGCACACAGGCTTCTTGGTGTGGGCAGCAGCAGCCCTAGCGTTTCATGCCCGTCTCTGGGGTCACGCCCGTCTCTGGAGCTCCTTTAAGCAGCGCTCATAATCCCCTCTCCTCGCGCAGCAGGAAATAAAGAGGGAAGAAAAAGTCTCTTGCCTCTTCGGCAGCTCCAGACTTTTCCCCGGACTCCCTCCCGGGTAGCCGCGGCGCACTAATCCCTGCAGGCTGTGTTCACGCCGCCACCCCCAGTCCTCTCCCTGCGCTCCGACCGAAGCCCGAGCCTCAGCTCCCAGCCCCGCCCGCCCCGGCAGGGGAGCAGACAAGCCTTTCGGACTGGTGAGTGCTGGTCGGCCCTGATCCTCTGTGCGGGAATCTCTCTGCTTTGCCCTCCGCACCCTGTTGCTGCGCTCTCCTCCGCGGCGCCGAAGCTCCCCCCTCCGCCACCCGCAGTCTCCGCCCGCGAAGGGGCTTCCTAGTGTGTGGAAACCTTCCCTCCTTCACAGCTCCCTCCCAGAGGTGCAGGTCCCATCCCTATCCTTTTGTCTCTGTTTTTTCTTTTGCCCTACCCAGGTACGTGGGGAGTTTCTTGCCTTTTGGGAGGTCTGAGGTCTTCTGCCAGCGTTCAGTAGGTGTTCTGTAGGAGTTGTTCCACGTGTAGATGTATTTCTGGTGTATCTGTGGGGAGGAAGGTTATCTCCGCGTCTTACTCTTCCGCCATCTTCCCCTGCGGCTACATATTTAATCTTTAAAGAATTAATTTTATCCCTTATTTCTAAGTAAGATACAAGAGTGGCATCTATGTTACAGTATTAACTCAATCCACTATATGTCAGAACTTGAATCCAGCAATCTCATTTCTTCATCCCAGCAAACTTGTACATCATTATATTTTTATCCACACATCTAATAATGGGACACTTGAGCTTAACAACATTAGGTAATGTATCCATGGTCACACAGCTATTAAACAACGAATAAAAAATCTGTGTTCTTTCCATTTTACTGTGTTGCAACTCTGACATATTGCAAGACAAGGAATCGTGTTATAAGGATTTCTGAATAAACATAATATGTAGGTAGGATTATATTCACCAGGAGTCTCTAGATTGCCTATGATAGAAATAGCTCAAACTGTTTAATGGAAAAATGGCTTATGTATCTGCAAGATCCATTATGAACTGGCCGCCTCTGTTCTTCTTTTAGCCAGTCCTGATTTTCTCTGCAGTGGCTTTGCTCTTGGGCATGCTGGTCTAACATAGTAGAGAGATGGCCATAAACTGATTTCAGTCTGCATCTACAGTTGAATAGCTGGAAAGTGTCTCTTTCTCAACATTTCCAGCAAATTCCAAGGGATGTCATTCGTAAGACCAACTTTGGCCAATGGGCACTTTGATGGGTGATAGTGGCGAGGGTAGCTTGTTCCATGGATTATTTCTGAAACCCAGACCATTGGAGGATCCAACCTCATAACAGTTTTTGGTTTTCAAGTTTACATTGATTAACAACATTCATCTGGCAGACGAATGAGGACGTGGGAGAAAAGAGGATCAGCCAGAAGGGTGTTGAGTGGGGTCAGGCCAAGACGAGATATAAATTGCTCCCACTATTGTCCAGACCTCAAGGACAAGCTCCTCCCTGCAATGGAAGCTATGTTCCAGAAACACCTCTATAGCATGGAACAGAAACACAATTTTTTGTCAGAGAGGTACTGATCTTTGTCACAATAAAACTCGTTGACTGAATTCATAATCTCCATAATCTCAGCACACTTTGTTCCAAGTAAGATTGAGATATGAGAAACTCTGGAGCAGATTCTAGTTCCTGCTTTTCTTTTTTGGTTTCTTTTTTGCTTTTTTTTTCTTTTTTGGTTTTTATTCTCAGAATGAAAATTTGGGTAATATTTTTGGATGTGGAGGAAACTGGGAGTCTCAGAAAATGTCAGGAAGAACTGGGCACAGCCAGGGCCCCTCTGAAGAATTTAAAGACTGTCTTAGGGTTGCTACAGTAGCCAATACCTTTCTGGAATGCTTTAAAGTGGCTGGTAATGGTTTCCTGGACCAGACACTTCTTTTCATCTATCTATCATTGACATATCTTTCTACTTTTTGGAAGATATCAGAAGATAAGGGAAAGGAAGGGAAAGAAATAGAAATAGCTTTTATTGAGCTTCTACAACATGTGCAGTCCCATAGTAGTTACAATGCATAGATTACCTCATTCAATTGCTTCAATAACCCCATGGAGGTACATATAAAATAAAATAAAAACTGCAACAATGAGTTAACATTTAAAGAGTTCTTACCATGTACCAGCGTTTTACATGGACGTTCTCCTTTAATCTCCTTGATAACCCAATGAATTTTGATGTACAAGAGGTTAAAAGATGTGTTCAAGATCATTCATGTGGTCAAGAGTAGAGAGCAGGGACTTCCCTGGTGGTCCAGTGGTTAGGACTCCAGGCTTCCATTGCAGGGGGCACGGGTTCAATCCCTGGTTGGGGAACTAAGATCCCACGTGCCACGTGGCACGGCCAAAAAAAAAAAGAGTAGAGAACAGGCAAGAATGGAGGCACGTCTTTAAGAGAGTTAAAAACCAGATTTGGGATTCAGCCAATTCCTACCCTCTCCAACCAGGCTGGCACCTTTGGTCTTCGGTAACCTCTTTTTGTTACTTGCATGCCCCCAAGTGGAGGAGAACCGAAGGTCACATGGCACTTGAGTGGAATTAGCTGCAACAAAAAGGAATAAATAGCAAGGAGGCACGAACAATATAGGGCAGTGTGCTGGCAGGGAGGGTCCCTGAGAGCCGAGCAGGGAGGGAGAAGCTGCCAACTGTGAGATGCAAGGACAAAACGCTTTTACTCGGGGTGCATTGTGCCATGTGGTGTAGGAGCTCTCAGGTGACGTATGTCTTTGTCTGACTATTATTCCGCAGTGTCTGTTACGACTTGTTGGTGCCCTGGTTCCAGGGTGATAAATCCATGCAGACAGCTCACTAGGCAGGTAGCTTCTGTGTATTTGAAGGAAAAAACATGCGTCCTTACGCGATGCGGCACACTCACTCTCTAGCTTGGTTTCAGGGCCAAATGTATATGTACATATACAGCTGTGTGTATACATATGCACACACAGTGTGTGCATACATATATGTGTACACGCGTGCATAAGCCTGTATGTTTACAAGTGTACGTAGGTACGTGTGTGAATATTCATAAGTGCACGCATGCATATATATGTGCATGTGTATGCATATGTGTGTGTACACACACACACACACACACACACACATCTTGCATCTCTCAGTTACTCCACTGGGAAAAAAAATGCTTTCTTAGTAATAACATTCTTTCTGAGGATTGAGAGGTTTGGGTAGTTACTCTTGGCTCAATCATTTTTCCCATCACTCCCGACTTTTAAAAAAATATAAATTTATTTATTTATCTTTATTTTGGCTGCGTTGGGTCTCCGTTGCTGCGCATGGGCTTTCTGTAGTTGCTGCGAGTGGGGACTACTCTTCGTTGCGGTGTCTTCTCTTGTTGCGGAGCACAGGCTCTAGGCGCGGGGGCTTCAGTAGTTGTGGCTCACGGGCTGTAGAGCGCAGGCTCAGTAGTTGTGGCTCGCGGGCTTTGTTGCTCCACCGCATGTGGGATCTTCCCGGACCAGGGCTCGAACCCGGACCAGGGCTCCCCTGCATTGGCAGGCGGATTCTTAACCACTGTGCCACCAGGGAAGTCCCCGCTCTCTACTTTTTGATCTAAAAGAGAAAAATACCAGGTGATAGGCTCTTTCAGTCCTTGAGGGAGACAACAGTAATGTTTCATTCCTCCAGGCTCTCTGCTCTAGTAGTGTTGCCCTTGTAAGTATTAACATATCGTATTAATCAGGGTTCTTCAGAGAGACAGAACCAATAGGAGACAGATAGGTAGATGATAGATAGATAGATAGATAGATGATTGATAGATAGATATAGATAGATTTAAGAGGAGATTTGTTATAGGAACTGGCTCACGGGGTTTTGGAGGTCAAGAAGTCCCACCATCTGCCATCTGCATGCTGGAGAAGGTGGAAACCTGGTGGTACAATTCAGTTCGAGTCTGAAAGCCAAGAATTGGGGCTAGTGGTTTAAGTGCCACTCTGAGTCAGTAAACCCAAGAACCAGGAGGACCGATGTTGATGCCTGAGGGCAGGAGAAGATGGATGGCTCACCTCAAGCACAGAGAGAGAATGGTTTGCCCTTCCTCTGCCTTCTTGTTCTACTTGCCCCCTCAAAGGATTGAATGATGCCCACCCACACAGGGGAGGATCTTCTGCTTTACTCAATTCACCAATTCAAATGCTAATCTTTTCTGGAAACACCCTCACACACAAACCCAGAAATAATGCCTTACCAGGTACGAGGGCATCACTTAACCCAGTCAAGTAGACACAATAAAAATAACCATCACACATGTGGAGTCCTGGTCTGAGGGCAAACCCAACTGGCCAGGGAGAAAATGAAATTTTGTTGAGTCCTTACTGCGTGCCACACGCCAGTCCTTTTAGCTCCCTTATCTTAATAGATCCTGCCAATAACTTTGAGAGGGTGAAAGAATTCTTCCCATTTATATATTTGGGGAATGAGGCTCTGACAACTTAAGTAACATGTTTTACATCCTACATCCAGTATATGATGGAGCTAGGATTGAACGCACCTCTCACTCTCCCAAAGGCTAGGACATTTCCGTTGAGTCTGTGGGTTTCAAACTTTGGTTAACTTCAAAATCACCCACGCAGCCCTTTGAAAATGAAAATCTCTGAGTCCTGCCTTAACCCTGCTGAACCTTACTCTTTTCATAAGGCTCCATGTCCTTTTCAGAAAAAACAAACAAACGAACAAAACAAATACTGGTCATTAAAAACTCCAGTACCTTAGGAAGGTCAACTTATATATTCTTGAAGGTTCCTTGCAGTCTTCAAAATTTGTATGAATTATCTATTGCTGTACAACAGATTACCCCCAAACTTATCAGCTTCAAACAACAAGCATGTATGATCTCACGTGTAATGTGGGTCAAGGCATAACTTCACTGAGTGCCTCTGGCTCAAAGCCTTTCATGAGGTTTCAGTCAAGCTGTCAAGCAGTGTGGTCTCATTTGAAGTCCTGATTTAGAGGAGAGCCTTCACTTCCAAGCTCACAAACGTGGCTGTTTGCAGGCCTTGATCTCTTACCCTGTGGGCCTCTTCACGGGACGCCCACACAGCATGACAGAGGAAGAGATTTCAAAGGGTGAAAGTGCCTAAGCTAGAAGCCACTATCTTTAAAACCTAATAAGGTGCAGCATCCTGTTGGTTCAGCTTTGTTCCGTTTGTTAGAAATGGGTCAACAATTCCAGCTCATAGCTAGAGGGAGGGTATTATACAAGGTCATGAACATAGGGATGATTGCGGGTCACCTTGGAGGCTGCCCATCACAACACATCTCAGGCTTCCTTGGGTGGGGCAGGTGAAGGAAGGATGGAGGCGGGGAGTGGTTTGAACTCCTCTGGAGATTGCCGTGTGACCAGTAAACATTTGGATGAAAATAATGTCTGATCCAAATTGTTTTATCTTTGCAAAAGCAGATTTGCCACAGAATTGGAGTTGATAGTCTCTGCTTAAAATATTTAAATAATAATGAAATACTGATTATTAACTATCTACGTGCTGTATTCTAAACTCTTTAGAGAAACAGTAAAGATGTGGTTATGGTTACTCTTATGGCCTGCTCTTTCATTATTGCCCCTTTTTTTGCTGCTGGGTAGAATACTGAAAAGCATCAGACTTGGGGGTAGAAAGCTTCCAGCTTTGACTCTGCCAGTTTTGCCTCATTTTCCTAAGCCTCAGCTTCCTCACATGTAAAAGGAGAATCAAATCCCTTGTTTTACCCATCTCACAGGATTGTACAGAGGATAATAATCTAAAACAAATTATCCAGTCAACTAATCTATGACAAAGGAAGCAAGGATATACAGTGGAGAAAAGACAGTCTCTTCAATAAGTGGTGCTGGGAAAACTGGACAGCTACATGTAAAAGAATGAAACTAGAACATTCCCTAACACCATACACAAAAATAAACTCAAAGTGGATTAAAGACCTAAATGTAAGACCGGACACTAAAACACTCTTAGAGGAAAACATAGGAAGAACACTCTTTGACATAAATCACAGCAAGATCTTTTTTTTTTTAACATCTTTATTGGAGTATAATTGCTTTACAATGGTGTGTTAGTTTCTGCTTTATAACAAAGTGAATCAGCTACACATATACATATCTCCCCATATCTCCTCCCTCTTGCATCTCCCTCCCACCCTCCCTATCCCACCCCTCGAGGTGGTCACAAAGCACCGAGCTGACCTCCCTGTGCTATGCGGCTGCTTCCCACTAGCTATCTATTTTACGTTTGGTAGTGTATGTATGTCCATGCCTCTCTCTCAGGAGAGGGTGTGGAGAAAAGGGAACCCTCTTGCACTGTTGTTGGGAATGTAAATTGATACAGCCACTATGGGGAACATTATGGAGGTTCCTTAAAAACTAAAAATAGAACTACCATATGACCCAGCAATCCCACTACTGGGCATCTACCCAGAGAAAACCATAATTCAAAAAGACACATGCACCCTAATATTCATTGCAGCACTATTTACAATAGCCAGGTCATGGAAGCAACCTAAATGCCCATCAACAGACGAATGGATAAAGAAGATGTGGTACATATATACAATGGAATATTACTCAGCCATAAAAAGGAACGAAATTGGGTCATTTGTAGAGACGTGGATGGACCTAGAGATTGTCGTACAGAGTGAAGGAAGTCAGAAAGAGAAAAACAAATATTGTATATTAACGCATATATGTGGAATCTAGAAAAATGGTACAGATGAACCGGTTTGCAAGGCAGAAATAGAGACACAGATGTAGAGGACAAACGTATGGACACCAAGGGGGGAAAGCGGCGGGGGGGAGCTGATGGTGGGGTGAACTGGGAGATTGGGATTGACATGTATACACTGATGTATATAAAATGGATGACTAATAAAAACCTGCTGTATAAAAATAACTAAATAAAATAAAATTATAAATAAATAATCAGAAAGCGTTTTGTGAAGAATTTATCACAGTAGAGAGAGTGGCGTGTAGTATGTAGTGGTTGTGGTAACAGAATCAAATGTAATGTCTCTTCTGGCAAAAATATCCCTCAGATGTGTATACATCTCTCCATCCAGGAGTCTTGTGCTGGTTCCATCACCTAGAGGTTTCTTTTCTTTGTTTCGTTTCCTATTGTTACAGACCGGTTGAAAAGGGATCACCCAATCACATCCTACTCCTTGGATTAGAATTCATCTTTGAACAGCTTTACTTTGTTTAGAAGTAGCATGCTACTTTGTTCCTGCAGGCTTACATCCTGGTGTCCTGTGTAACGTCTCTACCTGATTGTGCACATCCACAGTGCAGGGGCTGTCTCTCACTCATTTTGGTATGTCCGTAATCCCTTATAAAATTAAATATACGCTACTTCATTTCAATAAGCTTTGGGAGTAGATAAGAAAAACTGAAACCTGAGAGAGGTTAAAGGAGTCATATTAATTTCTGAATTTACCAGCATCTAACAAAGGTATGCACACAGGAGGCACACAATCTTTTTGTTGCTATTGTCTTGTGCAGACACAGTGATGGTCAAGATGGTTTCTGTTTGGGGGAAACCCATGTTGTCCTCTCTTCTTCACCATGCCTAGCGACTTCCTTTTTTTTTATTTTTAAAAGATTTTTATTTTATATTGGAGTAGAGTTGATTAACAATGTTGTGTTAGTTTCAGGTGTACTGCAAAGTGATTCAGTTACACATATACATATATCTATTCTTTTTCAGATTCTTTTCCCATTTAGGTTATTACAGAATACTGAGCAGAATTCCCTGCGTTATATAGTAGGTCCTTGTTGGTAACCTATTTTTTTAAAGTTTTTTAAAAATTAATTAATTAATTTTGGCTGTCTTGGGTCTTCATTGCTGTGTGCAGGCTTTCTCTCGTTGTGGCGAGTGGGGGCTACTCTTCGTTGCGGTGCGCGGGCGTCTCATTGCAGTGGCTTCTCTTGTTGCGGAGCACGGGCTCTAGGCGCGGGCTTCAGTAGTTGCGGCACGTGGGCGCAGTGGTTGTGGCTCACGGGATCTAGAGCGCAGGCTCGGTAGTTGTGGCACACGGGCTTAGCTGCTCCGCAGCATGTGGGATCTTCCTGGACCAGGGCTTGAACTCGTGTCCCCTGCAGGCAGATTCTTAACCACTGCACCACCAGGGAAGTCCCTGGTTATCTATTTTAAATATAGCAGTGTATATATATATGTTATTCCCAAACTCCCAATCTATTCCTGTCCTCACTCCACCCCCTTTCCCCTTTGGTAACCATAAGTTTGTTTTCTAAGTCTGTGAGTCTGTTTCTGTTTTGTAAATAAGTTTATTTATACCATTTTTTTTAAAGATTCTGCATGTAAGCTATATCATATGATATGTCTTTCTCTGTCTGACTTACTTCACTTAGTATGATCATCTCCAGGTCCACCCATCTCGCTGCAAATGGCATTATTTCATTCTTTTTAATGGCTCAGTAATATTCCATTGTATATATATGTACCACGTCTTCTTTATCCATTCATCTGTCAATGGATACTTAGGTTGCTCCCATGTCCTGGCTCTTGTAAACAGCACTGCAGTGAACACTGGGGTGGCCTAGCACCTTCCTGTTGCCTAATGCCCCAACCTCCATGGACTGATCCTGGCAAGTACCTGGCAGTATGTGTAGATGTGAATCAACACACAAGCTTCTGTTTTCCTTGTACTCCAGGGCAGACAGCTGAACTTGCTTCTTCATTTCAGGCTTTATTTAGATTTGTTAACATGACTTTGGATGCTTTCATGGATTTTGCCCTTGGAAATGCAGCCTCTGTTAATTCTCCTTTGATTGTGCATCTCCCAAGCTGCCGTTTGAGGCACCATCTTGCCTCCACCACCTGATTTCTCCACCACGTCAGGTCCTAGTCCCGCAGGAGATTCAACTACATGCGTGGTATAGATTTTATAGAGGTACTTCTTACTAATTTGTTCTCTTTCCTCTCAACCCAGCCCTAGGAGTGGATGAAACTATTAGACTGTGAATGTTTTGAATTAACTTACTTAATTATGAAGAATCCCTTAAACTTTCCCTTTAAATCTAATTCAGGCTTCTCTTTCCAGACTGATTCACTTAAGATTCATTTTAACTGTGGAACCCTGTCTTCCTAATTGTTCTTCTTAAGTCCTTTAAAAGACATGTATCAAATTCCCAAGTGCTGTCTGCCTTCTCAGTTTTACCTCCAATTCCTTACTTAATGAAGCTGAAAAGAGTGGGTGATTACATTGTTCCTCTATTTTTATTGGACCTGCCCAGGAGGATTTGTCCAATTCTGCTGAAATACCACTAACTTGAAAGTTTCACAAGGACTGAAACATTCTGCATATGTATAGGATGTGGGAGAGTTATGTCCAATGATTTTTTTTAATTCAAAATATATTAATGGAAAAGAATGTAAAAAGACTGTATATATGTGTATAACTGAGTCACTTTGCTGTACAGCAGAAATTAGCACAACATTGTAAATCAACTCTACTTCAATTAAAAAAAAACCCACCATGCCACAGTTAAAAGAAAAACAACACATAAATAAAAAATTCCAGAGCAAGTGTTTTAGCTCCTAATGCAAAGACGAACAAAACAAAATAAAACAAAATATATTAAGTGCCCATTATATGCCAGACACTCCTCAACATGCTGTTATTTCAATGGTGAAAAAGACAGCTGTGGTACTTGCCTTTGGTCCTCACTTCAGTCCAGTGAGAAAGATGCTGGGGCACGACGTGGTGGTCCTATGATGTGATACATGTCGTGCTAGAGATACGCCCAGAAGATTGTGTTGGCAAAGAGACGTGACACTTCTTTCTGCTTAGGGAAGAGGTATCACGAAAGGCTTCCTGGAGGAGGTGACACTTACGCTCTTCCAGAAAGATGAATACGAATATAAAATATCCAGAAGGATTCATTGGACATCATTCAGTTGCTAGGTAGAGATACCAAAAAGAATAAGTTTATGCACAAAGAAAGAAGTTATTGACTGCCACAAGTGAGGGGTTCAAGGGACTGCCCAGGTATGGGTGGAATCCCGGTCTAGACAATGTCTACAATTCTCTTGCTCTTACACATATATTTTATTTTCTTGTTTGTTTCTCTAGAATTTTTCTCCCATTTAGGCAAGTGGAATATGCTATGCTGATCCAGGCTTGCGTGGTCCTTGTACAAATGGGTACTCTGCCAGGATCCACGTCAGTTCCCCAGAAAAGGACACTGCATGGTCCTGTTTGGGCCACATTCCTATTCTCTTACTCACTCGTGTGTTCAGTCATCCACTGTAGTTAATTAGAAGCACTGTTCTCGAGTTTATCTCTGGACTCTGAAATTTGTGCACCCAGGTCAGCCTGAATCACGAGACTCCCATGAGGTTGGGGAGACCAGCTATATCATTAGCATTCCCACCATGCTGGAGAAAAGAATCCCTTTAAAAATATTTCTGGACAAATTAAAAATGGTGCTCTATGTGTTACACCATGCAAAGATAAGGGGGGGTCATCCTGTGTGAAGTCCTAGAGTTAGAGCCATCGGGGTCCATTAGGGTAATGCCTGCACACTTCCAGATGCACAGGAATCGCCCGTGGATATTGATTCAAGGTGGATTTGGATTCAGTAGATCTGGGGCGGAGCCTGAGACTCTGCAGCTCCCTGGTGAGCTGATACAGCTGGTCTGTGGACTGTGCTTTGAGCAGCAAGGCATCAGTAATCCAAGTCATTTAATATGGTTGGAGTTTAGGTGACAAGCAAGGGTCGAGTGGTAAAGGAGACGAGAGCGATGAGAACCCCGGAAGGCCTGGACCCTCAAGTCCCTTGTTCAGTTATTCTCCATTTGCCTGATAGCTCCTTTTCTCACCGTACTTGGTGCCCTGGGAGGCTGCCCTGGTGGACTACCTCATCCGTGCAGCGTTTCCAGTTTCTAGTTGCTGGCGGGAGGCACCAGCTGATGGTTAGAGTAAAAGCGGCCACAGTACTTGCTCTCACTGTTCTGTCCTTGTCGGACCAGAGTCTGGGTAGCAGCTGGTGCTTCTACCTATGGCCACAGCTCCCAGGCAGAGATGGTTCCCCTGCAGCTCCCATCAGGTTCTGGAACACTGCGCCCTCGCCCTGACCCTGGATCCAGGGGTGGTGGCTGGTTCCAGCTGTGGTTCCTGGGTGAACATCCCCCCTTGATGTTGTCTGAGCCCTGCCGGGGTGTGCCATCTGTTCTCTGCTGGGACTCTCTGATACACCTCTCATTCCATGTCTGTAAAATGGGCTAATAATGGCTACGCTGCCTGGTTCTTGGGAGATTTATAGAAAACAGTTTATCGAATGTGCCCGCCGTGGTGCCTGGACGTGTGGACTCTTCACAGTTGAACACTAGAAAGGCTCATTGCCTCTCAGTGTTCACACACTCCTTCTTAGACAGTGTCATTCACCCTTCTTCTGAGAATGTGCTGTTGGAACCCTTAGACTCTGGCCCCCAGGCCACAGCTGGTCAGGCCAGAGGTAAGTCAGTAGCCCAAACTAGGCCAATCGGCCTCTGCCTGCAGGGAATCTGGAGTCCAGGTCTCGGAGCCTTGTGGGACTCTGTCGTGCTCTTCATCTGGAAGACCATGTAAAGCTATGGATGTGAGGCCTCGCTTGTTTTCAGAGCAGGTAAGGAAGTGGGGAAGAATGAGGAGGAGAGATTAAAAGGTAAGGGGGGAGAGAGGGGGAGAGAGGGAGAGGCGCCTTGGCGTCTGATTGATTTCTTTTTTGTTTGTTTGTTTTTGCGGTACGCGGGCCTCTCACTGCTGTGGCCTCTCCCGTTGCGGAGCACAGGCTCCGGACGCGCAGGCTCAGCGGCCATGGCTCACGGGCCCAGCCGCTCCGCGGCATGTGGGATCTTCCCGGACCGGGGCACGAACCCGCGTCCCCTGCATTGGCAGGCGGACGCTCAACCACTGCGCCACCAGGGAAGCCCGGCGTCTGATTGATTTCTTATTCCTATTTCTAATCCCTCCTGAGGTCCAGCTTCCTTTGCAGGACGTGAGACTTTCCCAGCACCCTCAAGGCTTCGTGAGTGACCGTCTACACAGACAAGTGGGTGATGTGGTCATTTTCCCTTGAACGCTGTGGCAAAGGAGTAGCCCCCTGAACCTCTGTTGGGTTAGGAAGGAATAAGGGGTAGCTGGCAAAGCAGAAACCAAGGCTAGTTAGAGTGAAGCAAGCACGTAATTCAGTGTAATTCGAGCGCTCGAGAAACAATCACTTCCCTGGGGTTTTTCCTGGGATGTTTACTGGCCCCCTCCCGAGCAGAATGGAAAAAACTACAAGAACAAGTTCTCTGACTCAAAGGGACAACTTGTCATTTCTCAGCATTCCTGTGATTTTGTGTTCAGCCAGCTCCAGTTCAAAGTGAATCTGCCTTTGGGCACAAAAATTCAGCTCCAGGTTTGTGAGTGTAAAGTGTAGCTGCTCATCCAGCCCTGACTGTCCATCACCCCTAATGTCAGTGTTCTGATAGCATGTCTGGAGCCCCAGCCTGGTTGCTGGCAAAGCCTCTCAGCTTCTCCAACATCACCGAGGACTCTCAGGGCGGGAAGAGGGCTCGTATCCTGCCTTCCGATTGTTCTCGCACGATCTTCGTTTTTCTTGACTTTGCCATCACTCTGCTTTCCCTATGGCCTTCAGAAACTGCTGTGCACTGTCTTGCTTTTTTTCCAAATGGAGAATATTCACATGACTTACACTTTCCAGAATTACTAACATGAAGCCATTGGATGCAACCACCTTTTCCTGAGTGCTGAGGATGTTGGAGGATGATTATGGCTCAGAGTAGAACAGGTGAGACATTGCAATAGGCTGGGCCAGGACGCATACGCCCCCGTGAGCTCTCGTTGGCTGTCTTTCTCCACATGACCTGGCTGATCTTCCTGCTATTGGTGCCGGCCTTTTACCCTTTACCCTTTACCTTCAGCCCTTACTGGGCCCATACTCCTCTTGTTCAGCTGCCCTGGGGATCTTCAAAATCCTCTGTTTGGAGAACAGAGACCCGATTAATTTGTGATGCAGAAAAATCCCCTCCTTAGGTATATACCTCAAATCAGCTTCCGGCTCTCACTTTGTACTTTGAAAGGTACCTGTTCGTGAGCTTTTCCTAAACAAAGAACAATTGTCTTCCTAAGAGAATTCTTCTGTCCTCCTAAAGCCAAGCGTCTAAGCTACAGCCGGCTTTAAAAATCCAACACATCCAGGGCGCACAGACACACACAGGCCCAGGACATCCCGCTTTTTGCTCCGTGTAGTATGAGTGGCTTCCAGTCACTTCCCTTCCAGCTTTAGTTTCTCATGAATTGATGAATGAAAAGCAAAGGTGCTGTCAACAGCCAGTAACTGTGCTCCGTCCACCAACAGAATGGAGTAGTGTGTCAATCAGGCGGTGATCTTATGCCCCGACTAGGACATATCACCACCTAGGCCCCCATATTTTAAGGGAAATTGAACAAGATTTAGTGGGTGGATTCTTCCAGAGGAAGGAAGAAATGCCCTCGCATTCCCGGGCTTAGTTACCTTGCTTGCTTGTTTTGTTGTCAGGCCCTCAGTTTTCCCAGGTTTTTACATCAAGACATATATTCATGTCTTTACTGTGAGCCAGTTATGAACCAATCAACTAGACAGAATCGGGTGAGCAACGTACGCACAACTTTAGCCTCACCATCCTAGAGGGCCAGGGAACGGGTCGTGAAGTGACCTGAGGACCTTTATCTGCGATTCCAGGGCTTGCCTTCAGACGGAGATGGTCCTCTGCTTGCTGTGACACTCTCTGTTTCCTCCTCTCTCTATTTCTCCCTCCCTAGGACTAGAACTCTGCCTCACTTTCCCTCTAGCTCCTAAGACTGACCTTTCTCTCTGACCAGTAGAATGGAGCCCAGAGACCACGCTTAGTGCTTTCCAGATTCTACTCTCAGGACTCCTCCAATCTTCATGCTGCTTCCTCTTCTCAGACACACACACCAAGGACCATATGAAAGGGAATGTATCTCCTTCTCTCCGTATTTACTCTCTTAGTGTGATAAGTTGGCTTTGACCCATCCCTTATACTTTTTACCCTCACTGCACTTTAGTGTGGGTCATGAGTGCTGCTACATATTCTAGTTACAGCTTTGACTATTTTCCACCTTAATTTGGGTTCTCCCTTTGCCAGTGTCTCCTGAACCTACAGAAGAGTTTGATTAGTCCCCAGCATCCACTTACCTTGGTGTTATTTTCCTTCCAACGTGGTTTTATCCATCTGTAGGGTCAGAGCTGGACATCTGTTTCCTGAGCCATCCAGACGTACCAAACTATCCAAAGAGTCCTTGGCCCCAAATGGAGAGATTATTAGAACAGCATGTCAGGTTTCCTTCTGTCACTGCCCTTCTAGGTCTGCCAAAGCATCTCTTTCTTGTTTTATTTTTGTTTTTAATTTTTTGGCCGCACCGCACGGCATGTGGGATCTTAGTTCTCCGACCAGGGCTTGAACCTGGGTCCCCTGCATTGGGAGAGCAGAGTCTTAACCACTGGACTGACAGGGAAGTCCCTCTTTCTTGGTTTTAACCTCTGCTGGAATCATGCCTTTCACTGAATTCTGCACTAATGTCACATCGTAAGTGTGGCTGTGGCTAATGGGGATTATGATATTTATTGCAGCTCAAACATACATCTGACTTTATCCCCTGAGTACTTGGTAGGATTACACATCCCTTCTCCTTTGAAGTTAAACATGTGACTAATTTCAGCCAACAAAATGAAGCAGAAGTGAAGAGCTTTGCTTCATGGAAGGAAGTCTAAGACCTTGGGTACAACTTGCATTGTGCTAGTCCTCTGTGATGACAACGTAAGCCCATGTGGGAGGAGAGCCTCTTATGGCCTATATGCCTGGCCGACTATGGTTTGGGTCATGTAGCCTAAGAGAGAAATAACTCCCCTCTGTTTTAAAGTACCGTAATGTGAGATTGCTTGTTGCTGCAGTATAACCTTGCCTTATCCTGACTAATACAGTAATTGCGTCCTCTCTCCGGGCTCTGGTTTATTCATTTGTAAAAGGATGTAGTTGGACAAATTATCACTTAAGTTTCTTTCATCTCCGACATTCGAGGACTCTACATCTTATCTGACAGTATCCAGGCAAGAGCAGTGGCCCGTTAGTTGTTCCTCTTGGAATGTTTCCATGAAGCTCATGAATGATTAAGATATGTGTCTGGATAACACCCAGTGGCAATAGAAATGAGACAGCTGGCTAAACAATTGTAAACTCTAATCAGGGTGTGTACTCCAGATGCTCAAATATTATTGTCAAATGTCCAAATAAATGCCCATCACAATTTCGATGCTGAGATTTTTCTTTTTCTTAACATGATTTTTACTGGCTGTCAAACTAATTTGTGGAAAGCCCATAATGCAAGTGTCACATTGTTTTATTAGGGACATGTGAGCATTGTGGAAAGTGTTTATGAAACCAAGCATGCAGGAGAGATAAATAATACACCAATAAAATACCGGAATCACAAGAGCAATTTTTTCAAGGGGAAGCACCTTATCATTGAAACAATTTTTTAATAATATTTACAAATATGGTTGACTATGTTTTCCTTGTGCTTAATGTCAGTTATTATTTTTTAAAATTTATTTATTTATTTTTAGCTGTGTTGGGTCTTTGTTGCTGCGTGGGCTTTTCTGTAGTTGCGGCGAGCGGGGGCTATTCTTCCTTGCGGTGCGCAGGCTTCTCATTGCGGTGGCTTCTCTTGTTGCTGAGTATAGGCTCTAGGCGTGCGGGCTTCAGTAGTTGTGGCTCGCGGGCTCTAGAGTGCAGGCTCAGTGGCTGTGGTGCACGGGCTTACTTGCTCTGGGGCATGTGGGATCTGCCTGGACCAGGGCTTGAACCCGTGTCCCCTGCATTGACAGGCGGATTCTTAACCACTGTGCCACCAGGGAAGCCCTATTATTATTTTTTGACTAAGGAAGAGTAACATGGAGAAAATCTATTTACAGACTTCCTTGATTTGATTATTTTACAGCAGATTCCATGCAGAAATTTTGGAATCAGACTGACTGACTTAGAATTTTGATTTTGCCATTGTTCATAATGTGACTTAAGCTCTCTGAGTCTTAGTTTCTTGATTTGTAAAATGAAGATGCTGTTAGTTATATTTCACAATAAATTGCGGATAAAATTAGAGTATGCATATATAGTCATTAGTGAAGCAATACTGACATCTTCCTTGCCGTTATCATTTGTCCTCATAGAAAAGACATACATACTGGCCTCTGATGACTTCACACGGCATTGATAACACACTTTGACATTATCGGAGTCTACTGACATCAAACAGCCACAAGGTAAGATTAACTGCCCTTAATGCTGCACTCTGTCATTTTCAAGATGACTTCACCCACAGATTATCACAGGGGCTTTCTCATAAAACCCAGCTTAGTGAGTTAATCAACCTGCGGGAGGTATTAGAGGACAGAATGGACGTACATTTCAAAGGAGCTTTAGCCCTAAATCGTCCCAAATCACATGTCTGAACAATTTTCTTCTCCATCGCAGTTAACTTGTTGGTCACAATTTATTGAACAGCTTTCACCTACTTCGGTTCTGGAATAATCCTTGCCATCCATCTCTCGTCAATTTAACAAATGCTTCCCTCTCTTCCTAAGGTTGTCCGTGAAAGGGAAGGGACTTCATTTCACTTGTAAAGATTTAAGTGTTTGACTGGTGGTTATCTTCCAGAATTTAAAAGAAATCCCATTCTTTGAAAAAAGAATCAAGAAGTATCAATATTTATCATGGATAAATCTTATCTGGCATCAAAATAGTATAATAATAGCTAATAACTATTGAGTTCTTACTATTTGCCAAGCACTGCTATGTGCTTTACATAGAGAAATCATAATTGCCCTATGAGTTTCTGTCTAGTGATATCCTTCTCATTTAAAATTTATTTTTTATGAGGTAACATTGGTTTACAGCGTAAGTTCCATGTGTACATTATTTTTCTACTTCTGTATATGCTACAGCATGCTCACCACCAAAATTTTTGTTCCCATCAAAAGCACCATATGGTGAATCCCCTTTACCTGTTTCACCTTCTCCTTAACCCTTTCACTTCTGGTAACCACTACTCTGTTCTCTGCATCTGTGTGTTTGCTTTTGTTTGGTTTGTTCGTTTATTTAGTTTTGTTGTTGTTGCTTATATTCCACACATGAGAGAAGCAAAATTTCATCTTTCTTTATGGCTGAGTAGTATTCCACTATATATAAATATATATTATCCTTTTATCCATTGATGGGCACTTAGGTTGTTCGCAAATCTTGGCTGTTGTAAATAATGCTGCAATGAACTTAGAGGTGCATATATCTTTTTGAAGCAGTGTTTTCATATTCTTTGGATAGATACACAGAAGTGGGATATCTGAATCATATGGTAGTTCTATTCTTAATTTTTTTGAGGAATCTCCATAATGTTTTCCGTAGTCATTGCACCAATTTACATTCCCACCAACAGTTTGTAAGGGCTCCCTTTTCCCCACACCCTCACCAAGACTTGTCATTTTCTGCCTTTTGGATCATATCCATCCTAACAGGTGTGAGGTGATATCCCACTATGTTTTTTTTTTTTTTTGCGGTACGCGGGCCTTTCACTGTTGTGGCCTCTCCCGTTGCATAGCACAGGCTCCGGACGCACAGGCTCAGCGGCCATGGCTCACGGGCCCAGCCGCTCCGCGGCATGTGGGATCCTCCCAGACCTGGGCCCCTGCATCGGCAGGTGGACTCTCAATCACTGCGCCACCAGGGAAGCCCCCCACTATGGTTTTGATTTGCATTTCCGTGATTATTAGTGATGTTGAACATCTTTGCGTGTGCCTGTTGGCCACCTGTATGTCTTCTTTGAAGACATGTCCATTCCGCTCCTCTGCCCACTTTTTAATCTTCTTTTTAAAACTGTGGAAAGAGTTCAGTGGGTTTGGGCAACCCCCCTAAGATCTTTTAGCTGGTAAGTGAAGAGTTGATATTTCAAAACCAGATTGGCTGACTCTATAGTTTGCACTTTAATCCCTGTGTACACTTCTGTCCCAAATGTAAGAGATGTTCCATGATGGAAGCAGAGGAAACAGCCAAATCCAGTCCAGGTGCCTGGGCTGCATCAACAGACTTGGACTATATATAATGAATTATACCTCAATACGTAGTAAGAGACACATTACATTATGTTATATATACTGAGATATACATATATATATCTCACCATGTTATAACTTTTTCATCTTAATAAATGAATAGAAGACACTGAATAATTGGTACATCTCTGAACTTTTGAGTATAAGGTGACTCCTGGCTTTTTTAGAGGAAGCACACAATGTATAGGTAATTCATTAGCTGTAAGTTCTTTCTTGGTTGCGTACTTTCAAGTATTTTTCAAGTGTCTTTTCTTACTGCAATATAAACTCATGAAGGCAAAAATTTGGGGCCTGTTTTATTTGCTTATTTGTCACTGTGCTAAAATAGTGCTCTGTATGCGTTCAGTAAATATTTGCTGACTAAATAAATACATTGTCTCGAGCTCTTCCTGTTTGTAGCATCTGCTAACTGTCCCGCTTAGTGGTTGCTGTCCTCTTGTGGTTTTTCATTTCTGACTATGAGCTCCCTTTCAGTGGGTGTTAAGTCTGTTGGAGAATTATCTGGGCCCCCATTTGCGGAGCATTCATTTAGACAGATTTGTATCTATATCTGCTTCAGAGAATTGGGAGAGTATGATTTCACTGATCCTAGAGCAGTTTTAAAATATTTATTTATTTAATATGCAGACCATATACTCTTACAGGGCGGGCCTGAGTTTTGCGTATCAGGCATGACTGTATGCTTTCTCCCTTCTTTCTTTGGCCAGCGGATAGAGTTTTTGTTCTGTTTCACATAAAGACTGGGCATTCGTCCTTTTGGTTCTCTAACAGGTAAGCTCTCATGTGCACAGGAACCCTGGCTGGTACTTCATGACCTTTTCTGATGCTAAAGATCTCTCCCCCAGGCATGGAATTGCAGATTTGGTCCTGATTCTCCCATAAATCCTTTAGGTTTGTCATCTCGTTACCAATGTGTTTGCTCTTCATCCCTTTATTGGATTAACCTCACTTTATGTATGAAAAAATAATAAATTCTGGTTAGGTTTTATCCAGCATTCTATTTGTTTTAGCTTGGAGATAGAGAATTCTTATGTCAGCTCAGTCTGTTATATTGAATAGAAATCCTCAGCAGCACTGTGCATAATGAAAGTCTTGCTGGGGATAATAGTATTAAAATTGTCAGTTTTCTTATTAGCTCCCACCTCAACTCAACCCTGTTCTCATGATGGCTGGGGCTGTGTTCTATCCCTGGAGCACAGCACTGCACTCAGCATATTATAGGTCACAGGAAGTGTTGACAGTTGGGTGAATCAGCATTCATTTTCTTTCATTCTCTACCCATTTTCTGATTCCCTACGCCTCCCTCCATTATGGCTTTAGTACCTGCTGCCCCTCCCCCCATCCCAGCAGACTCCGGGATATGACCCAAGGCCTTGAGTATTTTTATTCAACTTTTTCTATTTTTCCCCCAAACTAATATTCAAGGTACCATCTACTCCTGCTGCACCATGAGTGTACCTCCCCACATCTTCTGGACCCACAACTTTGGTTCTAGAATAACCTGTGGCTTGGAATGACCTCCAAGCAAACTGGATTCTGAATTAGAGCGGGGTGCAGAGAATACAGTGTCTAGGTTGTATGGGATATAAAGGGTGAATGGCAAAAGGTGAGTCCAGACAACAGTTAGGAATAGACAAGCCATGCCTAGGATGGAAATTCTAAGGGTAAGGTATTATATGTATCTTGAGGGCACTGGGAATTTGGGGCTTATGCACAGAGAAGGAAACTAGAGTCTAGTTATTAGGAATGGGGTATAGAGTTAAAGCTAATGTGGCAGAAAATGAGTTGACAACAGAGGTAACTAGAGTGTGTGGGTGTACACATATGTGTGCATGTACACATCCTGCTTCAGGCAAGAAGAAGTTAAAACACACACGCACGTATACATATATAAATACATATATTTTTTCTTTTTTTTTTTTTTGCGGTTACGCGGGCCTCTCACGGTTGTGGCCTCTCCCATTGCGGGGCACAGGCTCCAGACGCGCGGGCTCAGCGGCCATGGCTCACGGGCCCAGCCGCCCCGTGGCATGTGGGATCTTCCCGGACCGGGGCACGAACCCATGTCCCCTGCATCGGCAGGCGGACTCTCAACCACTGCGCCACCAGGGAAGCCCTATTTTTTCTCTTGAGATTTTGATGGTCAGACCTTCAGGTACGTCAGACTCACTAGTGGGAGCAGAAGGATGTAAAACCTGGGAACCAGGTGGTCCTATTTGCACTACGTGCCATGAAGAATTTAGCCATGCGAAAGCATGGTTCCTTCCCTTCTCACCTCCAATCAAAGGTAGTTAGAACCACTTACGTGTGATCAGAGGAGGCCCTGGCTGGAAACAAGGAGGAATTGCCTTTATATGTGGGCTGAAAAGAAGAAATTGAGGGGGTATTTTTCCTCCCCACCTGCCCTGATTTTGCTGGGGAAACCTTATTAGGTTGGTACAGTCTCAGCAGATAAATCTGAGAATTCATTTTTATTTATATGTGTTTTCTTGGCATTTCCTCTGATAGACTTGAGTTGTAAAGAGAGTTATAAATGCTGTTTCCGTGGGCTCTTTTTACTGCACTGTATCTGTTATTTCAGAGGGGCCCACTGAGACTTGATTCCAAAAGGTCTTGTTGTTGGACGGAGGTCTGCTCCGTGTTAGCTGCAGTGCAGAGAGTTCTTGACTGGCATTCTGGAGCAGCTCCAATTACCCAGAGCGGCCAGGGAAAGCAGCACACTGTGGACACAGCTCAGCGCAGTCACTTCTACGCACTCAGTATCTGTGGAGTTATTCATTCATTCATGTATTTAATAGGAGTGTGAATACAAATCTAAATAGAAACATATTGTATATGTCTGCCTATATACATAGAATACACTTATATACACACACACATACACATACATGTCATATTATGATATGACCCAAACTGTTTCACGATCCAAACTATTTTAAACATGTGGGACACAATACAGAACAAAAACAAATAAAAACACTCTCTCCTCCTGGAGCTTACATTATTATAGAAGTTGGGTGTAGAAGTAATACACTATCATAAACTATTATATCAGTTGGTTGACACATAATATAATTTCAGATAGAGATGATTGCAATAAGAAATAATGCAGAGTGGTGGCTTGAAGAGTGATGATGAGGAGAGAGAGGTGGAGGGGGCAGGAGGCTGTTTAGGTTGGAGCGGCCAGAGTAGGCTTCCCTGAGGACCTGAAATTTTCCCGGAAACCCGGGAACTGAGAGAGCAAGCTGTGCAAAAGAATGGTCTAAGCAGAAGGGAGAACCGGTAGAAAGGCTCTGGTGTGGGAACCGGCTTGATGGTTTTTAGTCGAAACAAGATGGTCACCATGGCAATAGTGCAGTGACCACCAGGTGGGCCGTAGGAGGAGAGCGGGGGAGACGGGCGGGGGAGACGGGCAGGGGAGACGGGCAGGGACAAGGCTATGTAGGATGTTGTAAGACCTTGTAACAAATTTTACGGGTTTTATTCTAATGGTAAATGTTCTGAGCAGGAAAATGACATGAGAACATTTATGATTTTAAAGAATGCTCCGGAACTTGGCTGTAGGGGAGAAAAGTGCCGGCAAGGAACCAATTCAGAAGCCATGACGTTGATGCAGGTGAGAGATGAGGGCAGTCTGGGGCCAGGTTAGCAGCGATGGGAGTGATGAGTACTTTTTTTTTTTGGATGAGGAAAATTAAGCTTAAGTTCTCGACCCAAGATCATAAGGTGAAAAGTTGGTGGAACAGGATGCAAAGCCAGGTCTATCAGACTATTTTATTTCCACTGCAGCATCCCTGGAAACCTAAGTTTTACCACACGGGAATATGCTTATATGAGCAAAGACCAAGCATCCTAGTCAGTTTGAGCTGCTACAGCAAAGCATCACAGGTCAGGTGTCTTATAAACAACAGAAATTTATTTTTCACAGGCTTGGGGCTGGAAATCTGAGATCAAGGTGCCATCACCATGAGGTTCTAGTGGGGTCTCTTTTCCAGTTTGCAGACCGCCAACTTCTCCCTACATTCTCACGTGGTGGAAAGAGCAGAGAGAGAGTGCTCGGGGGTCCCTTTTTTAAGGGCACTGATTCCATTCATGAGGGTTCCACCCTTGTAACCTACTTACCTCCCAAAGACCCCACCTCTTAATACCAGCACATTGGGTGTTAGGATTTCAACCTATGAATTTTGGGGAGCAAACAAACCCATTCAGTCTGTATGCCAAGGATGATATTCTTTATATATATCATTTCATATCTCATTCTTCCTAAAGGCTTAACGATCACCTATGGACTGATTGACCTGACAATGACACAGGTCAGTGTGGATACTTTTGATTTTTTAAATTGCCTTGATAGAATTTTATTCATTTCCTCTCCTTTCCTCCATCTCTCTCCCTCCCTCTCTGTCTCTCTCTCTCATGAAGAAATAGTGCCATGCTTTGTCTGAAAAACCTCTTCCACTTTATCTTTAACTCTGTGTCTCAGGAATGGAGCCCTCAGAGTTGGCAGGCAGATCCTTGTCCCTTTGGCAGATGTGGCTCCTCAATATTGCGCACATTGGCAAAGCTGTACCTTAACGGTTCCTCACAGTGCATGGTGCCAACAGCTCACAGATCAAGTGCTCCCTAAACAGTAGTATTCCCTGACATGATGGATCATTATAGTTTCATTACAGTCTTTTGAGTCAATGACGTGGGAAGAATGGGCTATCCTTTTCCGCCCCTTGGGAAGAGAGCTATTTTGGCTCCCAGTGGACCTGCCATTTTATCCATGTCCACCATTTTAGAGTTTCTCTCTCAGGCTCTAGTACCTGCACTGGGCTATCGCACACAAGGAGCCACATTTTTTTAATGATTTTCAGTGATATAACAATTACCTTAGCATTTTCCAGTGCATTTATGGTGTGAGGAAAGAGCACCAAACTGATAAATCAGAATAGCTAGCAGCTGGTTGGGAGTCTGGTCATGCCATTTGCTCTGTGATTTTAGAAGAGTAACTATTTAATATTGTTATTAAAGTTATTCCTACTCCCTTTAAATTCTCATTTAGAAAAATCCTACAAGCATTGATGTTGTTAATATTTTTATCTATGTTCTGTCATTTAGCAAGAGAGGGATGTTGAAATCCCTGTATTTGACGGTAGATTTGTCTATATGTGCCTTTAGTTCTGTCAATTTTTGCCTTGTAAAACTTTCTGAAGCTCCATTATTAGTTTAATACAGAGTATGATCATTACACCGTCTTGATTAATGTAATCTTTAACCATTGTTAAATGCATTTGCTTAGTAATGTTCTTTCCTTTTGAAGTATACTTTGAAAACTATTAATAGAGTCACATTTTTTTCTGTCAGAGTTTTTACAATGTATTTTTTTCTATCCTTTTATCATCAGCCTGTTTGAAGTTTCTGCTAATAACCGGTAAACAGGCCTTGCTTTGTATCCAGTTTTACAACTTCTGCCTTTTAATTGGTTTGCTTAGTCTCTTTATTTTTAATATAAAGATATATGTTTGGGCTCAATTCTACTGTATTTCCTATTTGTTTTCTATTTATCCCATTTACTTTTTGTTTCTCTGCATCTCAGTCCTTTCTTCTGTTTTTGAATGTTTAGTATTTAGTATCTTTAAGTTTTTGAATTTACCTCATTGACTTGTTATAGCTCACATTTTTCAATGGTTGCTCTAGATATTACAATATGCACGCTAACATTTCACATTTTTCTTCAAACAAAATTATACAACCACATGAAAAATGTAAGATTCCTATAATAGTATATTTCCATTTTACCTCTCCCACTCCGAGTCAGGACGAAGGTGAAGTGAGTGAGGTACACATGACCCTGAGGGTAAGCGCCTCCTTCAGTTTTGCGTCCTAGGTGCCTCACTCCCCTCGCCCTGGTCTCAGCCCTCCTCTCACCCTGACTGTCTGATAGTTTATGCTACGGGCCTACAAATTGCTATTATATTAATTTTAAACACTCACTGGTCTTTAAAGAAATTATAAAAACACATAATTGTGTGTGTGTGTAAATAAAAAGGTATATTGGCCCTTTTGTTTCTTTTTAGTATTTCCTGAGATCTGACTTTCGTATGGTATCTTTTAGCATTTTTGTGGTTTAGGTCAGGTGTAGACAAATATTCTCACCTTTGATCCATCTGAAAGTGTCTTTACTTTGCTTTCCTTTTTTTTTTTTTTTTTTTTTGGCGGTACGCGGGCCTCTCACTGCTGTGGCCTCTCCCGTTGCGGAGCACAGACTCCGGACGCGCAGGCTCAGCGGCCATGGCTCACGGGCCCAGCCGCTCCGCGGCATGTGGGATCCTCCCGGACCGGGGCACGAACCCGTGTCCCCTGCATCGGCAGGCGGACTCTCAACCACTGCGCCACCAGGGAAGCCCCTGCTTTCCTTTTTGAAGAGTAATTTCGCTATATAAAAAATTCTGAGTTGATTTTTTTTTTTCTTTCAGCACTTTAAAGATCTCACAGTTTGACTATAAAATATGTATGTGTGATTTCCTTTGTGTTATATTGTTTGTGATTTGCTGAGCTTCTTGGTTCTGAGTTGATATTTTTTTCAAAAATTTTGAAAAATTATTGGAAACTTTCCAATTCTCTATCTTCTTTCCACTGATACACCAATTACATGTGTTATATTATTAATTTTGTTCCAAAGGTCTTGGATGCTAGAACTCATTTTTACTGAATCTCTTTTTCTCTTTGTGTTTTATGTTGAGAAATGTCTATTGACCTGTCTTCTGGTTCAGTGATCCTTTCCTTGATGGACTCATATTGTTTTGAAGCCCACAAAATAATACCATATTTTTTTATTTCTAGCATTTCACTTAATCCTTTTATTAGTTTCACCTCCCTGCTGAAATTCTCCATCAGTTCATACATGTGAACTTTTCCCACTAGATCTTTTAATATATTTTTTCATACTTATTTTGAAATCATAATATGCTAATTCCAACATTAGAGCCAACACAGACCTGCTTCTATTGACTAATTTCTCTCTAGGTCATGAGTCATATGTTCTTACATTTTTCATATGTTCCTAATTTTTAATCACTTGCCAGACATTCTGTACAAAATACAGCAGCTAAGGAAATAGATGGTATTTACCTCCAGAAGAGGGTACACCCTTTCTTCCATCAGGCCACTCATGAGTTGGCTTGAGTCAGACTACTCTGAAGTTGAAGTGAGTTTGGCTACTGTGTGGAGAATGAAGTTAGGATTGCAGTAGAATGAGAGTCGCATCAGGAAGGCCATGTGGGAGGCTTTTCTGTTCCCCAGAAAAAGAGCGAATCGTGGCTGAAACCAGGGTGTTAGCAGTGGAGAGGACAGTGGTCCAATTTTAGGCATGAACAAGTATGGGCAGAAATGAGGGCACACTGTGAGTACAAAGCATCCCTAACCTGGGACAGAACAGATGTGCAAGTGAGAAGGATGGAAGGATTGAGGAATGATGACCTCAGGGTTTACCGGCTGGCTCTGCCTCTTCAGGATTGATCACATGGCAAACGCATCACCTATTTCTCCCACAAGCCCAAACACAAAAGATGGCACATAGTATAGGTGTACACCAAAAAAATGCCTACTGAATCACACAGATTCCGCCTGATCTGCCATATCTTTCAAGCCTACCTCAGTGGTCCCTGAGCTCTCTTTGACTAGCCCCATCTACCAGTAGCTTGCTGTAAATAAAAGATGTAAAATTATTTCAGGGGCAGCGCAGTGATTTTAATATCCTGTGATATTAATATCCTGTCAAAGACGCTGCCACCCAGTGAAACTCTGTGGCTTGCTTTACTTAATTCTGTAAGAAGAAAAGCCACAGTGGCCTTGATGAATCCTCACCTGTAGTTCTGAGACGTGTAAATATTTCAGACCCCTTGTGCACACCATAATCCTGCCCAGTAAGTAGCAAATAGTTCTCAGTATTTTCTTTGTTCAAACTGCATTATACATTTCTGGACTTACAGATCATAACTCTGCTACCTATGCATGACAGGCAGGAAGATTAGCACAGAAAGGAACTGATAAAAATGTTTGCAGAGAGACGTGTTCATTCTTAGCAAGACAGAGGGCGTTTGGGTCATGATTATCAGTGTCCAAAGATGGGGGGTGGGGGGCAGGTAGAAACTAGATTGGGTGTACAGGGTCTGGAATTACTGAGCTGCTTTAAGTTACAATATATCCTCGGCTTTCCTCCATTTACTGTCTCCTTACTAGGCAGGCTCTCTGTGAATGCCTCAAGCCACAGGGCTTTCCCTCATTTTCCTTACTAGGCAGGCTCTCTGTGAATGCCTCAAGCCACAGGGCTTTCCCTCATTTTCTTTCCAAGTATTAGCAAATTACCCAAGGAAGGGCAGTTACTGGGCTCATGACAAAACTTCTTTAAAACCAGCCAAGCCACACTCTGAAGGAACTGCCACCTCTCTTACAATCAAAACCAGCGTCTTCAAAGCTATCCATGCGAAACATCATTATTTGGGAGGTCTAGCTTCTGTCTGTCTCTGCTTCCACACTGGCCTCGGGGCCGGGTCAGTGTTGCTTTTTTGAGCCTCTAGACCAAGAATGGACATTCAGTGTAACCACTTATGTAGTGGAACAAGGCTGACACATTTAAGTGAGAGTTTACTAAAGGCTTGGTGTTAATCAAAAAATGAACACCGAAAGTCATGTACCACTCAATAATCTGATTTTCGAGGTGTGGCTTGCTTTCTAGGGCTTACGGGCTAGATTTTTCTCACCATTCACAGACTGCCTCTCATGTGGTAGGTGTTATTTCTACACTGTCTCCCCAGAGCCTAAATACCTAAGGTCCTGGCAGTCTGGACCTAAAAGATGAGGGCACAAATCCAAAGAGAGAGGCAGGATCTTCGTCTCCCATCTGCTGAAGGATTCTTTTCTGAAGCCAGGGTTATATCGTGCAGTTCTGTCCTCATTTCTGCAAACTATTCTCATTCTTCACCAAAATTAGGTTCTTTCAACGCAAGGTTATCCAGAAAAACACAGTGGAAACCCAAAATTTTCCCTAGAGCTACCACAGATGCTGCAAGGACCAGGATTGAGAGTGAGTCTGGACCCCCTAAGAGTGGTTCCCTTTAATGAAATCTGCCCACATATTCATAACTCCCCACAGTGACTAATATCTAATGAGTACCAGTGATGGAGTCCATGTCCTCCAGATGAAGACACACTGGTGTCTAACGATGCTGGATTTGTGAGTTGCTGAAAGAAGGGTACCACACACCTTAGGGAACCGTGGGACCTTCAGTAAGATGGTGTTAGGAGGCACTAGTTACAGGATTTGGACTTGTGTTAGGTGATTTGGGGAAAGTTCAAGGGATTTTCTCTGTTGTGTCTTGCTGTCAGGAGCTTGGAGTAATACAATGATTGGATGCCAATGATTTTTAATCTAGGCAGTAGGAGGAATGAAGTGGCTCACAGCTAAAAGCTAAGAGCTGTCACAACTACTCCTTTTTTTTTTTAGTCCCCTCTTTTGGATGAGGGTA
The DNA here is from genome assembly GCF_005190385.1 of Monodon monoceros. Lineage (NCBI taxonomy): Eukaryota > Metazoa > Chordata > Mammalia > Artiodactyla > Monodontidae > Monodon > Monodon monoceros. The sequence goes on along the minus strand of NW_021703770.1, from coordinate 4,546,220 downwards.
GATCAGATCAGGCTGTAGGCATTTATTCAGGGTATCCAGATCTTCATCGTTGCCATCTTCTGCTGATCATGAATGTTTTAGAGAATGTTTTTTTGGTAGTTGGGCTGGAATTCATTCCTCCTGTTTCTTGGTTGCAGGATAAATCATTGAATCATCTGGTATAAAAATGGCTTTGCAGTTACATTTAAGGGTCTGAACAAGAGGCACTGGCCAATCGTAACACAAGGGATTACCAGAAACAAAATGGCTATCAGTTCTTGTAGGAGATCCTAAAGCCAGGAGCTTAGATTACCAAACCCAGGGTACGAGAACACGTCTCAAATCCCAGCTAGGGTTGTTCTAGAGAGCCAGACGGCTTTTTCTTTTATCTTAGCCACAGACTGTTCTACTTGCCTGGCTATATTTATATAGGTGCAGCAAGACGTGTTTCTAGGTCAAACTCCTTCTTGGCTAGCTGAAAGAACAAGTGGCTACATGATCCTTCACCACAACTTTTGTTTGTCAAGTCTTCAGGGAAGCTGCTGTGTCATGTATGACTTTTGCGTGGGTCAGAGATGACTTCTGAATCTCTTTTTCCCAGCTGTAGTATTATTCCTGTCATAGGATCTCAAGCTCCCTATCAATTAGAGCTCAAGGTGAATCCTTTTTCGTCCATGATGTGGTCATGAAGAGGACCAGTTAAGTTAGCTATATCAACATGAGTGATCTTATCCAAGAAATCTCTCTATAGACTTTTCTGTAATTCCAGTCTGTGCTTGTATAAACACTTTTCCTTCAAAAACACACACCTATCACTCGGCACAAGCCACAGGACTGGTTGATCTTGAAAAAGCTATAAACATGAGTTGGCACCCAACCAAAACCCTTCTGTTGCCTCTTTAGAGACAGGAAAGCATAAAACAATGCATTTCATTTTGAAAGAAAGGAAAGAGAATGGACTGTTTGAACACCTACTCTGTGCTACCTGCTAAGATAATTTGCATTTATTTTAATTCTCCCAACAACTTTATGAGGCTCAAGTGCTAGATTTTCAGGAAAAAATAGGCAGAATGGACTCTGCTCTTTGTGTCTGCTCTGTAAATTATGCCTCTGTCGTTTGGAAGCAGCACTCATAATAATTCCCTTTGGGAAATTAACCTTCTCTTTGTCCATGGGATTCTGATGGAGTTAATCTCACCCGTTACTGCTAAAGGTGGGCGTACGGACCAGAACTGACCCATCAGAGTGGTTGGTCTGATGTGGCACATGAGACCCAATTTGGTCTAATCAGAGTGAATCTTGGAAATGTCTTTTCAAGCAAGTAAGACAGTGAGGACTTTTTCCTTGTGGAATTCTAGGCAATAGGGATAATGTACATGTGGAGATACCAGAGGTCACCATCTCAGAAGCCCTCTGGAGAAAAACAAAGGAGCACAAAGCAGTGATGGAGAAAGTGTGGCACTAAATCATCTGAATATATGTGAATATGAAGACAGCTGTGCTTGAAGCCATTTTCCACCTGACTTCTCAGTCCTGCAAGCCAGTGAAACTTTTGTTTTCCCTTCAGCAATTTCGGTCAGGTCTTTTTCTCACTGAAAACCTGTAATCATGGAGTTGTTATAGGGGGTGGTGAGGAGGGTCGACATGGTGCAACTTCTTGCCTAAATTGAAGCTACTATTAGGACGACTAGAGTCTGACAAATTAGTTTGACTCAGAGGTCCATGCTCTGCCCATGCCTGGCGACACAGAGAGTGGAGTGGCTGCTCGGAAAACGCAGGTGAAAAGGAAGCGTCATGAAGAAGACATGAAGGATTGGTAAAGCTTTGATAAACTATGGTGAGTAGAATGTCCTTTGGCATTTTTTATTGTGCTACACTGTCCCTGGTGATCACAATCAAACTTGTCTCTCTTTGTGGCAGGAACACCATTCTAAGGATAAAGGCAAGCATCATCAATAAACTGGGAGGCAAGCCACACTGCTCACGTGTTTTGCAATCCCTGGATTTTGAGATGGTCAGGCCTATTCAAGAGTCACTTTCTTTTTTTAAAAAATTACTTATTTATTTATTTATGGCTGTGCTGGGTCTTCGTTTCTGTGCGAGGGCTTTCTCTAGTTGTGGCAAGCGGGGGCCACTCTTCAACGCGGTGCGCGGGCCTCTCACTATCGCGGCCTCTCTTGTTGCGGAGCACAGGCTCCAGACGCGCAGGCTCAGTAGTTGTGGCTCACGGGCCTAGTTGCTCCGCGGCATGTGGGATCTTCCCAGACCAGGGCTCGAACCTGTGTCCCCTGCATTGGCAGGCAGATTCTCAACCACTGCACCACCAGGGAAGCCCAAGAGTCACTTTTTTTTTTTTTATTTTTTTTTTTATTTTTTTTATTTTTTATAAGAGTCACTTTTTTAAAGAAAAATTTGAATCATCTCAAGGGGAAATACAGTTATCACAGACTGACAAGCTCCCCACTAATTATGTTAATCTTACTCTATATCCCTAGTATTTAGCATGGTGCCTGATATATAGAAGATCCTCAATAAATATTTGTTTAGTGAATGTATAGGTAATTAATTCTACCTGGGGCATAACCTCCAAAGACCTCTTGCTCAGCTGTTTGCTATCAATTTCCTGAGTCCAGCAGCTCCTTTCACTGATAAATGGTCTCATTGTTCCTTCAACTGTAGATCAAAGAACATCTGTCCTACAGGAAAGCAAAGTCAGTCTCCTAATAGTCTGGGTTTCCATTATGCTCCCAAGAGCAAGTTTGGATCACTCCCTAAAATGCTATGGATAACAATATGCTCTCCCTTCATGTGCGAACGGGGAGGGCAGCAGACAAAATATAAATAACGACCTGAAAGCCAGGTAATTTAGAATTATTTCATAGCTGATGAGCCATTATTCCTCCCTATCATCAATGCCTCTAAAACAGGCTCTCCTATCACCTTGTCCAACCTCCATCATAAAATTAATTACCTCTGGATAGACCCCATTTAATTGTTCATAAAATTGATCTTACTTCTCAGATTTTATGGCAACTAGTATGTCATCAACAAAAGTGCCTAGAATAAATGGGATGCTCATTATCTACCTTGAAATAAAATAAAATAAACCCATGATGGATGCAGGCGCATTTGACACCTGTGTCTCTTGTACTGTAATGGATAACTGAACAGCACCCCAGAGATCTCTGCTGGAAGGCTTCTTCACTTTCAAAAAGTAGTAAAAAGGCATGTTCTTTCAATTAGAAAATTCAACGCATTTCATTTTTAAAAAGTGCTCTCGTTAATGCATTTGTTTGTCTCTCTGTTTATTCAGTTATTCAATCCAGAAGGAGTGTGGTTATAGAAAGAACGTGCAACTTGGAATGAGAAGAACCTGGATTCCAATCTTACTTCCTCTGTGTAATAACCATTTACCTCAGAAAAATTACCTTTTCTCAGCTATAGGTTTATCCTCGGCAAATTAAGCATCATGATATTCATTTCATAGGCTGTTGTTAGGTTCAAGGGGGATGATGAATACAGAGCACCTAATAAAGCCCCTGGTCCAAAGAAGACATTTAATCAATGTTAGATGCTATTATATGACTATCGTTGCTATTAATAAACCAACCAGGAAGCAAACATGCATTCAGTGAGGCAGCACGATAGAAGGAGGAGGGATTTCGGTAGATCAGTGCTTAGATGCTGTGATTTATAATCTATACATCCTTAAGTGAGTTACTTAATCTCTCGTATCATCCACACCCTAAAATGTTCAGTGGGAATTTTAACATTTAACTTGCAGGATCAGAAGAGATGGTGGATGAGAGTGAACCCAGAGCAGTGCTTATTGTAGAGACCCTGCATGTACAGTAGCCCTGGCTTCGGCCTCATACTTCTCCTCCTGTGTCCATTCTGAGTGGCATTGCTGAGGCTCCTGATTTGCACCTGGAGTTTACTTAACTTGCTGAAGATCTGGGCAGAAGGGCAGGACTCTGACCCGCGGCAAAGATCCGCTATGCCTGCAGCTGAACGGAGCTCGTGAATCTGATGTTTCCTGTCCATTCTTGGGAAGAACTGGTCCAGGAGGCTGGCCTGGTCAAGCGTCCACCCCTAGGTTGCTGGCCCAGGGGACATTTTCTTCCCTTTTGTCTGAAGCCTCACACCCTGTTTCTCAGCTCCTCAAACTACATGTTTCAGTTAATGGAAGTTATTTCTGTTCTATGATCACCTTCTCTCTCTTAGCTCAAACTCTTACCCATGTGGTTCCATCTGTCTGGAACACAACGCTCTGCTTCCACTTCTATGTCCTTTCACGTAGATGTTCCTGTTCACCCCGTAGTTTAGAGTATGTGCTGTTTCCTCTAAACTTGGATCTTCTCCTAACCCCCAGGTCTGGGTTAGATGCCCTTCTTTATCTGCTTGTTATTCCCTTCCCATAATGCTTGCTGTGCTGCCCGTTCGTCTAGCTTTAATTTATAAACAAACTGTGTGAACGTACATGTCTCTCCTATTCATCCCTCTATGTTCAGTGTGGGCTTCCAGTAAAGATGTGTTGAAATGTTGGATAAACTATAGGCCAATATGGGAAGTTCTTAGGTCAGAGACCAGGTGATGAATCTTTGAAGGGTACCTCACTCAGCTCAGCCCAAACCAGATAATCCAAAAGCCTTGGTCAAGTGAGTCAAGGGAAATATCCCAGCTAAAGAGCCAGAGGTCAGAGAAGCTAAAGAGAGGTAGAGCAGGAAAAGCAATGGAAGCACCCGGGAGAAAAGACTTAGGCGGGATGTGGACCTCTGCTACTCATATTACAAAGTCTCCTGTTGGTTGTGGTGAGGGGCAGATAGGGCAAGTCTTAGAGGTTTTACATCAAGGGCTTGAACAAGGGGCTGAGAAGGAAAAAGAAATAGCTTCCTATTGGCATTCTCCACATATTTCCACAGGAAGTAAATACACAGTATATTTTATCAAGGACATTCATTACAGAGAAAAGATGGTTTTGTGACTAAGTGAGTTTGGAATTTTCATTATCTGAGTTAAGCCATGTTAACTATAATATTGCCAGACATCTTAGAATCTTTACAATGCTAACATGAATTTCAAAGCTTAGACCATTTTCCAAACTACACAACCATATCATCTTTTTTTTTTAAAGGATAATTTCATTGAGCTTGTATCCCACGAGGCATTGGTTTAGAAAACACAGCTTTTTACCATTCTTCGTGGTTTGTATTATTTTTTACAGCTTCTGTCATTTCAGGTGTTTATTTATACTTGCCTTGTTTTTAGAAAAGATCTAAAGCAATCAGTACACTAATGATCATTGCAGTTTTGTTTGTTGGGGGCTTTTTACACTAATGGTTTTGTTTGACCTGGAATTTAAATCCTCCTTCATGAATTCTACTGAATGAATCAGAGGTCATTACTTCCCTCTGGCAAAGAGAAGTAGAGAGAGCTACCTTCAGAAGGTGGAGAGATGAACGAGCATTTGCAGAATCTAGTCTGGGAGCTGCTGATCTAGGATGCAGCAGACCCATGGAGACTCATAAGGCAGGGCCAGGAAGGAGAATGGACATGACGTGGGAGATCTTGAGTCGCAGTGACTCAAAAACTTGCTTAACCTTCTGGGGTGTCAATTGTATTGAGTGCATGGCTTCAGATAACAGTATCTGTATCAAAAGGTTGTTGAGCAGGTTAAACGAAGTGAAGTTTATGGACCCCTTAGCACAGAGCAGCTCTGTGAGGGCTGGGTATGATGATGATTTGTTAATGGCACAGATTCTCCTCTCTAAGGTTTCCTTCCCTCAGAGTTTTGTGGCTCCTCTCTATTTGGGTCAATCGCTTATTCTTCCCTGAATATTCTCTTTCTCCATTTGCTAGTATAAGGTTTCCTACCTTTTCTCCGAGATGTCCCCAAAACCCTGAGGAAAAGTATACATTTTGTCTGTACCTGTTCTGCTAAGGTAGTGTTCCTAATTCTTCAGCTAAGACAAGCTAAGTGCGGGGACAGGGATTTAACAAAGCTGCCCCCCCCCAGGGAACACCTGTGCAATGTGCTGATGGATAGAGACAGCTTTGTGTCTGATTCCTGGCGTGGCGGGAAGAGGGAGGAAGGGGAAGGGACTAGCAGTTTTCTGCATGGAAATAAAAGTAAAATAAAATAAAACAGTACATTCTTCCTATGAGCTGCACACACCCAACTGGTCTCAAGCCAGTCACAGAAAGACAAATAGTGCATAATTCTACTTAAATGAGCTATCTAAAATGGTCAGACTCAGAGAAGCAGAGAATAGAATGGTGGTTGCCACGGGCTAGAAGGAGGGAGAAATGGGGAATTGCTTTTCAGTGGATATAAAGTTTTGTTACACAAGATAAATTCCAGACATCCGCTGTACGGCGCAGTACCTATGGTTAATGATAGGGTATTGTGCACTTCAAACTGTGTTAACCGGGTGGATCTCTTGTTAACGTATTCTTACCAAAGGGGGCAAAACACACAAAAGAGTGCAAGGACATTTTGGGAGGTAATGGATATGTTTAGTACCTTAGCTATGGTGAGAGTATGCATATACCCAAGCTCATCGAAATATATACATTAAATGTGTACAATTTTTGTATATTATATTTCAGTAAAGCTTTAAAACCCCACAGATATGCTCACATTTGTTCTAATATAAAAAATAATATTCCCTCTTCTATATTTCTTGCTAGTGAGGTTGTCTTCCCACTATTTGAGTAAAAATGTTGATCCAGGAAATCCTGACTTTGCATATCTCCCACACTCTGCAGAGTTTTCTGCATTAACCCCCCGCGTGGAAACACGGACCCACCCACTGGAGGACTGTGAAGAGAAAATGTGAAGAGGTGTTAGCAGAGCATCTGGTATATAGTAGGTGCAAAAGAAATGGCAAGTGTTGCTGTTACAAAATGTGTTATAATATAGGATATTATTTTGTATCACATCGGGAGTAGGAAGGTATAGAAGCTATCTGTGCATGGAAAAGAGAAAGAAACAGGGAAATGGTCCCGTGGTACCCAGTCTGTGTAACTCAATGTACCTAAGGCTTTACTTCTATTACCAGAAAGTTGAATTTGTAGGACTTGTGGAGTCTAATGAAAACTGCTTCATTGTTTTGCATCTAACTGTCTCTCTTTAACCTATTTAGTATTGGCGATCTTTCCTCTGCCCTTGGATGGAAACTCAGTTTCCCGACTTTGTTGGGTATACCTAAAATCCAGTGTCTCAAGATAGCAATTGAAAATGTCTAGTCCCAGTGGATTGTAACTTGGAAAGTTGAAAGGGGTCTAGTGCTCACTCATATTCGGCTATCTCCTTCCTGGGCACATAGGAAGACAGCATTTTCCAGCTTCCGGTGCAATTATGCTTGCTACCATGTTGATGAATTCTGGCCATTGGGAGATGGAGAAAAGCCATTTATGCCATGTATACCGTTCCGGGTCACTTTATAAAAGCCCATGTACAACACTCCAGCTCTCTCTTGCTGTGCTTCAGAAGCCCTGGAAGTCATTTGTTGAGGTAGTAATGATGAGATGGAATCTCAGTCAGTGAGGTTCCCTATGTGAATATGTGAAAGCGCACCTCCACCCCCCCAAACCTAGGCATGCGTACACCCGCTGTTATAACTGAGACGTGCGGATGAGAAGAAATAAAAAAAAATTGTGGTGTGAATTAATTGGAATTGTAGGTTTATTTGTTACCTCCTTATAGCCTCTCCTATCCTGACCAATTTTCTGAACTTGATTTAGTTTTTTTTTTTTTTTTTTTTTTGTGGTACGCGGGCCTCTCACTGTTTGTGGCCTCTCCCGTTGCAGAGCACAGGCTCCGGACGCGCAGGCTCAGCGGCCATGGCTCACAGGCCCAGCCGCTCCGCGGCATGTGGGATCTTCCCGGACCGGGGCACGAACCCGCGTCCCCTGCATTGGCAGGCGGGCTCTCAACCACTGCGCCACAAGGGTAAGCCCAGAACTTGATTTAGTTTTAAATCTTCTGCTCTCTACGTGCTGCCAATGGGTTTATGCTGCTCATTTAAAACAAAAGAGGTTGGTATAATCCTCGTACTCTCTTTTCTACTTGAAATTTCGCCTCCTCCGGACTCGTGAAGTAATTTTCTGCCCCCACCAAGCAGAGGGTAGGGAGGAGAGACGGGGAAGGGAAAGCTCTTATCTGGCGCTGTCCTAAGATTTTCTCATTCGTCAGACGATGAGAGCTGCCCTTTCCTTTGTGAGTGCCATGGTGAGTTCCTCAGAATCTCCCCTGCTGAGACCCCGCCCCTGCAATTCCTATGACGTGACTTCCCTCCCATATCTCCTCTGGGCTTCGGTCTTAGCAGAAAACTCCACATCTCATTACTGCCGAGTCTTATCAGCCTGGAAGGTGGCCCTTTGGGGCAGGAGTCCTTTGGAAACTACTGCAAGCTTCCGTCCCTACCTCATTTGGTCCCAAAGCTCCACGCCTGTTTGATTGACTCTCAGAAGGAGTACAATTACTTCCAAGATGTTACTCTCCATCCTTGAAGCCCAAGGTTACTATAACTTTCTCAGATATAGATCAGCACCCATCCCTGGTTACATATCAAATCTGACTGTGCTCATAAAGCCCTCTTATCAGGCTCCTCCCCCTTCACATTCTCATTGGCCCCAAGGCCTTTCCCCAAAGCCCCCGTTGCAGAGTTCTCCTGGATCACTCCTCCACCTACTTTTTTATATCCACATTTTATGATAGTCATATAACCAATTATTTTTTCCATGGTGTTCTGTCTCCAATTCACTTTGGAATGTAACATCTGTTGAATTCATGCCTCATGAAGCATGAAGAGCACCATTTTAACATTCCTTTACACATACATTGTCTCATTTAAACTCGAAACGTGCCTTGTGAGTTATATTGACCCTTACTTCGTAAGTGAGAAACAGAACTTTCAGGCGGGTTAATCAGGTCACATACGTAATTAGCCAGAGCGTAGGTGCCATGAGGGAAAGGAATCTGTCTCGTTCACTTTTGCATCACTGAATATAGAACAGTACCTGGCACATGGTAAATGCTTAAGAATTTGTCCTGTATGAATACATGATATCAGGGATTTACAGATCTGTTGCTATTTACTCTATACCAGGTTACTCAATCTTGGCACTGCTGATATATGGGGAGAGTTAATTTTTTTTTTTTTAAGATGTTGGGGGTAGGAGTTTATTAATTAATTTACTTTTGCTGTGTTGGGTCTTCGTTTCTGTGTGAGGGCTTTCTCTAGTTGTGGCAAGCGGGGGCCACTCTTCATTGCGGTGCGCGGGCCTCCCACTATCACGGCCTCTCTAGTTGCGGAGCACAGGCTCCAGACGCGCAGGCTCAGCAATTGTGGCTCACGGGCCCAGTTGCCCTGCGGCATGTGGGATCCTCCCAGACCAGGGCTCGAACCCGTGTCCCCTGCATCGGCAGGCAGATTCTCAACCACTGTGCCACCAGGGAAGCCCGAGAGTTAATTTTTGTTGCGGGGCAGGGGGAGGGCTGTCCGATGTATCGTAGGGTACTCAGCAGTATCCCTGGCCTCTACCCATGAGATGTCAGTAGTGGCCCTCACCCTACTTGTGACCACGAAAAGAGCCTTCAGACATTGACAAATGTCACCTGGGAAGTAGTCACAGGGTTGAGAATTGAAACTACACTGGTGTTTTTCCCACGTATGTCTGAGGTCCACGGTGGGTAGGAGGGTATTCTTGGACTTAACTGTGTTTTTCAGGTTCCTTGCAATTAGACATATCCCTGGGACCAGTAAGGAAATTTCTTCAAGGCCTCGTACCTGGGGACTCCTTATGCATGATTCCTCATTCTCTTTTACCCACAGGTTGGCTGATACCGAGATGAACACCAGGTGATTTTGTAAGTTGTATGTTGAAGGCCACTGAGATACAAGTTGGAAGAAATTGGATCCTGAATCAGTGCATAGAAGCCAGTTGCACAAGAGAGTTTCCTGGAGAATATCCATCTTTGGAATGTTTCACAGGAAGAGATAAACTTTTATTCTAAGCCAATGAGATTTGAGGATTTGTCACTTACAGCAGCTGGTGTCACCATAACTAATACACTCTTCACAAAGATTTACGTAAGTAAAAATATGAGTAGATAAAAAGAAAAAATATTTATTTAATTATATCTCAGGTGATCCTTGGAGGTGGTAAAACTTGAAAGTAATACCAATAATGGATCAGTTAGACTCAATAGAGACAAGGATGTGACCAAGACCATCTCACCTATCAGGGATTCTTTTCTACTGAAAACTGTCCTGGTTGACTTCAGAAAACAAGGGAAAATATAATAAAACTCTTTTCTTTGACAGGACCTTAGGGATGTAGTTTTGCCATAAAATAATTAAAATTCGTGTCATGCAAGGTAGCTGTATTCCATTTTATATTGCAACATAACAAAGTACCACGAATTAGCAACTTGACATGTCTTCATTACCTCACAATTTCTGTAGGTCAGAAGTCTTGGAGTAACTTAACTATACCCTCGGCTCAGGGTCTCCCAAGGCTGAAATCCAGGTGTCAGCCAGGATGTGTCCTCACCTGAAGGCACAACTAGAGTAGAATCTACTTCCAAACTCCATCAGGATGTTGGCAGCCTCATTTCCTTGTGTCTGTAGAATTCATGTCAGCTTGTGTCTTCAGAGCCAACAGTAGAAAGACTCTTAACATCTAGACCCCTGTATAAAGGATCCACGTGATTAGGTCCTTCTCACCCAGGATAAAATCCCTTTTGATTAACTTAAAGTCAATTGATTAGAGACTTTAATAATTACATCTGCAAAATTCCTTCACTTTGCCAAATAGCATAAATCACAGTCCAATGTGGGTTAGCAAGAGAACTCTGCATTGTTAAGGGTATTTGGGAACCAAACTCTTTCCGTGTTTGGCTCCAGTTACATCCAGCTTCTTCAAAATTTCTACATTAAGCCAACAGATGGAAACAGAGAATTGAAAATTATCTATGGACAATTTATATTTTAATGGGTCAGACCTAAAAGTATAAGTAAATTACTTCAATTCATATCCCACTGGCTAATTGCTGGGAGGGTGAAAAATGTAGTCTAGTTTTGGGCCCAAGGAGAAGAGAAGACGTGGAATGGTTTTCAGTTTACCCTTCTGGTCACTGCCCAGAAATCTGTTTCATTCTTCTGTCACACAGAAACGCTCTCATACCCTCCGCAGTAGAGCCAAGCCAGGTTTCTTCTGTCCCATTGCATTCAGCTCAAAGTCGGGTAGATGCTTAGTGCCCCAATGGTTCCCCATGGATATGTCTCCTCGTGGTTCAATAATTTACAAATAAAAAGGAGGTTGTCTGTTTCCCCATCCTCCTCCTATGCAAAGAAATTCTCAGTCAGAAAATGGTAGAATGGGAGGCTACAGCAGCCACTGGTCTGCATCCTCTCTGAAGTCCTGCAGGGCAGGCTTTAAGAAGGTCCTCTAACTTGAAAATTGGTGATGTTTCTTAGTTAAATCCTCCTCTGATGTTTGGGAGACTACTCATTGCCCCTCGTTCTCCATGGATCTTTGCTCTATTCTCTGGGAGTTCTATTCTTGTTCATTATCCTCCAGGGTGCATTATTATAGGTCTGCAAAGTTTCTGTAACCCTGTAAAGCCCACTTCTGCAGGTGCAAGTATGGTATGGAGTCTCAAAGGCCCTTTTAGGTCTCAAAGAGTCAGAGAATTTTTGGTAGTGTTTTGACAATGTAATTTACCCCCAAACTTAGGAAGCTTCTGATCTGTTTCTCTCCAGTCAGTTACACGTGGCCAGTCATCACAACCTAGACACAGTTCTGAAGCTTGATACACTTTGCTGCTTCCTTTTTTATGTCTCCTATCCTTCACTTAATGGGTTGACAGTATGAGGCACCTTGTGTAAAGCTTCTCAGAAGGTCTTGTGATGACTGGGCACCTGACACCCACAGGAGTGGCCAATATTCTTAAATTGGATTTTCCTCCTTCCCTGCATGGCTTTCCTAGTCTTTCATTATTTTTCAGATAAGACACATGGACATACAACATTGTCTTGGGCTCTGTTTTCAAGACAACTAGGCTGAGACACTACTACTTTTTGCAGAATGGCTGAGTCTTTATGTGTCTTTGTCAATCCAAGCTTTTCCAACCTTGTTTCCTACTGTTGAGAGCCTAGAAATACTCATTTTGCCAACTTTTTGATGTCTCAAATTTCTGAACTGTCTCTTATCTCTTTCTTTTTCCTCTTACATAAAAGCCAACCATTGACCAACCTCTTCACTTTTTTTTAATCCTTTCCTAATGTCAGCCATTCACACTGACCCCTTCTAGCTACCTTCCCTAGGGCTTATGGGCTCAGCCATCCCATGGTCTGCCCCGAGTTAGAGCAAGTAGTATTTTTCCTTGAAAGCTTTATTGAGATAATTGTAGATTCACATATAATTGTAATAAAAATCATCAATACTACATAGATATCCCTTGATTACTTTCCCCAGTTTCTCTCTGTAGCAAAATTTTGCCAAACTATATTAAATATCATAGGGCAATGACAATCCTCTGATCTCATCCCGATTTTCCCAGTTCTACTTTACACATGTATGTGTATGTTAAGATCTGTACAGTTTTATCATCTTTGTAGGTTCCTGTATCCACCAGGACAGTCAAGATATTGAATAGTTCTAACTACTGCTTCACGTTGGATCTCTCATGTTGCATTTTATAACTATCCCCATCTCCTACCATGGTCACCCCACTTGGCTCTGGAATGAAGTCCTGACCACTAAAAAGCTGTCCCTTTCTAAAATCTGGTCATTTAAAAATGTTATATAAACGGAATAATACAAAATGTAACCTTTTGGAATTGACTCTTTTCACTCAGCATAATTCCCTGGAGACTTAACCAAGTTGTTTATTCCTTTTTATTGATGAGCAGTATTCCATGAAACTTATGTAACACATATTGCTAACCATTCACCTGCGGAAGCACAGCCAAGCTGATTCCAGTTTTTCACCACTGCAAATGAGGCTACTATGAATTCTCATGTACGGGTTTTCACGTGAACATAAATTTTTCTTACTCTGGGATAAATGCCCAGGTATGAAATTGCCTGGTCATATGGTAATTTTATATTTAGTTTTACAAGAAGCCAATAACCATTTTAATGAGTGCCTATACTATTTTACATTTCCAGCAGCAATGTGTGAGTGATTCATTTTCTTTGCATTTTCTTTGGTATTTTTTTGTTTTTAACTTCATCCATTCCGATAGGTATGTAGTGATAGCAGATTGTGGTTTTAATTTGCATTTCTCTGATGGTTAATAATGTCGAATACCTTTTTCGTGTACTATTTGTTATGTGTATATCTTCAGTGAGATGTCTTTTTTTTTTTTTTAACTGTTGAGTTTAGAGAGTTCATTATATATTCTAAATACTGATTTTTGGACAGATCTGAGGTTTGAAAATATTTTCTCCCAGTCTATAAATTGTCTTTTCTTCCTCTTCACATGGACTGTCAAAATACAAACTTCTTAAAATTTTTATGAGGTCCAATTTATCAATTTTCCCTTTATTGCAACATATTTTTAATGTCAAGTTGAAGAACTCTCAGATTAGCCCTAGATCCTGAAGACTTTCTCCTCTGTTGCTATTGTTTTTGTGGAGAGTTATATATTTTTATATTTTATATTTGTCTATGATCAATTGTGAGTTAATTTTTATATAGTGTGTTGAGAGTAGGTTAAGATAATTCTTTCTTTCCTTGCCTATGGGTGCCCAAATGCTCCAGTACTATGTGTTTAAAAAGCTATCTTTCCTCCATTGAATTACCTTTCTACCCTTGTCAAACATCAGTTGAGCACATTTATGTGAGTCTCTCGGTAGGATCTCTATTTTGTTCCATCGACATGTGTTCCATTGATCTGTGTGTCACACAGTCTTGATTGACAAGTCATTTCTACTTTACTGTTTGAGTTCATCCAGTGAGACTTTCCTGTTACTGCATTTTTTAGTTTCTTAACTTCCATTTGGTTCTTTATATATTTATATAAAACTTTTATTCTTTTGCTGTAATTCCTATTTTTTTCATTTGTTTCAGGAGAATCTATAATAATTGAGCTTCGAAGCATTTTTTACAACTACTGCCTTAACACCCTTCTCTTTCAACGATATAATTCCCACGTCTGATTTGTCCTCATACACCATCACTTGATTGTCTTCTCTCATTGCAGTTGTGATTGTCTTGGTATCTTGGTATCTATCTTGGTGATTTTCAATTGCGTCCTGGACAGCGTCTGTATGTTAGAATGCTTTGGGTCCTATTAAAATCTTTTCTTTTAGCAAGTCACCAAGTTTAGGTTTAGAATGCAGGCTTTGGCTGACTTTGTGGAGTACGGTTCTAGTGGCAGTTTAATCCTCAGAACGTGCGCAGCGTGGTTTTCATCTGCTTGCTTTGGTGCTGCTGGGCCTTCCCTGTCCAGGCTAGTGCTGCTGAGGGTGCAGAGGGCGTTTCCCCAAGTCTGCTGTCAGATGCCTTCCACTGGGAGGGGCGTGGTTCAGGTCCACCTACTGGACCCCAATCCCACCCCCTCTGCTCCCCTGGTGTCTCTGAGCGGGAAGGGGGAATCTCAGTTAAGCCTGTGAGGACAGACAGGCTTCCTGGATACAGCCACTGGTTTTCCTGTCTTTTTCTTGCTTTCTCCCTGACCCCTCAGAACTTTTCAGCAGAAAGAGGGAGTCTCAGGCCCAGTGCGGGAAGAGTTCTTTGTTTATCCTCTGGTTATTCATGGTGTCTGAGTAACCTGATGTATCCAGAGAGACTCCTGTTTGATCCAGGGCCAGAATGCATCTGCCTGCCTGTTATTCTATTGGTGGGTCAGGGATTGGTGAACGCCAGGCCTGGGTGACTTTCTTCCGTTGGGCGAGACAAGACAAGATGCTCTGCCCCTGAGCTGCTCTTCCAGTCCTGGAGCCCGAGCCTGCTGGCCTTCTTACACCTCTCAGAGTTCTCCTTTGTTGTCTTCTGCACCCGTTCTAGGGTTTATGGTGATGCTGAGTGAGGAGGGACAAGGAAAAACACATCTATGCCACCCTGTTCAGACCAGAAGACCGAGCAACATTTATTCCAAGACATCTCACAATCAGACCTTCGTTTCCCTATTTTATCATTAATTCCTCCCACATATGCACCTTATAGAATTACTGATTTGCTGAACTTAACTAACTGACTTTCTTGCCTTTGTTTAAATTGTTCCCTCAACCTGGAATGCCCTGTCGTCTCCACTTCTTTACAAATGCTCGTGGGATTTTACGGAGTGTTTTCAATGATTGGGGAAGTCAGGGCTGACTCATTAAGGGCAGTGGATGCTAAGGTAAGGTATTTGGACTGTAGGCTACAGGTAAAAAGAATTCCCTTGCTGGCCTCAATCCTCTGAGAACCCTTATTAGTGGTTATTGAGGCTGTACTCCTCTGTGTTACTTGATTTGTAAAGAGGGAAGCACACCTCACTGCTTTGTGGTAGAAGTCGGTTGACATTCAGTTATTAGACTAATTCAAACTGTGTTTTCCAATGAATGTCTCAAGGGAGGGCTTCCAAGTCACTTTGGCTACTTAAGGGTAGTCATCAGAGTAAATTAAGGGCTCAGCTCTTACTCAGGCAGTGGATGCCTCTAAAATAACACCTGTTGGCCTCTCTTGATGAACAGAATACTCTTGTTTGCAGTCTGGTTTTGCCGCATAACCACAGAGACAGTGGTTCTTTTGTAAGAAAATAACAAGCCATCCAAAAAAACCTGCGATGCATTTAGGTACCTATTATATTTGACACTAGATGCTAGGAAGTGTACGAGAATGCTCACCAAAAAAAGCTCCTGTGTGCAGCAAGTGTAAAATGTTTATTCATTCACTCACGTATTTACTTATTCAATCACCTCTGCACTTATTGTTTCAATATACAGTTATATTCCAGTGATTTGGCTAAGTAGTGGTATCATAATAAACAAGACATGACATCCCTTGGGAAGCTAACCACCAAATCAGAAGACAGGCTTCTAAAGAGATTCTTACAAAACCACGTGATCAGGGCAGTGGCTTACTGCCCCTCCCCCTGCCCCCAGTCACCAGAGGCCCATGGAACCCCATAAAAATGTAGAGGAGATACCTATCTCAAAATGCAGGAAAATGGGGCATCATGGAAAAGTCCCAGAGGAAGTTTTAAAGGGTGAGTAGGAATGAAGGCAGAGAGGAAAGCACTCAGGGCAGAAGGAAAGAGAGACACCAAGTATGTTCTAGGTACTGCACAGCAGATGCCTCTGGGGAGGGGGGTGGGTGGGGAAGAGTTATTGACAAACCTTAATGGCTCTGATTTGCATAGTGTTTTACTGTTTACATCTTGCATGGTTTGATTATCACAGAAAAATCCTTGATAATTAATTCCACTCAGGAGTCCCAATACACAAGGGTAATATGAGGCTCTGTTAAATTGAGTGCCTACCTAACTGCTTTCTTTCCTTCCCTCTTTTTTCATCGCATTTCCCTCTCATTTGTCCATTAGTTTATTTGTTCCTCCCTCCTGCTCTCTCTCTTTCAACCTCCTTCTCTTCCCTCCCACCCACCCACCCTTCCTTCCTTCCTTCCTCATTTCCTTATTGTCACTGTTGTTTTTCCCAAACAAATATTTATTGATTACCTACTAAGTACCATGAACAATGTTAGGCAATGAGGACAAACCTGAACAACAACAACAATGATAAAAGAAACCAATATCTGACTTTATAAATTTTGCATTTTAGTCTAGAAAAAACATATTCAAGCAAACAGGCACGTACTTATACGTTTAAAAAGCATTGTGAACCAAAATACATGTAATGAAGGAAAAAACAGAGGTTGCAATAGTGTCCAAAAGAATGGGTTTTACTTTGTTAAGTCTGCGTAAGGAAACCTCTCCAAGAAAGTGACATTTAAACTGACACTCGAAGGAAGAAAGGGAGCCCCCCCCGCCCCGGGACATGGCTGTAGAGGGAACAGCGTGTTCTGAACATCGGCATGTAGAGCAAGATGGTCTGAGTGAGACTGGTGCAAACAAAGATGAAAGTGGCAAACAGAAGACTGACCATCAAGTTCATAATATTATTCTGCCAATTGTAAACCCAGGTCTATTGATGGCACAGTCCTGGCTATTGGTTTTGTTTCAGATTAACCATCTGTTACTGAGTCTCTCCTGGACACTCAGAAGCTTCGGTATAGTCATGAACCAACAATTCAATTGATCCTAATCTCAACTACACTGGAGGAAGAAATCCCTCAGAATTCCCTCTCTCTCTCTTACACACACACACACACACACACAGAGGGGCGGGGAAGGAGAGAGGGGGGCAGAGAGAGAGGTAAAAAACATAGACGCGCTTATTCAGTTGGATTGTAGATGGAGCGCTAGTAGGTATCAGCTTAGCTAAGTCACTCATTTTGTCAGATTTCCTTGGATCAGCATCGGTTTTACAAGAGGGTAGGTAGCAGGAAGGGCAGAAACCCTAGTCTGGAAGAGACACGTGGAGGCACGAATCAGCATGATGTGCTGAGGTGCCTGGTGTTTGTTAGAGTTGCAGACGATGCAGCAAAGACTGAGCTTAAATACATTGCACAGAGTCACACAGTTAGTGGCAGATGGGAGATTTGAATTCAGCTCGCTCAGTGACTCTAAGTCCAGGGACTTCGCCTCTATGGATGCTTTTCTTGTCTTCAGTTTTCTTACAGGAATGAGGATGAAAATTTATCCTCCCTTCCTCGGGAGTATGACTTGACTATCAATTCTTTTTAAAAATGTGGCTACTCAAAAAAATAGGAAGTGCACGTATGGCTCCCATTCTATTTCTATCTTGTGGTGCGGCACTGAATTGTCTGCTCTAAGACAAAATCTGTCCACTGAAAATCTGAAACCCTGGCACGTGCTCCGCTCAAAGTGAGTCCTGACACCACGGGGGTCAGGGGCAAAGGTTATCAGAGAGTCTGGAACTCAAGCCCCTGCCCAGCTCTCTGGTGGCTCTCAGACCCTGGGCTCTGTTTCCTCATCTGTAAAATTCAGGTTGCTGTGAAGAATAAATAAAAATTTCATAAAAGCCACTAGACTAGTACTTGCTATGGTGTGTGTTAGCGCCTGATATGAACAAGCTGTGGGACCTTAAGGAAGTGATGTAAGGTCCCCTGGTCTTTATAAAGAGCCCAGGGTGGGCAGGGGTGCAGCTCTGTCTACCATCCTGGCAGGAGGACAGGTTAGCTTTCCTCTGGGTCAGTGAGCCCAAGCTAGTTGTGTGAACTTGGGCAAATTATGTAATTACTCTCTCCTTTATTTTTCTCATCTAAATAGGGTGGGTGGCTCTCTCCTTTATTTTTCTCATCTAAATAGGTGGGTGATAAAACCTCATGGTTGTTGGAGAGTTCAGTAAGGTTCTGAGCAAGCGTTTACCACCGTGCCAGGCACACAGCAAGCGCTGAGCAGATGTTCATCATGTTGATATGGTGATGATGACGACGACGACGATGGTATCAAAAAGAGCTTAAAAGGAGCACAATTCCATTTGTTCCTCCGCCTCTTGATCACAACAGTGATGCAGCAGCAAATGGCAGGTGTGACTGTGAAGCCCAAGCAGCATGGCAGGTCCCAGGCTGAGCAGAGAGCCTCCTGCCCAGCGCAGAGCTGCTCGTGAGGCCGCTGGGAAGTGACAGGGCATTTGCTAAGGGGGGGTCAACACCTGGTGGCAGCTCACACATTAAGCGCCTCTCCGCAGCTTGGGATGCTGTCACCTTGTGGCAGTGTTTACGGGAACAGCTATGACTGGAGAAACCGGATGACCTGAGGAATCAGGACCGAGGCTAAGAGACGCTTCACCTCCTCCACAGACTGCACCATGCACGTGAACATCACCACTCTGGACACCTACGCCACCTGGCTGCCGGTCACAGGTGCGTCTTTGTACGGAAGGTCGGCGAGCACCGTGCTCACCTCTGCAGCCCGTCTCTGTAGCCGTCCTGACTCAGGCCCTCCTGCCTTCGACGTGTCAGCGCCTGTACAATGTCACCCTCACCACCTGCACCAGCCTCCTATTGTTCGGGAACGATGAGGAGATAGGGGACCCCAGAGGAAAACTAAAATAGCATTTTGATGAAGGTTTGACCGAGAGACAGGAAGATTTTATAAGTCCTTATTTCATCTATGCTCCCTCTACCTACCCCTGCTGATTTTCCAAATGTATGTGCTGCCCCTCTCCCTGCTACTGAATCTGTGCTAGCCACTCTGGCCTTCTTGCTTGTTCCCCCATCAAGCCAAGCACATTCCTGCCTCAGAGACTTTCCACTTAGTCCTACTGCCTGAAATCCTCCCTCCCCAGACGTCCTCATGTCCTGCTTTCTCGTTCTAGTCACTGCGTTCAGTATTACCTCATCAGTGAGCACTTACCTGACCTCCTTGCGGTATATAACAGCAGCCCCCAGGCACCGTGTTCTCTCTCCACAGGACTTACATACAGAATCATATTTACTTAGCCCTTGTTTTCTTCCACTATAGTATAACTTTGTGTAGGCAGTGACTTGGATTTTCTCAGTCACTGTGCCTCCAGAGCCAAGATCGATTTCACAAAATACACGCATGATGAATATCTGTAAAATAAGTGGATAGAATGAATGAGGGACCCTGGAGCAATGTCTTAGGGGGGTTTCTCTACCTTGGGTGACATCTATATCCTGTCTACCCACCATGTGTTTTTTTAAAGCAGATCTTACTGTATCAGTCCCCACTTAAGTGCCTTCAATGGCTTCCCATTACACAGGAATGATGGCAAGATTGGGGACATTAGAGTAATAGAACTACTACTCTGTAGTCTATATTTTTACCAAGTGACATAGTAGTATTCAAATCTCCCTTTACCCCATCACTCTTTTCCCTGTGAAGTCCTGAGATGGGCACACATGCAGAAGAAAACAAAGAAAATTACCCTCTGTGTTGGCCCCTGACTTCAATGCAAAAACCATCAGCAAAGGACTGATACACAAGGCTGAACCTATGGAAAACTTCATTTTGCTAAAACTAAACATTTTTACCAAGACTAAGGCCAACTCTGCCTATTTCCCCATCTGTTTCCCAATCCCTTTTCTAACACCCAATCTGATGCCTTAGATTTTCTAACCATAATGTGAGGAAATAGGAACCCAGTGAGCACCCACCGATGTCACGGAAGAAGGAGCTAGAACCGTAAAGTGGTGATCCGTGTAGGAAGCTGCTCCTGGGTCTGACCTTTCCCCAGAACCAGCTCATGTATCCCACTTGGGGTTCGCCAAATATATCATACTCTTGTGGTTCAGACTGTTAAGTGCTTTAGACACTTCACTTCTAGTTAAAGTGGCCCTCCAGAAATGTCCTCAATCTTAAACCCTGTGTGAATCTAAGAGGCCAGAGTTGGGGGTGGGATGTGATAAGAATGAGCGCTTTCTAGAAGTCACCATGTCTTTGAGTTTTTGTTTTCCTGTTAACCCACTGGTCTTGATAGTGAGGTCTCTGGTTGATTGGTCAGGGTTGGCAACAGAAGTGTGTTTTCTCATTCTAGTTCTGGAGGCTAGAAGGCTGAGATCAAGATGGTGGCAGGGCTGGTTTCTTATGAGGCCTCTTTCTCTGGTTTGTAGATGGCCGTGTTCCTCAAGTGTCTCTGTATGATCTTCCCTCTGGGTCTGTCTGTATCTTAATCTCCTCTTTATATAAAGGCATCAGCAGCACTGGGCTAGGGCCCCACCCCAGTGACCTGATTTAACCTTAATTACCTCTTTAAAGGCACAGTCCTAAAAACAGTCACGTTCTGTGGTCCTGGGTGTTAGGGCTTCAATATATGAATTTGGGGGCTGGGACCCAATTCAGCCATCAAGGGATTTCCTGTGTCAGAACTGCAAGGTAAATAAGGTAATATTAGCACCACGAATGCCTGAAATGTGAACAATATTAAATCACCCATTAGTGATATTTCATAGTAAGATTAAACTCTCCAAACAGAAAAGCTCCATTCTTTTCAGAGAAGTTGAACTTTCCAAATCTCTTGTTCTTCATGTGCTCTCAGCTCCGGGTGGTAGAGTCTTACCCAGATGCCTGCGTGGAGTCTGGGCTCCATTTTCAGCATCCGAAGCCATTACTACACCATTTCTACAGAAATGACGGATCCATTGATGTTCCATCATTAAAGCCTGGTTATTCCAAACTCGGGCTTCTCTGCCTCTTAAAACAGAAGTCATTTAAGATGGCAGATGAGTCCCTCCATTATCCAATCATTCCTCTCTCCACCCTTCCCTCCTTCATTCCTTATTGCTCCTTATTTTCAGGTTCTCTTTGCTTCTCACCTGGATCTTTACAGAAATCTCCTCTGTCTGCCATCACTCAGTCCATCTTTCCGGTGCAGCCAGAAGGGTCTTTCAAAAATATAGACAACATGTCCTTGCTTTAAAGACTTTCTTTAATTCTTCTTTACCTTTAGAATAAATTTCAAACATTTTACTGTAAGAGGCTCTTCATTCCCTAATGCCTGTCAATGTCTGCAGCCTCATTTCCTGCCAACCCCTCCTCAAAACATACATTCCAGCAATTTTGAGCTACTTCCCTTTTCCCAAATAGTCTACATTTTCCTCCTCATGTTCCCCATTTCACTTAAGAAACTGATAATATCCCAGGTTGTTCCAAATGAAATTCTGGAAGCAATATTAGATTTCTACTTTTCTTTCTTACCCCCCTCCACATACAAGAGCTTTCTAAGACCTCTAGATTTTATCAAAAGTCTGTCTTCATGTTTTCTGCCCTCTCCCGGTTTACAACCTCGTTATTTACTTTTATGAATTGTTGAAACAAGAGCAAAGTCAGACCCCATCTTTCCATTGTTGGTATTGCCACCAGAGAAACCAGTGTATACGTCTGCATTGAGTGAGTCCCCATCGCCTTTGGTTAAACACGTACTGACCTACGGTGGGGGCCTGGGGTGAGTCTAAGCAACTGATTCTCCTAACTAGAGAACCCACTGATGCAAGTCTGGGCACTTGGGTGGACAGGTGGGGCTGGCCTGCCATAGCCTCTTTGTGTGAGCCTTGAGGAACCTACTGAGAAAGAACTCCTGCTGAAAAAAAGGCATGCAATGAACTTGATCTGGTAAGATGGCCTTAGCCATCAAAAGGAAGGCTGATTCTGAGGCCAGCATGGTGGCTGTCTGTGACCAGACCAGACCTACACCTCCTCTGTCTTCATCTCTCACCCCGCCCCCATATACACTCGGAATCACACACATACACACTCTTCATCCATGCTCTGGTGTCTTTCTGTTCTTCAAGGTCAGGTAATACTACTCTGTCTCCAATGTCGTATTATATGCAAAAAGTGCTCTCTGCAGGCCCTCTCTGCCCGTTTTCAAACCCAACTTTGCAACTGAGCCTCCATAGATTTTGCTTACCATTGAGAATCAATGTGTCCCCATTCTCTGGGGCAAGACGGATGGAAGGCAGGGAGGGAGGAAGGAACATACACTGATTATCTGTCATATATCAAATTCATTGTCTACATTATTGTATTTAATTCTCAAAAGCATGCTGTACAGCTGTAATTCTTTCCCCCACTTTCAAGGTGATCAAGCTGAGAGATATTGAATTGCTAATCTACTTACACGGCCAGTAGGTAGAAGAACAGGAATAAAATCTAGTCTTTTCACAACCAAAGCTGATGCTACTCTCTTCACATCTTGCATCCAGCTATAAGCTGGACATGAGTTTTCTCTGTGTTTGTGGAAAGCGGTGGAGCAGACATTGATGGTAGCTAACTCAACATCTGTTCCATACAGCCTGCTTCTCCTTTCTCCCCAGAGTTCTGATTTTGCTTCAACACCTACCTCTACCCCTTCTAGTGGATGGTGACTCCATGACCTGCCCCAGAGTTTAGATTCTGATTTCCCTAAACCAATCAATCAGTGTATGACGTTCCCCTGTGATTGCTGGGACTTGGAGAAATGCCTTAATTATCACAAGATAACTGAAGGATATGTCCAACCACTCATGACTGAGGGAGGGATTTCTGGGCTGTCCCCCTGAACATGAACAAGGCAGCATGCATAGAAGCCATGTTACCTCTGGAAGCCCTCTTGGTTCTACAAGGGATGCCAGGATCTGATTCAGGAGGAATCTGGAGCTGAGGCTAGGAGAGAGAGGGGTAGAGTGAGAGAGAGAAGGAGAGACTGATTGAAGGAATCCGAGTCTATGTTACATTACGCATGTGCTTCTACTAGAGGCTGCCCAACTTCTGGGTTTCCAGTTATATGAGATAATACATTTCTTTATCGTTCATACTCACTTGAGTTTGTCCAAGATTTCTGTTATTTGCCTCAAAAGCATTATGAGTGCCATGGGTCATCATGGGTCTTATTTGTCTCTCTACTTCTCTACACACAGCCACCAGCACTGTGACAGAGGACACAGGTGCTTCTCCTAACGAGAGAACCCACCTTGTAACCTGGTTCCCTCCACCTCGTCACCTGGTTCCCTCCACCTCGTCCTCATGTCCTTTCCTAAATTATCACTTCCTCAGGGAGACGTCTGCTGACATTCAGACTGGATGAGAGCCCCTGATTATACATTCTTTTCACAGTCTGTACTTTTCCTCCTTGTATTTATCAAATCTTGACTGATTATTTGCGTGATTATTTACTGTGTGGATCATTCACTAGATTATGAGCTTCCTCGAGGCAGGGCAACGTTGGTTAAGCTCTACCCTGTTTCTGTAGCACCCAGCATATTTCTGGGCACACAAAACATTTGTATATCGAGTGATGAATGAATAAATAAATGAAGAGCCAGCCTTTAATAAATGTGTGCTGAATTGGAATTGAGATTCAATATATCTGTACATAATGTGGAGTCAGCAGTGACATTGCCAATTAATACACACTGAGCACCTCGGATGTCTCCTATGAATCTAATATATTGGTTTCACTCTGGTGTCTTTGAAGGTGGTGGCTGGAGTTCATCTGAAATGGTGTATTTGCCAATTTCACTTTATTTCCTCAGCCTGGATTTCAGAGGCAAGCAGCATGCCTTTCATTTATCCAACTTACCCAGAGCCTATTCAATAGAACAATCAACTCCCAGTGTGTTCCACGCTTGCTGCTTGTCAAAGCCTCTTACAGTCATGGGATGTAAGTAATCAGTGCAGTGTACTTGGCAACACATGGACTGAGAGGTTCAGAATTTTAATTTTGTTCTTCCTTTAAGAACGAGTCTCTATCTGGGCCAGCCAGAGTGGCCTTTCTGCTTTCATCTGTTCAACGATGAGAGAGCGTGGGGTCAGCCTCTAAGTGAAGCTTCCCTCTGCACTTCCCTCGTACCCTTCCCTTCCCTTCCTCTACTTCTCACTACCAGATGTTACGATGCTCAATGATGAAACCTTTGACTTATTCACCTCGGTCCCCAGTTCCCCAGACAGGGGTTACAGTTCAACTCAGTTCCATATAACAATGTTTCCTGGAGGCTTCTTATGGACCAGACACCGTGGTGGGCATGGTGAAAACACAACAGGACACATACACCCTGCAGCAGTGGTGATCAGAGAGGCTTCATGAAGGAAATGCCTGAGGGAATGAGTGAGAGTTATGCCCAAGACAATGTAGAGAACGCAAGAGATATGTGTGCTGTGGTGTGAATCAAGAAATGAATTAGATGGATGAAAGGACAGAGGATTGGTGAATATTAAAGTACTTTGAACAAAAATGAGTCACCTGTCAAGTCACAGCATATGTCATATTTAAAAGAAATACCAGTCTGACATCTAAAAAGATACAGAAGTAATTAAGAATTTACCAGGTCTCTTAGTATAATGGAAAAGGAAGATCTGGCATAATCTTATATACAGTCTACCTATCTTGTCAAAATCCAGCATATAGTACGGTTATGACGCCCACTCAAGCCCTGCATTCTCAATCTAACCAAATATGTTTTTGTCTTTTCTCTGTTGCTCCCAAACTCTCCTTGGCCTCTGTCTGTTGTGGCCCTCATGTATCCCCTCCCCCTTCCCATAAATCCTGGATTAATTTGTTTCTTCCAGGAGTGGCTTGATGGTCTTTCTCATTAAACAAATGTAACCCTTTCTATTAGCTTCTGAAATATTTGTTCTTTATGTATTTTTTGACAGCATAATAAAAGACCTCTGTATCTAACTGGCAAACACAGAGTATTCTTCAAAAAGATGGAAAAGAGCAAAAGACGACTTGGTTACCTTTTGTCCCAGTGATGCTAGAGAGATGATTAGGTTTGGAGCCCGAAATTCAGTTTCTCTTAACTCAGTAGTTAATTGCTATGTCATTTGGTACCAGTTATTTTTGGTTTCCTTTAGATCTCATTTTTCTCATCTGAAAAATGGAACAGTGGGAAATGGCGTTGGGAGTAGTCCAGAATATGTCAAAAGTTCTTTCCTAATTCTTCTATTTGTTACTTGCAAAAGGTAAGTTAAAGTTGGAGATTCATAATGAAGAGTTCTAAGCCGAAAATCACCCTTTCAGATGATGACCTTGACGGCGTCAACCGGAATCTGAAAAGGAGTGATTGGATAAATAGTTCTCTTGTTACCCAACAAAGGGTTGCCTCCAGCGCACCCAGCTCCTGTGCTCCGGAGGCGATGACAACAGCACTGAAATCCCCTGCAGACGGGAAATGCATCGGTAACAAGAAGGGGTGGGCTTCACAATACGGTTTCCAGTCTCTGGAAAATACAGCTGGAGAGAATTGAGGTATTTGAAAGAGCATTTCATCTGGACTCAGGCAGACCTGGCTTGATTCCCACATCAGCTGGTTATTAGCTGTGTATCCTTGGGCAAGTTACTAAGCTTCTCCAAGGCCAAATATCCTCTCTGTAAAAGGAGAACAGTTGCGTGCCTCATGGTATCTTTACAAGGATTAAACAAGGTAACTTGGTTGGACATCCTGCTACGATACCTGGCTTATGAATAGGTAGTTAAGTGTGAACAGAATGGCAGCAGATTAAAGTTACTTTGGTCTCAGTTTCATATAGGTCCTAATATAATAGATGTTAACTTTTAAAAGGAGAAGCAAGAGAGGACTGTGCTGTGCCTATAAAAGAAGGGAGCAGAACGTGGCCCTTGCCTCTAGCCCAGGGTTCACCAGCTTTTTCTGTGAAGCACATGATGGTAAATGGCGTAGGTCTGTGGACCACTTGGACTCTGGTGCATCTATTCAGCTCCGCTGTTGAAAAGCAGACACAGCCTCAGACAATACATCAATATGAATGAGCCTGGCTGTGTTGCAATAAAACTTTGTTTATTACAACAGGTAGCGGGCAGGATTTGGCTGGAAGGCCATAATTTACTGACCCCTGCTCTGAACTATGAAAGATGCTGGAGCAGCTGAAAAAATGTTGGTGGTTAGAAGAGGGTTTTGGGATGAGGCTTCTCATCTACCTTAATATCTCACTCCATCCTCTCCACAACCAGGCTCAGTGTGGGTGGCGTGGGAAGCATTCTCCTTCCACCTCAGGTGAAAGGGGGGGGGTTGAAGGGATCACTCAGAGAAGGGCTGTCAGTGAACTAGTGTCTGACTCACACCTGAGACTTTTAAATGACAAGGGACTAGCTGACTCACGGCTCTAGGGAAGGAGAAAGTGGCTGAATTGGGACTGACGACTGACTTGAACTCTCAGAATTTCTAAAGACAAAGATTATGGCGTGGTCTCCCTTAGAGCCACGTGGGCTCCTTGCAAGAGAGTTGCCTTAGATCTTGCTTGAGCGGGGCGAGTGCACTTGCGTAGAAGGAAACCGGAGGCATACCACAGGTGGCTCAAGACTAAAAGAGAAGCCCTGTGTGATCAGCTGAAATAGAGACGCATTGATGGACCTGGAGGGAAGGGCAAGGAGGGAAGGGAAAGCCACAGAGAAGAAGGAGCTTATCTGAGAAATTCACAGCTGGTTCCTGAGAGAGAGGTGTGCTTAAACACTCGCCAACCCCAAGGAGGACCTCAGTCCTCCCTCCACAGTTCAGTCAAGTGAGACATTTCCTACCTTTTTCCTCCTCTCCTTCTCCCCCATCCCTATTCCTGAGCCGTGGAGGGGTCTGGACTCAGGACTAGGAAGGTAGGATAATAAAAGAGCAATGTGGAGAAAGGAAAAGGGAGTCAACCATGAATCTTCCCCAAGTACAGGTGGCCAGCTGGCAGTAAGTCAGTTCCAGGAAAGAGAAGTATTAGCTACAACTTGAATGAAATTTAAAGTCTTGATTATTTCACTGGAACAGACGAGTTGCTTCTTGATTACCTGTGTGTTAATTACTCATACATGACCAGAAGGAGTGTAAGACTGACCCTAGATGTAATCCGGGAGCACAGAGTAACCTCTGTAACCTCACAGAGTATATGCAGAGAGACAACAGAAGACTAACAATAAAGTTACCTTATGATTTATCCCACAAGTACGTTTTTTCAGTGAAATGCATACAAATTTTAGTATCCTCTTTATATCCAGGAATGTGCAACTTAGTCAAAACTGAGCCAGTAACTCTATACTGCATCATGGGTATTGAACTTTCATCCACTGAAAGAAGCATGTCAATGGAAATCTCCATTCCTCAAACACCATTATTAGATTATAAAAGCAGACTGTCAAACAGATTGGGAATCTAAGCTTAAGGATAAAACTTAGTTCCTTACCTTCAACACAGTAAATTTCCACGCTCTGGACTCAATCTATAAATGTACATTATGGCACATTAACATCTTAGAATGGCAGTATTATCATACTGTAAAATCACAGAAGTCTTATTTCTTAGAATAGAGTTTATTAGAAACATAACCTCAAGACGCCCTAGAATCTAAGTTTAAAGCCTCTTAAGATCTTAGCATCATAGAAGCTTAGAAAAGTAGTCTTAGATTTAAAGTACCTTAGGATAATATATAGAATCCCAGGAATTTAGAATTGTAGCTTCTTAGACTCACAACACATAATATCTTTTAGATCTTATAATCTAGGGATCATAGACTTGTTAAAGGTCAGAATCCTAGCACGTTAAAGACCTGAATAATAGAATTTTTGAGAAATGTAATTCAAACTTGGTGGGATCTTAAGTGTTTCCTATTTTAACTTCTAAGATTAACAGAGATTCTTTTATGAGGGCGTTTCTCAAATAGCATTGCAATTGACATTTTGGACTAGATAATTCTTTGTTAGGGTGGGAAGGAGGGGTTACCGTCCTGTGCACCATAGTATGTTTAGCAGCATTTCTAGCCTTTACCCAGCAGTTTGCTGTAGCACCGCCTCCGTCGTAACAATGAAAATTATCTTCATCCACTGCCAAGTGTCCCAAGCACTGCTTTATAACACCTGCTGGATGACCATCCCTGAGGGAGGGAATTATCTTCTGAGGATTTCCCCAGCACTTAACATTTATTGTGTACTCTCTGCTAGGTTTGATCTCATTTGAACCTCACAGTTATTATCTTTCCACTTTACAAGCAAGAAAGCAAAGGTTTAGAGAAGTTGAGTTCCTGGGAGTCACACAGCTGATAAGGGGTTGGGGAAGGATTTGAAGTCACATATTGGACATGTCTCTAAATGCTGAAACTTCCCCACCTTTAGTGTTGGCAGTTCTCACTGTAGGAAAGCATTTCTTTTGCTGAACTGATTCCTACTTCTTTTTCCGGTCTTATTCATAACATAATTATCATATGGTTATGGATTTTCTACTAAAGGGCAATATTGTCAAAGAGTCAGACTGTAGAGGCAGATGCTCTTGAGTCCAACCTGAGATCCACAACATGTCATCAGTGTGATCTCGGAAGGTCTTCACATTTTCTGCCTCTGTTTCTTCAAGTGGTATTTGGGTTCTTTACTGCTGTGTGCAAATTCTTCCAAAACTGTTGTCTTAAATCAACATCTATTTTAATATATTGCATAATTTTGTGGGTCAGAAACATAGGCAGAACTTGGCTGAGTTATACTTCTGTTCTACATGGTGTCAAAGGAGGTCACTTGATGGTATTCAGTTGGCAGATGGCTGGTCCTGAGGATCCCAGACGAGTTTGCTGGCGTGTCTGGCACTTTGGCAGGAGTAACGAGGAGGCTGGGTGTATATGGAACTGTTGACCGGAAGGAAGGCACCAGTCTCCCAGCATGGCGGTCTCGGAGTGGTCAGAGCACCTTGTGTGTCATTTCTCTATCGGCCAACACAGTCAGAGCCCACCCAGATTTGAGGGAAAGAGACATAGACCCTACCTCACCTTGGAAGGACTGTCTGTCTAAGAATTCACAGCCATGTTTAAAAACCAGTGCACTTAAAAAGAGACAAGAATAATTCTTATCTCACTGAGTTGTGTGAGTCTTAGAAAAGCTATACTGTAAAATGCTCAGCATATAATGAATAATCTAACACGTGAGCTGTTTTTATTTACACGTGGCCTCTAATTACAGGATTATCTCTGTGCTTGCAAAATCACCGAATCCTTCTCCCTTTCCCAGAGCAGTGGAAACCTTGAGTGTTGCGTGTGAGCCAGGGCACTTAAGGACACCGAGTTAATTTAGACACAGCTCCCACGACAGGGGCTGTGAGATAAAAACATTTCCATTTTAGAGGGCGAAAGAGCTGCTTCCATAAGTGATTGAGGCAGAAGGGCTGGCCTGGATTTATTCATGTCCGTATTGGAAGTGACGGCACATGTGTGCTGCCCTTATGTAGCTACTGTGCTGGGCACAAGCAACAAATACACTTACGAGGCGAAATAATAAATCATTAGCAACTGTGAGCCTCTCCTTGCAATGAACCATAAGGGGGGAGGATCGCCCAAGCAATTCAAACTCAATTACTCTGCTCACAGGGTGTTTGAAATGGAAACAAATGAAGAAGGCAACC
This sequence comes from Monodon monoceros, assembly GCF_005190385.1. Classification (NCBI taxonomy): domain Eukaryota; kingdom Metazoa; phylum Chordata; class Mammalia; order Artiodactyla; family Monodontidae; genus Monodon; species Monodon monoceros. Next base: position 4,516,345 of record NW_021703770.1, on the reverse strand, counting down.
TCAGAGGCAGGGGGCATTCATCAGTGCAGCTGAGTGGGCCACTGGTTAGATTTTGTTAAATGAAAACAGGAGGAAAAATAATAAGAGGAACCCCTCACATTTGTAGAGCGTATCTGAGTTAGCAAATTGATTTGCTGTCCGTCATCCCCTTGAGCTGTCCTGGAAGGCTCAAATGGCTAACTCCATTTTACCAGTGAGGTGACTGAAGTTTATATGCAACAGTGGCCTTGCCCAGCATTACAGGCTACCAACTCCCAATCCCTCGGGTCCTTGCCTGGGCTTATTTCCAGTGTTCTGGGGTGGGTAGGATATAGTTACAGAGCAGGTGAGGCATTTCGTCTGCTGGAGACTCTGTCTTCTCTTTCATCCAAGTGCCCTCTATTCTGCAGGGTCTCTTGAGGCCTGGGTCTGGAGGAGGGTTATTCCCCTGCAGTTTTGGCCCGTGGAGTTCCAGAGCTTATGACACAGCAACCGTGTTATTTGTTAGGACTGCCATAACACGGTACCAAAGACTGTGCGGCGGAAACAACAGGGGTTTATTTTCTCACAGCTCTGGAGGACTGGAATTCCAAGACCAAGGTGTCAGCAGCGTTGGTTCTGCAGCCTCTCTCCTTGGCTTGTGAACGACCATCTTTCTGTGGCTTCACATGGTCTCCCCTCTGTGTTGTCTGTGTTCTCATCACTTCTTATAAGGACACTGGTCACAGTAGATTACAGCCTTCCTTAATGACCTCATTTTAACTTAATCACCTCTTCAAAGACGCTGTCTCCAAATACAGTCACGTTATGAGGTACTAGAGGTTAGGACGTCAACATATGAATTTTGTGGGACACAATTCAGCCTATAACAGTGACCTTCAGAGTGGACTTACCCACCTGTCTCCACACCCATCTGAGCACATTCATTCATGTGTTGGGTACTGGTCCTAAAGTGATCAGTCTCTGCGTTAGGTAGGGCCTCACAGACAGCAGGGTACAATGAAACCACTAGCTCCACTTTAGAATCTCACTATGTGAATAATAGGCAGCTCTTTTTTTCCAGTTTGTAAACCAGACTTTAGAATTTACACCTCTAAAATGATATAGTAGGAAAAGTCTATTCAATACATAGTGAGAGAATGGCTCAGCTTCTGCTCTTCTTTTCATAGAGGAGAACAATCTAATTATGAGGACAGTCTCAGAGAGCACAGAGCCTAGGGTCCCAGAGACAGCAATCACTCCTTCTGCAAGGCTAGCTCAGAGGTGTCAGTTGTAACTGCTTCAGACCTACTTGTGACCAGAGGTCACCTGAAGAGACACAATGGGACAAATCCAGTGTGACTCTGATTGCGTCTTTAGGATCAGGTGTTAGAAAAATCCTTGGTCAGTATCTGAGTTAAGCTCAAGTCTACGGGAGCAGCCCTCAGTGACAAGAAATGGAAATTGTGGACCATGGGCCTTATCTGAGACCACATCTAGAAGGGAATCAAGAAACAGTCATTGAAGGCAGAAGAGAAGGGACTTGTGAAACCAAGTCAAAGGCAACTCCACTGTTTGGCTTGAACGATTGATACCTTACTGAAATGAGATGAGAGGTGAGAGGAGAGAGGGTTTTAGAGAGGGGAAGATTAAGAATGGTATTCAGGTCTTTGAGTTACTCATTAGACATCCATATAGAGATGCCTCATGGACAGTTGGGTATAAGAGTCTGGACTTCTAGGGAGAGGTCAGAGCTGGAAGCTCTAGATTAGGGAACCACTGGTGTCACAATGGTGCTTAAAGCCGTGGGCTGCTGAGATTATCTGAGGAGAGTGTACGGAAAGATTGAAAAATGTAGGATGGGGCAGTCCAGATCCTATGCTGACACTCTCACAAGCAGAGCTGGAATGGAGAAAGAACCAGTGAAGAGGCTGAATAAAAAGTGACCAGAAATACGATATGTAAACAGGAGAGGGTGGAGCTCTGGAAGTAACAACACAAAAGAGTGTTTTGAGGCAGAAGGAGGATTTACTATATTTAATGCCGCCATAACCTAGTAAAAGAACAGAAAAGCAATTGTTGGGTTTAGCAAAACAGAGGACATTGTGTCCTTGATAAGAACAGATTTAGTGGAGAAGTAGAGGCAAAATCCTGAATGACGTTACTTGAAAGGAGAAGGGAGGTAAGCAAGTAGAAATGGGGACTATGGTTGATGCTTTCAGTACTAATTTTGAATGAATGGGACTCATTTCAAGTAACTATGAACTTGGCCGCTGCAGCATCACACTGCCATTTCGCAGCTTTGCGTCCAAGGAGGGATGGCACTAGCCCTTAATTAATGTTCCCAGCTGCAATTCAAAACCTCCTCGCTGGGACCCCACCTTGGGTTAATGAATCACGGCCAAGGACTCTGAAAGAAAGTGGCAGCTCCCAGATACATTTCAATTTGGGATGGACAGAAAAGATGCAGGTAGGCAAGAGGAAGAGGGTTGTTCCCAAAATGGGGAGGAACGGTGCTGGTAGACAAAGCATAATATAAGTTAGCTCATTGCATCTACATGGCAGCCGTGTGAGGCAGACGGAGGTGTCACTCCCAGCGTACAAAGGATGGAGACTCGGGCTCCTCCAGCTCATCAGTACAGAGTGTGAATTCACACTCACATCTAACGGGCTCCCAAGAGCTCGCGCTAATTCCAAATAATTATATGATGCCATGCAGTGAAAGTCAACACTTAAATACTGAAGCAGTAGAAGCAGCTGTTTCTGGAAACTCTCCTGGCCCCTTTATGGTCGTGCCACATGGGCACTACCTACTCTGCCCACACATAAAGGCCACCTAAGGGTCAGAAGAAGTGACATTCTTTTCTAGGAATATCAGAAGAGTTCTTTGGGTCCCTGGATTCTCATATGCCTCTACTAAAAATGCTAAACCTTGAGAAGTGATTTTTGGCTTAAAGAAACTTTTTTCAGCTTCTGTTGGGTTGGCCATTCTCCCCTTCTGTTAATTTAGCAAACAGCATAAGACGATAAGTCTTCCTGACTCGGTCAGGCATAGGTTCTTCTCTACGCATTGGGGGAAAAAGGGAAAAGGGAAAAAACCTGTTGGTAGGTTCTGGTTCATTATTAAGTGTCTGTGAGTATCTATGTGTGTGGGTGTGTGTGTGGGGTCTGTTTCTTTAGGCAGCAATATTATAATGCAATCATTTGCACACAAGAATAAACCTTTGACAGTGGCAGTATTATTTTAAAAAGGACCATAATGACAAAAGTGATTATGTGTTATTCGGAGCCAATTTATTTTTATGTAACATAATAAAATGCGGACTCGATTTTGATAACCTACTCCCTTACATGTGCAGAATTGCTAAAATGTCAGGCCTTCTTTTGTGTTTGTCCTACCCTGGTAATTTAAGGTAATGCTGATTTCTGTGGGTAGACTGGTAGGGGTGAAACAATTATAAAAGTGTTGGATTTGTTTCTTACTTAGTAAACGTTCAGCCTTCTGGGCTACAGTATAGTTGAGCTAAACCCTCTAATTCTCTATGGAAGGCTAACTCTTTTTCCAACACCAGCCTGTATTTTGGTTCTTGAATAATGGGATTGGTCAGACCAAGTGCTGGGCTTTTACAGTGACTGCTGTGCTGGTGCATGGTTGTCTCTGGTCAGTATGGCATGAAGAAAGCCTAGTGTAGCACAAAGAAGACAGAGTTTGGATTCCAAGTTTGGAGTAAATCAGGGCTGCTGCTGTGACTTACTAGATCTTTGATTCGGGGCAGATCATGGCCAATTTTGGACAAGTTTTCTTATTGCTAAAGCTGGAATGATAGTACATAGGTTTAAGGGTCATTGCAAACTTTAAATAAATTGTGATACACAGTTATTCACAATAGCCAATATACAGAAACAATCCAAGTGTCCATCAATGGATAAATGGGTAAAGAGGATGTGATATATATTATATATATATACTTATATATGTATATATATGTGTGTGTGTGTGTGTGTGTGTGTGTGTGTGTGTGTGTGTTTCTACATCCATCCCAATATCATGGATCTATTCCCCAAATTAGGCATTTCATTCTGGCTCTTGAGGCACTGACTCATACTTTAAAAATAAACCTCCATCACTCATCTCTTTCCCAGGATATGCCTTCTCATCAAAACTTTCCCGATCAGCTTCTGCTCATCACTTGGCTTGCCAGGGGCACAAGAAATGATAATATGATAACCTAACTACTATGTTCTCATTAGAACCAACAGGAGATAGGTAAATAAAGATCGTTCATTGACCTGTAAATCTGATTTTCAAGATGACCTTGAAAACTGTCAACCCAGATCTTCAGTCTCTCTTAAGGTGAAGAATTGGTTTCTGGCCGCTTGCTTTTAAACTACTACTTGCTTTTAATCTACTTTGTGATTATAGCCATTTACATAGGTGCATAGTTTACAAATGAGAGAGTGTTCCATTACCCAGTCATTTGGTTCCCATTTACTTAGGAAATTCTGGACTAAGTTTTCCTGTCATTTCTACGGGCCTGATTAAATGCCTCTATATTCATTATACACATCTGTACACTAAGAATAGAATAAATAGCACTAAATTTGTATTAAGGAGACCTTCATTCAAATCCTCGCTCTCACATCTGCTTGTGTGTGATCTTAATCGGGTCATTTCGTATCTCTAAAATTGCGTTTCCTCAACTGGCAATGAGCAGGTTGAGAGAATTCAGTGAGATGACTGACACGAAGGTGACTAAGAATGGCCAGCACAAAGTAGCTATTAATAAATACAAATTGAACTTGAAACTCGGGTTTATCTCTCTTCGTCCCCACTCCCTGTTCTACTAATATGCTCATGATTTAAGGCAATGCCCTATGTCATCATTTTGGTTTATATATCCTATGGGTCAAACATACTGACCCATAATAACTGACTAAAAAAATCTAGTGTTTTAAATCTAAGGTCTGAGTTGGACTGGAAGACAAATGTCTCTGTTCAGATATCACTGCTGCCCATTCATTGCCTTGGACGAATTATCTGTAGGCCATGAAGGATCTCTGAATACAAGTCTTTCAGAGTTCAGAATATGCAACCGTCATTTCCTGTATTTTGTAAATGGTGAACTTGTTTCTTTTCATCGTAAGGCTGCTTCTCTAGATATTCCACGGGTGGGATGCGGTGTAACATTAACAGTGGTCTCCGGTTCTGGTAGACCATTAGGACTTTTTGAGAATAACCTTTTTTAAGCAAATATTTTCTGGATCTATTTCCCATAATCACAAATATAACCCCTTATGTACGGGTTGGAACTGAGAACCCACTGCTGGCAGTGCTCTCTCCGGGTGACGTGGATGTTGGTTAAGTTTGAAAACTGCTTTAGTCAAGTGACCTTTATGATTTTCTACTGAATACACAAGCTTGAACAGCTATTCCTCAGCTTCCTCCGTCTTCAAGCTGCCAATAAACCCACCCCTTTTTACTTTCAGCAGAAAATCTTACCTTTACTTAACTGAGAAAATTAGGTCCATCTCAAAAGAACTATTCCATCTTTCTTCCACCAAACTGACAGCATGTACCGATATGGTCTCACCTCCCTCCTGCTGCAAGGATGCACTGTACCTACATTGTCTGTTTCGCTCACTCAGATACTGCACATATGATTATCCCTTCTTCCAAAACAACAAATTCTTTTTTTCTTCTGGATCAATTCTTCTCACATACGAATATACTGTGATATCTTTTATCTTAAAAAATTTTTAAATAAACCTTGTTAGACCCCTTATTACTCATTTTCAGTTTCTTTTTATAGCAAAACTACTAACATTTAAAATGTCAATTACTTTTGATTATCCTATACCTTCTGTTCTTTCCTTAAATCTTCCTCACTTGGCTTTTATAGTCTAGAATTTCTATAATTATGCTCCAAAGACCTCTAAAGACCTCCATCCTACCAGTTCTCTCATTCTCAGCTTTCAGGCTGTCAGATGTCTCAGCAGTACATGATATCATAGGACTTTCCTTCTATTTGAAACATTTTTTTCCCATTGATTTTCTGAGATGCCGCACCTTCTGGATTTCCTTCCATTTTATTGGCCAGTCCTGCTCAGCCTCTCTTTTGTCTCCTATTGTGATTCCAAACACACCACATAACAGCTCCATGTGATGGCTTAACCATTTTCTAACATCCTTTGCTCTTATATTTGGCCCAAATTCTCATGGGTTCTCAGGTCCTGAATAGCCCTACCTATCAGACAGACAAACACGTTCTTTGCAATAGGTCAATAAGAATGCAAGATACTGGGTTATGGGCCAAGACTGAGGGTTGGGAGGAGATAATAATTCCACAAACATCTATGAATCCATAGACTGTCTGAAGCTGACATTCCAAAGTTTTCCTTATCATTGTTTTTCTTTATTAAAGAAACAAATATAAGCTTTAGACGCATGCAGTCAGGCCACTCTTTTCCCTCCCAAATGTCTATTTCATACATTGTTTAATGCAGGAGAGGTGGAATTTCCTTGTGGAAGTCGTACAGAGAATGGCGGAAAACCCAACCCATTTCCACTACTGGGGCTCAGACATACAGAGATCTACCTGGAAGTCTTGGAGCAGACGAGAAAGCCTGAGAAGTGATTTACCCTGAGGAGCACTGAGGCGATCAGATTGGCACCAGAGATTCAGAGAGGAAAGCTGGGACCAGAAGAGGAGTTGATGCTGGTATTGAAGTCTTCTCAAGGCTAGCACAAGAGAAGATGATTGTCCCAGAGGAGAAATAAGAGGAATATGCAAATCAAAGTCAATCACTTATTTATTCAGTCAACAGACGTACAGTAGGAATTGCAAGGTGGGCTTCCCTGGTGGCGCAGTGGTTGAGAGTCCGCCTGCCGATGCAGGGGACACAGGTTCGTGCCCCAGTCCGGGAAGATCCCACATGCCGCAGAGCGGCTGGGCCCGTGAGCCATGGCCGCTGAGCCTGCGCGTCCGGAGCCTGTGCTCTGCAACGGGAGAGGCCACAACAGTGAGAGGCCCGCGTACTACATAAAAAACCAAAAAACCAAAAAAACAAAGAATTGCAAGGTGCACTTGGAGTATGTCAATGAATAAAACAAATAAAATTCTTGTCCTCATGCAGCTTATATTGTAGCAAAAGAAGACAGACATATGACACATAATAATTAGGTAAATTATTTATTATACAGTGATAAATGATATGGATTTCTTTTTCAAACAGAATAGCATAAGGAGAATGGGGGCAAGTTGCAGTTTTTTTTTTTCTTAAACATCTTTTTGGAGTATAATTGCTTTACAATGGTGTGTTAGTTTCTGCTTCATAACAAAGTGAATCAGCTATACATATATATATATATCCCCATATCTCCTCCCTCTATGTCTCCCTCCCACCCTCCCTATCCCACCCCTCTAGGTGGTCACAAAGCACCGACCTGATCTCCCTGTTCCATGTGGCTGCTTCCCACTAGCTATCTAGTTTACATTTTGTAGTGTATATATGTCCATGCCACTCTCTCACTTCGTCCCAGATTACCCTTCCCCCGCCCTGTGTCCTCAAGTCCATTCTCTATGTCTGCGTCATTATTCCCGTCCTGCCCCTATGTTCTTCAGAACCATTTTTTTTTTACATTCCATGTATATGTGTTAGCATATGGTATTTGTTTTCCTCTTTCTGACTTACTTCACTCAGTATGACAGACTCTAGGTCCATCCACCTCACTACAAATAACTCAATTTCGTTTCTTTTTATGGCTGAGTAATATTCCACTGTATATATGTGCCACATCTTCTTTATCCGTTCATCTGTCAATGGACACTTAGGTTGCTTCCACGTCCTGGCTACTGTAAATAGAGCTGCAATGAACATTGTGGTACATAACTCTTTTTGAATTATGGTTTTCTCAGGGTATATGACCAGTAGTGAGATTGCTGGGTCGTATGGTAGTTCTATTTTTAGTTTTTTCAGGAAACCCCATACTGTTCTCCATAGTGGCTGTATCAGTTTACATTCCCACCAACAGTGCAAAAGGGTTCCCTTTTCTCCACACCCTCTCCAGTATTTATTGTTCATAGATTTTTTGATGATGGCCATTCTGACTGGTGTGAGATGATATCTCATTGTAGTTTTCATTTGCATTTCTCTAATGATTAGTGATGTTGAGCATGCTTTCATGTGTTTGTTGGAAATCTGTATATCTTCTTTGGAGAAATGTCTATTTAGGTCTTCTGCCCATTTTTGGATTGGGTTTTTGTTTTTTTGATACTGAGCTGCATGAGCTGCTTGTATACTCTGGAGATTAATCCTTTGTCAGTTGCTTCATTTGCAAGTATTTTCTCCCATTCTGAGGGCTGTCTTTTTGTCTTGTTTATGTTTTCCTTTGCTGTGAAAAGCTTTTAAGCTTCATTAGGTCCCATTTGTTTATTTTTGTTTTCATTTCCATTTCTCCAGGAGGTGGGTCAAAAACGATCTTGCTGTGATTTATGTCATAGAGTGTTCTGCCTATGTTTTCCTCTAAAAGTTTTATAGTGTCTGGCCTTACATTTAGGTCTTCAATCCATTTTGAGTTTATTTTTCTGTGTGGTGTTAGGGAGTGTTCTAATTTCATTCTTTTACATGTAGCTGTCCAGTTTTCCCAGCACCACTATTGAAGAAGCTGTCTTTTCTCCATTGTATATTCTTGCCTCCTTTATCAAAAATAAGGTGACCATATGTGTGTGGGTTTATCTCTGGGCTTTCTATCCTGTTCCATTGATCTATATTTCTGTTTTTGTGCCAGTGCCATACTGTCTTGATTACTGTAGCTTTGTCGTATAGTCTGAAGACTGGGAGCCTGATTCCTCCAGCTTCGTTTTTCTTTCTCAAGATTGCTTTGGCTATTCGGGGTCTTTTGTGTTTCCATACAGATTGTGAAATTTTTTGTCCTAGTTCTGTGGAAAATGCCACTGGTAGTTTGATAGGGATTGCATTGAATCTGTAGATTGATTTGGGTAGTATAGTCATTTTCACAATGTTGATTCTTCCAATCCAAGAACATGGTATATCTCTCCATCTGTTTCTATCATCTTTAATTTCTTTCATCAGTGTCTTATAGTTTTCTGCATACAGGTCTTTTGTCTCCTTAGGTAGGTTTATTCCTAGGTATTTTATTCTTTTTGTTGCAATGGTAAATGGGAGTGTTTCTTTAATTTCTCTTTCAGATTTTTCATCATTACTGTATAGGAATGCAAGAGATTTCTGTGCATTAATTTTGTATCCTGCAACTTTACCAGATTCATTGATTAGCTCTAGTAGGTTTCTGGTAGCATCTTTAGGATTGTCTATGTGTACTCTCATGTCATCTGCAAACGTGACAGCTTTACTTCTTCTCTTCCGATTTGGATTCCTTTTATTTCTTTTTCCTCTCTGATTGCTGTGGCTAAAACTTCCAAAACTATGTTGAATAATAGTGGTGAGAGTGGACAACCTTGTCTTGTTCCTGAGCTTAGAGGAAATGGTTTCAGTTTTTCACCATTGAGAACAATGTTGGCTGTGGGTTTGTCATATATGGCCTTTATTATGTTGAGGTAAGTTCCCTCTGTGCCTACTTTCTGGAGGGTTTTTATCAAAAATGGATGTTGAATTTTGTTGAAAGCTTTTCCTGCTTCTATTGAGATAATCATATGGTTTTTTCTCCTTCAATTTGTTAATATGGTTTGTCACATTGATTGATTTGCGTATATGGAAGAATCCTTGCATTCCTGGGATAAACACCACTTGATCCAGGTTGCAGTTTTAAATAAGATAATAAGATGGGCCTTCATGTTAGTAATCTTTGAGATATTACCTCATGATTCAGGTCTAGGGAACAAGAGAAGAATTGTTTTGCTACAAGCATAAACTTTTTCACATAGGCTTTAAGGGAGGATCAAATATCTCTCTCCAATATTCCAAGACAAGGATGGTTAAGTGAAGATATACACCTAGACTCAGCGATATCGTGAGGAGCAACCAAGCTTGCTGTGGGACCAGTTGAAGAGAATTCTCCCCGGAGGAGAAGGAAGTGTCCCCTCTGTCTTGCAGCGTTCTGTTTATTTGTTATGACACATGCGGAGTGAAAGCGTCAGTGGCCTAAGTTATCAGCTGGGAAGTAAGGGGAAGTCTTAGCTTGTCAAGGTAGCAGGATAAATGCGATTCCAGCTTGAGTTCAGCAACTCCATCTCTGGCTTAGAAGAGAATTCACTCAGCACAACAACTGGAGTTGGATCAGCAAACCCAGCTCTTAGCACATCCTCAGAAGATGACAGCCATATCAATGCTTTTGGGAAACGATAGGGAATGGGGGCATATATGCTATTTTCTCTCTAGAGAATATCAAGTAAGGGGAAGAATAGGTTCATGAAGACTCTGAATAGTGTGAATTTGATCTGGCTAGAATTGTGTTTAACTTTAATATAATTTTTTCTCAAGGTCTAATGTGGCTTAATGACACCTTGTTTATGGATACATAAATACACACACAAAACAGAAGTAACATGCTTCTTCGGGCTCTGGGTTTAAATATCTGGAAAGAATTCCTAGTGATATATTTATCATTTAACAAATTATATACTGAGTAGCTTCTATATGCCACTGAGGTTTAAGAAACTTTTATCATTTTTAGTGTTTCAGCACCCAAGATTCTTCTAACATCGCGCAGCTTTGCTTTTGGAAAACAGCGTTTCTCCAACTATGTGTAGTCTTGGTGACAGAAGAATGTCTACCTTTCCCTGTCCATGTCTTTGGGAGACAGCCCCCTTCTCCTCACACTGGTGAAGCCAAAACTCTGCTGTGACGGTGACCCCGTGTCACTTAAAATGATGTTCTCTCCAGAGTGTTAGAAATTCAAGCTACTGATGGACGGACATAGGGACTTACGCAGTGACAGCAACAGTGTAGACACTTCCTGCTTCACAACCAACTCTGCGGTTCCCAAGAACCCACTCTGTACACTTTTGTTCCTCTAGCTCCTCAACACCTTGGGGAGGTATGGACACCTGCCTACAAGGGGCTCAAAGGCTTTGCCTAGTGTTGTCTAATTTTCATCATCCGGTAGCATGTTCTCAAAATATTTATTCAGTAATTATTTTAAGGACCTGCTTAGTGTCAAGCAATGTGTCAGGCCCTATTGGATGCATTGAACCTCTTACGGCATCACTTCCCACCCTCGGGAAGCATACAGTCTAAGCAGAGAGATTATATATTTGCAAAAACAATAACCATAACAGTCACATGTTAAAAAAAAAAAAAAAGAGGTGCTTAGGAACAGGAGAAAGTACTGTGGAAAGCCATAGGCATAAATAAAATGTCCAGATATGAGGGTCAGGGGAAACTGCGGTGTAGGTTTTTGAGATGCAAGTGGAGTGATTTCATCCTGTGACACTGAGAGCAGGTGCCACAAGCGACAAGAGGAAGACAGGCCATATTTTACTGGCGTGTCAGGCCACCACTCTTGGGAACACAAGCGTTGTTCTCTGCACGCAGTGTTGTTTTTCAATCGAGGGCCTTGAGAAAAGCTTTCCTATAACTTTAACTGGATCATAATATATATTGTTTCTAAAGTCACAAAGGCTGTCCCTTATTTTAAAACTTATAGCAGTACCTTGAAAGTAAATCCAAGAGTAACACAAGGTTGTAACTTTTCCAAAAGGCATAGATTCAGGCAGCCAAAGTAAGTGATTAGTTAAAACAATCAGGCAAAATAAAGAAAAGCTCCTGACTCTCTCTAAAGAGGAGGGTCCTTTATACAGGGAGGTAAATACAGAGCACCAAATTTAACTACCACGGAAGACACCTGGAACCAAAGTTTAGAAGGATGTTATGGGAAATGTTGAATTAACTTTAAGAGCTTGAAGTTGGATCTATTCTCCCAAGGCATATAACTTTTTTGCTCTCTTTATTTTGGGGAAAACAGAAACAATTAATATTCCACGACTGTGGGCTATTTTTCTTACATAAGTCATATTAAGATATGGGTGCCATTGCGTAGAAGATAAATTATACACTTCACAGTAAGAGAAGATAACGGGTAATGTTTGCAACATATCTATGGATGTACTTTCTACGCCAGAAATTAGATTTGCCTGTTTCAATTAGAGGGTATAGAAAAATCTGTCACTTAGTGTTCAAGATGGTAAAAGAATTATGAATAGAGGTTTCTGTGGTACGTCATTTCTGCTCCCTATGAGGAAAGGAAGCCATCAGAATGGTTTCCCTTTTGTAGGCAGTTGCTTATTTGAACCCATGGAGTTTGGATGAGGGTTATAGGCAAACGCTTTAATATTCATTCATTTATACAAGTAGGTAAAGCCAGGCAAGCACCTGGTACATCTCCCATGTTTAAAATAATTTCCTCTTTGCCAGAGTGAAGAACTGGATGTAGGCAATATCTGAGCGTCGCTTAGCAGTATGTTGCATAAAGCAAAGGAACAGTAACCACCATCTGACTGCTTCTTATACCTTAGCATCCCATGATTCTCCCTCATTGCATTTAAAATAATTTTTTTAAATGAGGCCTTATCCAGAGAAGGAGGTCTTCTCTACTTTAGGGAAGGTTCTGTAGTTATCAGCTCTTGTGTCAAGGTGGTGGGACAGGGTTCTGTAGAATCACATGGATTCTTCTCCAACATCCTGAGCAATGGTTTGCCCTCAGTGAAGTTCTACAGGTGAGTTCAGGGTGACTCAGGAGGGTGTGAACAGCACAGCACCTATTCAGAAAAGCCAAGGTCACTTACACAAAGGATCCTCTCTAGCAGTAAGTCATTCATGAATACGCACTGGGCAGGGTGTCTCCTGAGGTCCTTCTTCTGTGTAGGACCTTAGTCCATTCTGCTTGTAAATGACAAACCCAATGAGAAGTTGTCCTGTGGTGTGTCATAATCTTCCCTTTATTTTCTTTCTGGATGAAATAATGGGATTGCCAATTTGTGAACTGAATAATTGAAGAACGTTGGCAGCTCATGAGTCACAGAAAACCCCCCTTTAGAAATTATTCTTTAGGGTTAACAATAGAGGCTTTCACTTCTTCCTCATCACCTGTCCTCCCATTGAATTGGGAACGTTTGGGAAATTCCCTGAGGCCCTGCTCCCTTGGGGGGTCCTAAACCAATCAGAGACTACCTCTTTTCTAGACATCAGAATGAAGAAAGGTTATTGTCCTATTATTATTATTTTTTTTTAATTTAATTGATACTTTTTTTTTTTTTGCGGTACGCCGGCCTATCACTGTTGTGGCCTCTCCCGTTGCGGAGCACAGGCTACGGACACGCAAGCTCATGGGCCCAGCCGCTCCGCGGCATGTGGGATCTTCCCGGACAGGGGCACGAACCCCTATCCCCTGCATTGGCAGGCAGACGCTCAACCACTGCGCCACCAGGGAAGCCCTATTGTTCTATTATTGAAAAGCAGATAACTTCAAATATTTATGATTATCCTTTGTAGAAAATGTTATAAATATCTCTCCAACCACAGACTAGAGACCATAATCTAAGTTTTTGGAATATAAGGGGAGGCTAGCTTTTCAGAGAGAGGAAAAATCAAGCAGAAATAATAGTAATTTACACCTCTACAGGAATTATAGTTCACACTGTGATGTCACACGTATTTTTTGATCTTTCTCACCAGTACTGGGTAAGGCAATCCAAGATTATTGTTTCAGTTTTACTGCTACAACTCAGAGAGGTTAACAGATTTCTATAAGGTCACATAGTCAGTTGGCAGTGAAACTAGAACAGAAGAAAAACATCTTCTGGTCTGAAACCCTGTGATTTTCCTACTATTGCCCCAAAATAGTGAAAGAAGTGGAACACTGTTTTGTTTTTACTGTTGTTCTGTGTGTGCCATCATGAAAAAAGAGAGTTTGGATATTTTCTAAGGAATTCAATATTACTTAGAGGTAATTTATATGCTGGGTAGGTTTTTGAGTTTTGATATCAGAATTCTTGGATTTAAATTTCAAATTCTATTATTCATTAGCTATGCAAACTTGAGCAATTAAAAAAAATTCATTATCTTTATTTACCTTAGCTATAAAATGAGAATAACCATAGTACCTACCTCATAGGACCATTGTACATTCAATTAAATAAAAATACATATAAGACACACAGCAGTCTTGAGTAAAAGGTGACAGAGGGGTAATGGTAATGGTGGTGGTGTTGGTGGTGATGGTGGTGGTGATGGTGATGGCACTAGCAGTAGCATCAGTAGCAGCAGAAGCAATAGTCAGTATTTAGTCAATATATCAATATAGTCAATATGTCGGTGTAGAAACTGATATATTAAGAGGAGATTGACTAATATAATTTTAAGTTTAGCAGAATATTGTGGCCCCTAGTGTAGTTTTTCCTGCACAGAACCTCTGGAAAGATGGAACCTAAAATTATGGGGTCAGGAAGAATGAATTTTCCGATTCTTGTTGGGCCATTACCCTTGTGAAGGGCTATTGTTTTTTATTCTGTTCTTGGCATTAGCAGGTGGAGGTAATTTCATGGGTTTGCACTTAGTCCTTCCTACTATAATAGCTCTTGGGTGAACCGACGATGTTTTCTTTTTACCAACTGATAAGTATGTCCACACTGATTTTATCTATCTATCTATCTATATATATATATATTTTTTTTGCAGTACGTGGGCCTCTCACTGCTGTGGCCTCTCCCGTTGCGGTGCACAGGCTCCAGACGCGCAGGCTCAGCGCCCATGGCTCATGGGCCCAGCCGCTCCGCGGCATGTGGGATCTTCCCCGACCGGGGCACGAACCCATGTCCCCTGCATCGGCAGGCGGACTCTCAACCACTGGGCCACCATGGAAGCCCCACACTGATTATATTTTTGAGAACTAGGGAAAGTACTACTGGGAGGGTTTGTGGTTTTAGTGAACTCACTGTGGTAGATATATTATCGTTCACCAAATCTCCCAGTTCCTTCCCTGTAATGCTTCTTCTTATGGGATGATTTTCCTTCCCCATCTTATTGGTGCTATCATGCCTATGAGATGCGCACTGGCCAATGAAATGTGAGCAGAAGTGATACGTGTCCCTTTTGCCCTTGTCTCTCCCCCGCCCCCCCCCAAAAGCAGCGATTTCTCAGATAGACACCTTCTTGCCAGCTTTATCGTATATGTAAGACTCTGAAGCAGAGCTGAGGCTGAACTATGATGTGTATATAGCGTAACTGAGAATAAATCTTTGTTGATTTTGAAGTTATATGTGCAGTATAATTTAATCTGACAGATATATCTCACTAGATAAATGAGATACATAGGGTGCAGACCACATTTTAATTGTCTTTAAATACATATTATCTACGTTAGTTCCTAGAATATAGTAGGTTCTCAATAAAGCTATTGTTTAATGACAAATAGAAGAAGTGTGTCTACTAATATTGCCTTAGTGTGCAAGCCCATAGATATTTCTGAATTTTGAAAGATTATTAAGTTTTATCTTTCAGTTATTTACAAATAATGTGAATAACCTAAGATCTTATACACAACAGACATCCAATACATACTTATTGATTTTCTAGAGCCAGCTATGCCTTAACCTTCCTGCCTTCTGTGGCATTTGATTACGTATTGCAAGAGACTCTGAATTCCTCAAAGACAAGAATCTTGTTATGTTCATATTTATTTCCCCATAACCTAGATCATCCTTATCACGTTTGTCACAACTATGCAACCAGGCATTTAATATATACTTGGTAAACGACTGACTGAATGATTATAAAGAAATATATTTCCCATGGGTATATTTTAAGTTGACAGGCATGATATTATTTGGAAAACGGGTGGGACATTTCCATCTCAAATAGTATCAGTTTACTCTCTTTAACTAAGAACGAGCCAATGATCAGAGATTGACCTTATAGAGTCAGTCGTGTTCATGATACTGAGTGTCAGATTGTCTGTGGTTTTATTGATTAAAGGTACCTTGTGGAATATAGACTAGTTAGATAATTTTGGATAAAGAATTTTGTCACTGTTGTTGTTGGTGTGTATGTGACTATGTGTGTTTCTACCTAATGGATAAACACTCCCTACAATGGGGAATTGCAATTGGTGTGTGTATATATATATATATATATATATATATATATATATTTTTTTTTTTTTTTTTTTTTTTTTTTTTTTTTTGCGGTACGCGGGCCTCTCACTGCTGTGGCCTCTCCCGTTGTGGAGCACAGGCTCCGGACGCGCAGGCTCAGCGCCCATGGCTCATGGGCCCAGCCGCTCCGCAGCATGTGGGATCTTCCTGGACTGGGGCACGAACCCGTGTCCCCTGCATCGGCAGGCGGACTCTCAACCATTGCGCCACCAGGGAAGCCCGCAATTGGTATATTTTTGATGACTAATCTCTGCTAAATTTAATTGTAGGAAATACAAGTTGAGAGTGAATTTACACACATTTATAAAATTTGTGGGGTCCATATGGGTGAACAGATTGCTTTATTCACAGGTTGTCCCATGTAGGGGTTATAGCCAGAGATAAATATCCCTCTCTCTCTGCCCTTGATGTCAGAAAGAATCAGTTTGCAGCAGCCGGTGCTCACGGTAATTTGGGGCTAACCACATGGGCATCAATTACGAAGACGTACCTGTGCCTGGACGATTGGAATGGCCTCTAACCTGTCTCCTTGCTTCCTGCCTCCCTAATCTAATTTCTTCTTCATTGTACTGCTAGATTCAGCTTCCTAAAATCACCATTTTTATCAGGTTATTTCCAGTCTTCAATGGCTTCATTTTGTCCACAGAATAAAACCCAAGCACCTTGCATTGATATTCAAGGCTTTCTGCTAATCTTGCTTCAACTACTCTTCCTGGCCTACTTCTCATCTCTCACCTACACAAACTCCAAGTTGCAGCTGAAATGATCACTCAGTATCTCCTTCTGCACCTTATCTGTCTCCTCTTCTCGATCATGTCATTACTTCTGTCTAGAAAACACTTCCCATCCTCTTCACAGTCATTTAGTTGATAAATATCGAGTACTGAGCTATGGGTCTGGCCCTGTTCTAGCCACCAGGGATACAGCAATTAACAAGACAGCCAGGGCCCTGTTCTCTTGCAGCTTATAAAGAAATCTATTCTAATTTTTAATTAAAAAAAATTTTTTTTTGCTGTGTTGTGTCTTCGTTTCTGTGCGAGGGCTTTCTCTAGTTGTGGCAAGCGGGGGCCACTCTTTATCGCAGTGCGCGGGCCTCTCACTATCGCGGCCTCTCTTGTTGCAGAGCACAGGCTCCGGACGCGTAGGCTCAGCGGCCATGCTTCATGGGCCCAGCCGCTCCGCGGCATGTGGGATACTCCCAGACCAGGGCTCGAACCTGTGTCCCCCGCGTTAGTGGGCAGACTCTCAACCACTGCACCACCAGGGAAGCCCTATGCTAATTTTTAAAATAACCTCAAATCTTTCCACTAGGGAGTCTCCTATGGTTTGTTCAACTGGAACGGTTCTTTCTTCTTACAAAAAAATTTTAGCATCTATTATATGACTCAATGGTATGTTTGTCTTATCTCTACAATTTGGAAAGCTCCTACAAAGGAAAATCATAAACATACTCATATATTTCCACAAACATAGTTTCTAGAACACGGCACTTCTCAAAACTATTTATCATTATTTAAAAATTATTAACAAAATGAATCAATACTAGGTAACATCCTTTGAACATTTACTTTGTACCTAGCATTGTACAGTATACTTCAAACACATAATCTCACTTCCACAACAACCTGAGGTGGTACGTGTTATTTTTCTGGCTTAATGAGAAACTAAGGCAGGCAGCATGGAGTTCGTTGGAAAGAGTGGAGCATTCCTCTCCTAAACAGTGCTCAGTTCCTCTCTTTAACTGTAGAACTAGGCTGTAATCTAACATTGACTTTATAGAGTCAGTGGTGCCCATGGGAGAGGATGTAGGGTGACCCTGGCATTACTGATCTACGGAATCATGTAGACTAATTCTTCTTTGTAAAAAGTTTGCCTGAAAAGCTGTAATGGCCAACCTAGGCTTCAAATTCAGGTCTGTTTTACTCCAAAGCCCACACATTTCCCTATACCACTCTGTTGAGTAAATAAAAAGAATGGAAAGGACACAAAGGCATTCACTGTAGCAGATGCTCTTGGTGCCTTGATCATATCCCCTAAGTAATGACCTCTGAACCCGGAAGGCTCTTTACTCCGTATTCTTGTGGGGATTTTATCTGGCCATGAAAGCAGTTACAAGCTGCATGTGTTGCAGAGTTAATGTCTTCAAGATTGGTCCTCATCCACTATCAGACAGAGAGTTACTACATAGACACCCCAGCCTCCTCCCTCCTTAGTTGGGATGATTCTGAAGTATGACCTACACTGTATTCCACATTTCTTCAATGCAATTTAGGCTCCAATTTCCCATAGGGGCAACTTGCTTGATAATGCACCCTGTATTGACTTGCTTCCCTTCCCTGTATCACTTCTCCATTTGTCATCAGTGTTTCTTGGAATTCACCCCCATCCCACCAATACACACACACACACACACACACACACACACACACACTCTACTCGTCTCAGAATCTGTTTCCGGAAAAACCCAAACCAAAACAAATTCTTGTCTCAGAATCTGTTTCTGAAAAAACCCAAACCAAAACATCTGCCTGATTCTCAGTTGTCGGTGGTTGTCCTGTCACGCCTACCTGCCCTCTCCACTGCCAACACACCCACCTTTGCTCTTTATGAACCAAAGTCCTGTCATCTGTAAGCTGGGTGCTGATTGGCTCCAGATTTGAGCTCTCAGCCAGTGTTTGAAAAGCTCTCTTCACCCATGGTCATGATTTTAGAGATGTTTACTGCTGTTCTCTCACAGTCAGTTGTGCCAGGCTGGCTCTAGTTTCAGGGAACTCAAAAAAGCCTGGTAATGTGGATTCTTTGGCTCTTTTCCTCATGTGTGGGCAGCCTTACCCATGCCTAGGGCAGTGATTTCTTTTTCCCAATTCTGCTCTCTTTAGGGACAATCTGTAGGTCTGGTCACATGACTTACTGATGGGGAAGCTTAACCATGTTACTAGCCCTTCCTAGGCCTTTCTTTGCTGTAGAATCTGAGCCTGCTTCTGGTTCTCCAAATATCACCTTGGTCAGACTTAAAGGATTTGTAATAAGACCAAAAAAACTGTATGCAAGCCTTACCTACAGATTTGAATCCAAGGATAGTCTCTCTGGGTGGAAGAATTTACCGTGGCCCTAGTCTTGGTGCTTTGATCTGGGGCACTTACAAGGATGAGCCACTTTTTTCTTTCCAGTGTATTTCCACTGACCTCCTCTCTGCCCAGGATCGTGTGCCACATTCTGATGAACACTAATTACCTCGTTCTAAGAGGCATTATGGCAGGGTGGTAAGGACATGAGTTCTCTAGTCAGACTTGGGCTCGAACCCTAACAATTGCCCTTACCAGCTATTAAACCTTGAGCAAGTAACTGAGACTTTCTGATCCCCCAATTGCTTTATATAAAAGCCAAGGAAGCACCAATGACCCCAAAGCACATTTCAAGGATGAGGGATACATTTTGCATGTTTTTGTTGATACATGTTGAACATTCAATATTTGGGAGCTATTATTTAGTCATATATCTGATATTTTTGGAATAACAGTCTTGAGTTTTATTTTTAAGCATTCCTAATAACTTAGGGAGCCTTGCATCTCTCCTGGATAATAAGAAGAGTTCAGGATTTAGATCAACATTTGTGGAAGACACAAGGCCCTAGTTCAGTGTAGACTTGAGGTGATTTCAGAGATCAGAAGCACAGTCATATTCACCTCTGACACAGCTGAGCAGTGAGTAATGGCTGACTTAGGATGTTTTGCTGGGAGGCTATGATAAAAATTATGGAGTTGTCAGTGGCAGTGATTTGGGTTACATCTTTCCTTTGGTCATTGTTTATTGTGCCAACCTTGCGTGATCTTCAGATCCACTCAGTCTGAAGCATCCATCATCTGACATCATCTGACATCATTCTGGGCTACGAAGGGGTAAAATCTAGTACCTTCTCCCTCTCCCTGGACATCAAGACTCATCACTACTCTTTCTCCCAGCAAACAAGTTGCATTTTGTACCATGTTACTGGATATTTTGTTTTTATTATACAGTTTTCCAAAAGATTAAAATCCTGCTTGCAAGATATATGAGCAATGAATTTAGGAAACAAATGATTTTGCTTCTAATGTCTTTTCTGCCTCTCTGTTGCTGTATGAATGTGGCAGAGACACTTACCCCCCCTACGAGGTTTGGTTTCCTCAACCACGATACTTGCTTCCATATGATGTAGGGTTGCTATGAGCGATAAATGGGACATTCATGATGTAGTGCTTCATAAACTACAGTCACAATAAGACAATTTTTAAAAAAAGAGAAAGAGGAGGAAAATAATGACGAGGGAGATGAATAGGATTGATGTAATGCAGACTGATTCTTTCTCAGTGGTCTTTAAAGTCCAAGACCAAGCTAACTCCCATCAAAGAGGAAGATGGTTTATTTAATATTTAGATTCATTTTGTACTAATTTATTAGTAGTATTAAATTACTTTGTATAAATGTATTGATTACTATGTCTAGTTCTACTGAGATTAGATTTATGGAAAGAAGCATAGGTGCTTTTTTAAGTATCATTTTTCCTATAGATTCATTTTATTTGCTCTTAGATGAAAATTAGTTGCCCCTACAGATTGTCTGAAAGAAAAATAAAGAACCATGCTGATAGATGGTTCCACTTGGAATTAGTAACACTCCCCTGGTAACCAGACAGTGATGGATATGGTTAAATGGGTAGAGACTTCCATTATAGTCATCAGTGCCTGGCTATAATTAGATGTGAAGAATGTAGTTCAGCTAAAATGTATAGGAATAATGTCAAGGTATCTGGGACTTAGGACCAAGTTCTTAAGGTAAGTATGTACTTGACAGGTAAGCAGTCCCGTCTTTGGCCTCTTATCCCTTTCTACCCCTTTTCCCATTTCCCCCTCTTTCTGCACCGATTCTTCTCTCCCTTCTTGTCTGACAGTAACTCCCCTTATGTCATATTTTTCTATGTTATGTTCTATAGACTTCTTTGTCTAGGTAGATTTCTCTCAATCTTTTCCTGAGACATGAAAGACCATCATTTTATAGAAGGAAGGCATCAAAGTTAAAAAAAGAAGCTGAAGAAACAAGGATTTAAAAACACTGATAAACAAAGAGACACAATATACTGAGAATTTCAAAATTATCTGCTCTACTGCTAAGTCAACTCTCAGCTGGGGTAATTTTGCTCCCCAGGGGACATTTGACAAATGTCTGGAGACTATTTTTTTTTTTTTTTTTGCCACAGCTGGAGATGTGCTACTGGCATCTGGTGGGTAGAACCCAGGGAAGCTGCTGAACATCCTACTATGCACAGGGCATTCCCACAACGAAGAATTAACCAGCTCGAAATGCCAACAGTGCTGAGGTTGCAAAACTCTAATTTCAACAGTTCAGGTTTCTTAAAAAAATTGTTTTTACGTTTCTTAATCATAGTAGGCACTTGAAAAAACCTATAAAGCATAAAATAAATAATTATTCTCATTTACAGGTAGAAAAACAAAACCACAGAGGTGGAGAAATAGGTGAGATTACACAATTTTAATCATAGGCCTTTTTCTTTTTAACTCAGAAAGCCTGTCATTTGAATCTAAATGCTTATAATTTCATCAGACTGTTACACACACACACAAACACATGTGAATGCACATACACATATTGAGAAGCAGTCTTATAAGGTGATTATGTACACAGGAGTGGGAGTCCAGCATCCTGAATTTGCATACAAGCATCAGCAAATGCCATCTTACTGGAGTGAACAAGTATAATCTCCCTAGCGCATACTATATTAATCTATGAAATGTAGTTAATAATACTACCTTCCTCAAACAACCGTGAAGAGGATTAAATAGGGTATTCCCTGTAAAGCAATGAGAAGAGCGCTTAGAAGCATGAAAAGTATTTGTTTTTATTTCCATGGCACATGTTAACCTAGCCATATTTGGAGCAATGCTGGAGCACAATGTCCAGACATTAGCAATATTGGTTTTTGAATTATCAAGACTAAAATACCAATGTGGTAAACACCATTTTTAGAAAAAATGAAGTTTCCATTTTTGTCCTAACTAATGAACATTTGAATCTCATTGTGCTAATTAAACCAAGACATTTCTAAACCTCTATCATTGACCTATGGAAATAGAAACCAACCAACCAGATATCACATAAGAAATATTGGTAAATTTGTTATCTCTGAGGCTGGGTCCATCTCATCATTTTATTCTATAACCTATTGAAATAAGGAGATTTCTGTTGGGTTATAGACAATGACATCTTTCACTATATTCTCAGCTACCCCCTCAGACTAGCCCTGTACTTGTTTTCAAGTCCCTTAGACTTATAAAGGCAGTAAAAGGAAGGGTTAGAACGATGAGTACAAGTCCTGCTGCTGTTGATTATCAGAAGTGTGACTCTGGGCAAGTCAGTTGTCTTTTCTGAATTTAGTTTGCTCATTAGGAAAATGGAGATAATATTGTAGCTACCCTATAGATTCTTGTGACAACTAAGTCAAACAATCTACGTTAAGTTCCCAGAACAGAGTTTACCACGCAGTAAATGCTAAATAAACGTGACTACTATTAAATAAATATCTTAAAATTCTGGAAAAGCTATGAGAACAACAAACAGACAAAAGTGAAAGTGAGGGGGATGTTTAAGAGATTACATAAAGAATGTCACAAGTTTGATGCCCAATCCTTCTGTCTCAAATTCACTACCCACTATTATTATACATTTAAACCTAATGCTGTTATGAGCAGAGGTCTTATCACATAGGTAACTAAAATAAGCTGTATTTGTTTGAGTTCAAGACTGTCTACTGTAAATTTAGAGATGATAGTAATAAATCATAGTGGAAATCCTGATGGTGCTATGTGAAGATAAAGGCAAAATAACATGGAGTCAGTTAGCGACAGATTATATAATCTAAGCCCATCCTGGGAGCATATTACAGCAGCATGTGATGAATGACGTGTGCATGATCGTATGTCATCATGCAAGTGGCATACTTTGCTCAGGAACTTCTTTTTTTAGTTATAATTAACATACAGTATTATTTCAGTTTCAGGTATATGACATAGTGATCTGATATTTTTACATATTATGAAATGAACTCCACAATAAACCCAGTTACCATCCATTACCATACAAAGTTGTTACAATATTATTGACTACATTCCGTATGTGTACATTACATCCCCATGACTTATTTATTTTATAGCTGCACTTCCCCCAGCTCATGCCCACTCCAGCCCCAGCCAGCCTGCCAGAACCACCAGAACAGCTGATACAGAAGATGCTCCTCCAAGACCACAAGACACAAGGTCACTCCTCCAAGACCAGGAGGGGTAGCCGTTTCATCTAATTCATAGAAACAAAAACTGAAAGTCAAGAAACAAGAGGATACAGGGCTTCCCTGGTGGCGCAGTGGTTGGGAGTCCGTCCCCATGCAGGGGACACGGGTTCGTGCCCCAGTCCGGGAGGATCCCACATGCCACGGAGCAGCTGGGCCCGTGAGCCATGGCCGCTGAGCCTGCGCGTCCAAGAGCCTGTGCTCCACAACGGGAGAGGCCACAACAGTGAGAGGCCCGCGTACCGCAAAAAAAAAAGAGGATATAGAGAAATATGTTCCAAATGAAAGAACAAAATAAAATCCCAGAAAAAAAAATCTAATGAAATGGAGATAAGTAATTTGCCTGATAAAGAGGTCAGGAAAATGGTCAAAAGGATGCTCACCAAACTCAGGAGAAGCCTGGAGGAATACAGTGAGAACTTCAACAAAGACTTAGAAAATATAAGAAAGAGCCAATCAGAGTGGAAGAATACAATAAATGAAATTACACACACACACACACACACACACACACACACACATTGGGGGAATCAATAGCAGATTAGATGATACAGAAGAACTAATAAGTGATCTGAAAGATAGAAGAGTGGAAATCACCCAATCTGAACAGCAAAAGGTAGAATTTTTTAAAATGAGGAGAGCTTAAAGGACTTCTGGGACAACATCAAGAATACTAACTTTTACATTACAGGGGTCCCAGAAGAAGAGAGAAAGAAAGCGATAGAAAACTTATTTGAAAAAATAATGGCTGAAAATCCCCCTAACCTGGGGAAGGAAACAGACATCTAGAGCCAGGAAGCACAGAGAATCCCAAAGAAGATGAACCCTGAAGAGATCCACACCAAGATGTATTAATACCTACAGCCTAGAATACTCTATCTAGTAAGGTTATCATTCATAATTGAAGGAGAGATAAAGATTTCCCAGGAAAGCAAAAACTAAAGGAATTCATCACAGCTAAACCAGCCTTACAAGAAGTGTTAAATGATCTTTTTTAGGCAGAAAAGTCCACAACTGGAAATAATAAATTATATAAAAGGCAGGGGATTATTTGACTTTTATAATGACTGTCACCAAACTGCTAGAAATGTTTAAAATGTCACTTTGTGGGTTATATTCTGCTTCTCTTGAAAAAAAAGTATATAGCTTATTTCCAATTAGCACCAGATAGAAGGTATTTTTAAAAATATACTTGAAAGATTCACTGAAGTTTTATCTAATGCTAACATTCAAGTTTAAGAACTGCTCATATTGGAAGAGTGGGAGGTTTGTTTATCATTTATGATGCTTCCTCTCATGTAGGGAGCATCCATTAGTATAACAGTTCTGTGTTCTTTCCATCACTCACTGACTCCTTCCTGGGTAGAATGTTAAGGTAATGAAGTGAGTTATATGATTCACAATTTTGGGAGAGGGCACGTGTGGTTTTATTCTTTTTGTTACCCTTCCTTGTGAGCTTTTGCCTATTCATAGAAATCATGTACTCTCAATTTGTCTCAGCCTTGTTGTAAACTAATTGGTAAAGATCCCAAATGCGCTACGAAAGTTTCATCCATTTAATCTTTTATATTCACTCAAATCGGTTCAGAGCTCAGACAGGGAAAATATATTATTTATTAAGATCTAGTTCTTTGCTGGGTGCCAATCATGTGGGATTTTGATCTGAAGGGTCAGTGTTGCTTATGGAAAATTTTCCATATGAAAATATCTCAAAATGTGGAGATGAACCAGAATAATTCCAGAAATGAAAAAGAGTGTTGCAAAAATTAAGGAATAACTGACAAAAATAAGTCACCTGGAGACTCATGGAGGTTGACGTTTTTCCAAATACATGTAAAAAAATGGAATTTATTGATGCCTTTGATGAGAATGAGTTAGAATAGTGGTGGAGGGAAAAATGGTGTGACAACAGGACAGAATGAGAGATGAGTGGGAGGAGAAAATTTATGTGAGAAATTTTGCTTCAAAGAAGAGCAGAAAAACATGGCAAAAGTGTCTAGGGATATGGACTCAATGTACTATTACTTTTTAGATGGGAGACATTATGGCATATTTGTATATTGATGAGAAATAATTGAGTGGAGAGAAAAATTGATGATGTAGGGAGAGAAACAATCAACATTAGGATTAGTGAAAGAAACTAGTACTAAAAGGTGACATATTGCATGATTCCACTCAGGTGTAATGTCAAGAACAGACATATTTATAGAGACGTAAAGTAAATTAGTGGTTGGCTAGGTTTGGGTAGTGAATGTGGTAAATGTGAAATGATTTCTAACAGATTCATGTCTTCTTTTGGCGATGAAGAATCTGTGCTAAAATTAAATTTTGGTAGTGGTTGCACAGCTCTGTGAATATATTAAAAACCAGTGAACTGTACACTTACATGGGTGAAGTGTGTGGTTCATGAATTATGTCTCAGTAAAGCTATTTTAAAAAGGAATGGATGGTGAACAAACAAAATGTTAAACATTTGAATACAACTACTCATGCACTGACAATTCAAAGTAATGACAATAATGCTCAATATGGAGTGTTGTAAAAATCAAGAAAGAAATTTGCTCTGAGGCAAGGTTAATATTGGCTTTGTAAGGAGCTGAATTGGATTTAGTCTTAAAATACATACATTTTCTAGGAGAATAGTAAAGATATTGCTTAAATTTAGATTCTTAAGTTAAAGGTACAAGTTAAATTTTTAGAGTCATCAACAAAATGATACAAATATATTATGTTATACACATTCAAAATTAGTAGAGAAATTAAAATTTTAATGAGAAAAAAATCAGTATAAAAGAATCCAAAAAGAAAGGAAAATTTAAAGCACTATCATAATAAAAATCAAATAGAAAACAATAAGATGTTAGAAATAAATTCAAATATATCAGTAAGCACAATTAATATGAATGGTCTGATTGTCTAGTTAAAAGAGATTAGAAAGAGTTAAAATCTTGGCAGATTGGATGAAAAAAAATTCAGCTATATATTGCTATAACAGATATATCTAAAACAAAAGAATAGAAACAGGCTGAAAGTAAATGGACTGAAAATATACACCAGGTTAGAACTGTGTTCATATGCAACTAACAGAAATCTCATGTGACAGTGGCTTATATAAAATAAAACTTTATCTCAATCTCATATAAATTAATGCATCGTTGGGTGGTTGGAGTTTTCATGGTGGCTTAAAATTCCTCCGGGACCAAAAATAACTTCCTTATTCCCTTTTGCAACCTCTTAGGTGAGAGACCTTGTTATCCAGGCATGAGATGGAGTCCAAACACCCACAGTAGAAGCATAGAATAAGAAGGAGGGTAGAAAGGGGGTAATACCACACAACCGCTTTGTTTAACAGGCAGTTCTCAGAAGCTACCTTAGGACACTTCTGCTTAAACGGCTTATGTTCCCTTATGTCTGGTGAGGAATACAGTCTTTATTGATGATTCAATTACTTTGGGGAAAGGATAATGAGGGACAGTCATCTGTTCTTGCCAAACCAAGGAAGAGGTATAATAAAAAGCATCCTGCTAATCCAGATTACTATTATACAAAGTAGACTTAAAGTGATAAAGCATTGATAGAGGTAAAGATAGTCAAGTTTGAATAATAACATCTTTAGATATTAAATTCGACACAAGTAGACTACAGTTAACTGAGCTTTATTTACTCACATGTGTCAACTTACTCAACAATGAACTCAAATGATGAAATGATGACATTTTACATTTTCAGCTCCCCCCTCCACCCCGCCATCTCTGTCTCTCTCTCTCGCCCTCTCTTCTTTGTGTAGGTCCTTAGTCCCTCATTCTGAAAACATTTGGAGATGAAATAAGCATGAATCACTGCAGTGCCGGGCAGAAGAATATTAACAACTTTTGTAAGTTAATAGTTCTTGTCATTCTAGACTTTATTTGGTATTCATTTTCTGTATTTCTCCTTTCATTAAATGGTGATGGAACTATTTTATATTCATAAAGAAAAACCTAAAACTACTCCTTGCCACAAACTGTATACAAAAATAACAAAACAGGTCAAAAATCCACAGGTAATTGCTAAAAGTGTAAGACTTCTAGAGGAAAATATAGGAGGAAATCTATGATCATCTGGTTAGACAAATATTTCTAAATATGACACAAGAAACAAAAACTATAAAAGAAAAACAGGTACTTTTGACTTCATCAAACTTAAAAACATCTGATATTTAAAATACATGTTTAATAAAATTAAAAGATAAAACCTAAACTAAGAGAAAATATTCACAGTAGATACATCGGAGAGTATTGATATTTAAAACACATTGAAAACTTTTATAATTCATAATGTGAAGGCTAATATTTACTTATAATTAGTTTTACTCATAAATAAAATATTTATTTACAGGGCTTCCCTGGTGGCGCAGTGGTTGAGAGTACGCCTGCTGTTGCAGGGGACACGGGTTCGTGCCCCGGTCCGGGAAGATCCCACATGCCGCGGAGCGGCTGGACCCGTGAGCCATGGCCGCTGAGCCTGCGCGTCCGGAGCCTGTGCTCCACAACGGGAGAGGCCACAACAGTGAGAGGCCCGTTTACCGCAAAAAAAAAAAAAAATTATTTACAAATATTTTTATTTTTTGCGGTACGCGGGCCTCTTACCGCCGCGGCCTCTCCCGCCGCGGAGCACAGGCCCCGGACGCGCAGGCCCAGCGGCCACGGCCCACGGGCCCAGCCACTCCGCGGCATGCGGGACCCTCCCGGACAGGGGCACGAACCCGTGTCCCCCGCACCGGCAGGCGAACTCCCAACCACTGCACCACCAGGGAAGCCCCAAATACTTTATTTATAAAATTAAATGAATTAAATAAATAGGTAAAGGATTTAAAACATGTATAGCACAGTAAAAGATACTCATTATCATTACAGAAATGCAAGTTAAAACCACAATGATACCTCCACTACACAGACACTAACGAGGATACAACTTTAAAAGCCTGATAATATCTTTCTTTCTTTCCACCCCTTTGATAATATCAAGTGTTGTCAAGGATGGGGGGGACAGTTAGGGGGAGGGAATTAAGAGGTACAAATTACTAGGTATAAAATACGTAAGATACAAGGATATACTGTACAGCCCAGGGAATATAGCCAATATTTTATACTAACTTTAAATGGAGTATAATCTATAAAAATTACTGACGTACTATATTGTATACCTAAAACTAATATAATAATGTAAATCAGCTATATTTCAATAAAAATTTTTTTAATTAAAAAAAATGATTAAGACATTAAGGAAATTGTTTTGAGGTTTTTTTTAACAATCCTGATTAAGGTAAGGATTTAATATTAAGGGAACAGAATCAGAACACTTCACGGTATGACTGAAATATTATAAAATATTTATATGGGGCTTCCCTGGTGGCGCAGTGGTTGAGAGTCCGCCTGCCGATGCAGGGGACACGGGTTCGTGCCCCAGTCTGGGAAGATCCCACATGCCGCGGAGCGGCTGGGCCCGTGAGCCATGGCCGCTGAGCCTGCGCGTCCAGAGCCTGTGCTCCGCAACGGGAGAGGCCACAACAGTGAGAGGTCCGCATACCGCAAAAAAAAAAAAAATTATATGTGCATAATAATCTACATTAATATCATTTCCATATCAACGTTTATATCAAACATGCTGTCTCGAACCTCTGGTTCCCAGGTCTGAAACTGCCTGCATGACCACTAACTAGCCCCTCTCTTTTACCCAGCTGTGATTATTTATTCGAACTCTAACAACGGCTCTAATTTTATAATCCCAGCCTTGCCTTGGGTCTCCTGGCTCAGTTTCCCACCTTTCCTTTGAGCTCTGTCCACCTATACTCTGGCCATGATGGTGTCCCTGCCCCCCCCCGGCCCCGCCCGGTACCAATGTACAGATTTATAAAGTATAAACACTGTGCGGTGAGGTGCCTTTCCTCCCTCCTCATTATCTCTATTATCTTGGAATAGTTGAACAGCCTAAGTCCTTAGAAAGCCTATTGTAGTTTAAACAAACAAACAAACAAACTTCCTAGGAGGAGATGAGAGTAGATAATCTAATGGGTCTTTTTCTTTTTTTACTGCACATCTCTGTGATGGACGCAAATGTAATTTTTATGTAGTTATTAGAAGGAACATTGAAACGGGGATCATTTTGTAGCATTATATTCCCAGGCACTCGTTCCAACTTCTCTCTGCAATCGCTGTTCACCACTCTGGTGTAATTGCATAGGTCATTTGAGGAAATGCATAATTATACCTTAAGGTAATGTTCCCTCATGCATTATTAAGCTATGAATTTTTCTAAAGTAGATAGAGGGAGGGAACTAGGTGACTGGAAGATAAGTCACAGAATATTGGATGGGAAGGGGCCTGGGGACCAGTCCCATCTCCTGTGCAGCACTGCACTCCTGCCTGGAACATCCTCACTAAAGGCTCTGACCACATGGCATCAACATTTATGTTTGTGTGACAGTCTCTCTCTTTAGGTGGAGGGCCTCTGGAAGGTGATGACTGGTCTCATTCCTCTGGATTTCCTCAATACCCAGCACACTGTCTGGCACAGTGTAGAAACTCAGTGTTTCCTGCCGAGTGAATGTTGAGGACGTTTCCAAGAAAGAAAATGTGAGATGGATTTTCTTTGACAGATTATGCTCCGTTCAAAGACATCTGGGCCAGTGAAAGACAGCTTTAGAGTCTGCTTGCACCTGAGTTTTCACAAAGGAGTGATGGATGTAGAATGGAATCAAGTTAGACATAGGAGACAGAGCGGGTTCAAATAACTTGGATGTTTGCCAGCTTGTTACTGACCCTCATCCGTATCAGAATGTTCAGACGGAAAACGTGGGTCACAGCACCTACTGATTAGGTTGTGCCAGGTTCAAATGAAATAACGCATCTGCAAGCTGCAATGCTGGGTTCAGACAGGCGCCCAATAACAATGTAACTGATGGCACTCACCAACTGTCTTCTAGGCATGGCACAAGGTTATTTACATTCTATGAAGCTTTTTCTTCAATCAGTGGCCGTGCATTAATCACTTCTGACATGCCAAGCAGTATGAGAGGTTCAAGGGTACAACAGTGACCAAGGCACCGTCAAGTGGGGAAGTCAGACAAATAAGCTTATCTCATCGTCACCCACTGCAGTTAGCCTCAGCCACGTTTATAAAACAAGTCGTTTTTTTTTTTTTTTTGTGGCTGTGCTGCGCAGTTTGCGGGATCTTTGTTCCCTGACCAGGGATTGAAGCCGCACCCTCGGCAGTGAAAGCCCCAAGTCCTCATCACTGGACCACTAGGGAATGCCCTAAGACAAGTGGTCTTTGATTCACTTCTCCCTTTAATAGTTTAACTCCCTAAAGGAGGGAATATACTTGCAAATTAACCAGATATAGGTTGAGTTATAATATTCAAATCACCTATATTAGAGCTTGGCCCATAATCAGTGCTCAGTAACGTTAGCTATATTATTGTATAGGGAAATGCATACAGACTTCAGTTTTCTTATTTGTAAAATTAAGTTTGTAAAAAATAATCATTAATTACAAATATGGAACAAAATAAAGCTGGAAAATGAGAAGGAGGGTGGCAGGGGCTCTAATTCTCTATCGACAGCCAGAAAAGACGTCTCAGAGAAGGTGACTTTTGGGAAAAGAACTGAATTAATAAAAAGAGAAAGCAAGAAAAAATTTAAGTAGGAAGAGCATTGTAGACAGAGGAGAGAGTACTCAAGAAGACACGGAGCATAAGAATAGCTGGTGAGCTCAAGGGACATCACATAAATGATAGCAAACTGTCTGACATACAGGAGGTGTACTCAATAAGTACTCAAAATGTGAAGTTTTCACCTTATATAAATTACTTTCATGTAGATTACTTTATTGATCTTCATACCTGTTCCAAGATGGTGTTGCAGAAAAGAGACTGAAAAGGGGTTTGTTCCAGGTTTCACAGCTACTCTGTGATGGAAGAAGGCTTGGACCCACAATTCCTAACTCACCTTGTCATTCTTTATGTGGTAACTGAAGTCCCCACTTTCCTCCTCTGTTCACATTTTCCAACCAAAATCTCTGAATCAGGGTCCTCCTTCCTGTGTTTAAATACTGAAACTATCAGAAGACAGTCTACCTATAAACAAGATGTTAACTTACATCTCCTAGAGCGGTAAGCCCTATCTTCCACCCATGCACCATATTCCCCTTTGAACAGACATGCTCAGCGCAAATTTTATCAAAGAAAAGAGACTTGATTACAAGGTGTTTAAGTTTTTAACTGAGCAAGGATTTCTTTCCATTTCTTTATATCGCATCCTACTTTGGCTACTTCCTCCTTCTCCACTATGTCAAAGCCCTCTATGGAACAATAGTGTCTGCAAGGTTACGGCATAATCGCAAATTATGGAGGTGGCCGTTGGACTCACATTTCCTAACTACGGGTGTTCACGCTGGTTTATTCTTGGCAAAATGTGGCTCATAAACAGGCCTCTGAGATAGCTCTGACAGAGAAAAATGCTTGTCATGTTTTGGTCCAGATGATCTCAGGGATCAAAGGCTCCCTGGATATGAGCAGTCCCCTTGGAAGCTGTGCAGTTGGCTTTGCTGGACTTGATTCTTCCCTGAGTGTCAGGGACAATATTATCCGAGCATCCTTCTGGACGCACAGAGAGAGTCATCTTTGCATTCTATATCCTCCTATGTCAAGTGAGTGAAAAAAGGAACAGAAATATCTAAGTTTGAATCCAAACACAATCTCTTCCTAACTATATACTTTTGAGCAAATTATTTACTCTTAGATTCTGTTTCTACAACTGAAAGTAGACATAAAGTATCTATTTTTCCCTCCTTCCCTCCCTCCCTCCCTCTCTCTCTCTCTCTGTTTCTTTCTTTCTTTCCACCCTGTTTTAATTTAAAAACAACTCTTTTGGTGCATCTGCTCAGGAAGGAAGTAATGAAAAGGTCTCCTCTTCCCTCAAGAAGTAAGAAACAGGCCTTGGGATTTTTGAAGACTGAGCCCTCCCTGCCCTGGAGGAGACCAATGATTTTGAGAACATTGTTGCTGATGATTTTAATACCATCTTTTAAAAAGGATGGCATTTTGAACTAATTATAGATTCAAATTGCAAAAATAGCACAGAGAGGTTCTATGTACCTCTCACCTCAATTCCCTCAATGGTGGCATTTTATGTGTCTGACAATATCACAACCAGGAAACTGGCCTTGGCATGATAAAATAAAATACCTACTTTTAGGGATTCTGTGTAACGCCCATGTTCTAGCATTTTGGCGCCCATGTTCTAGCATTCACTTTTACTTTCTGTGGAACTCCCATCTGAGGGAGCTATACACAGAAATACAGGATCTCTTAGTGTCTGAACAAATACCTATTACAGCAAACGAGAGGATCGCGGGTAAAAACTGGATTGTAGAACATGGTCGAGGCTTGAGGTTTAAGTGATACCCTGTCTTCCCTTCCTTCTCTTTGACGCCCATGCAGTTTCACTTCCGAAGAGAATACAACATACACAGAAGTGTTAGACACATGGCTGGGTCTGCCCTGAGGAAGTACGCACTGTCTCAAGTTGCTGACCACTTAAATGTCCAGAGCATGCATACAGAAGCATCCTTTAGGTAGCCATTCATTGTCAGAGCAGAAAAGGGAAGAGAGAGAGGGATGGTGACATTCAAAGGCAATAACCCTGTTTCTGGAAAAGTATGTAGCCTAATATATTAATAAGTATTCTGACTTTCAACTTCTCCTCCATTGGGACAGAGAGTTCCAGCTGAGGGAAGATGTGTGGAGAGAAGGGCAGAGGGAGAATGGAGGAGAAGAGAGGGGTTTCTTCATCACAAACCTCATGGAATATCGAAGAGTATTTTATGAATCAATGCACTCAAGACACTCAGCACAGCATTGGGAGCATAGCAGTTGTTCAATAAAAAATAATGTTGTTCTCCTGACTTATATCCTCTTTAAGAAGCTGATCCCAAAACAGTCAAAGAATCCCAATGTTGGAAGGTAACTCAGAAAGTAGCTAGTCCCATCCAGTGAAGACTTTCCTTGTCTGGAATCCTCTTCAGGTTGTCTGACATTCTCTTCTAGACTGACTCATGCTCCTGAAGTGGAACTCCGGGTAGAAGATAGAGTGGGCTGGTTCATTTAGCACCCATCCACGGTCTCCTAACAAATCTTTCTGTGCTAGAGAGGCTGACAAGATAAGAACTACGTTTCTGAGACACCCTTGCAGCTAGGGTTTCATGTAGCTCCTAGATTCTGCAAAGCAAGTGCACTTTCTGAAACCTGGAGGCTGACATGAGTCACCTGATCTCCTACTCTGAGACAACTGTGGTGATGTTTCTAGCATCCAGTTACTGAGTCCCAGTTGCCCATGATGGTCAGTGATGGCAGTGGTGTTACTGCTAGACAAGACTTGTGATGTGCCGAGCTGCTGTATTTATGGCTGTGTAGCATCATTCCCAGGAAATCTGATCCCCCCCCAGAGATTGAGTGAGTGCTGAAATATACTAAATATTTCTTCTCTTGCTTAAGATAGCTAGATTGATTTTATTTTTTAAACAAGGACCCTGATTAATATACCCTTCAAGGCTCTATATTATCTCAACAATAAAATGTGATATATTCATGTGACAGCCAAGTGTCTACCCCCTGGGACATCTCCTGTCTCATCTCTCACCCCCGCCCACCCCCTGACCTTTCATTTCACATTCTGCCTCAGAGCTTCATGAATATCCCCATTCCATTTTAAGGGAAGTTTGGTTTGGATGAATTTGGCTTTTATTGAGCTGCCTCTGCACCCTCAGACTTTATGTCTCTTAGTTCTCTGTGTGTCTGTGTGTAAGAAATCATTACTGGACACATTATTTTCCAGTCATTTATCTAATAAGCTTTAGGTTTACAGAACAGTACGGAGTTTACAATTAGATTGAATAAGAATGGGGAAAAGAAAAGAAAGACATACATTAGAAATATATAATTTTATATAAGTTCTCTTTGAAACATATCTGCAAATCAGTCATCAGGAAAATTTTTTTCTTAGGAGGAAATGCTGGAGTTCGAACCTGAGTTTTGGCCAAGAGTCGGTCATTTTAAAAGAAAGAAAGAAAACAACCCCTGCAGAAAGATTTCTAAGCAGAGGGAATAACAAAGGCAAAGACTCTGAGGCAGAACAAAGGTTGCTGTCTGTGAAGAATCAAAGGAAGGTCCTTGTATCTAGAAGATAGGGCAGGAGGACGGTGTGCATGGTAAGAGCTACGTTCAGGGAGAAAGGGAGGGACTGGGGAGGTAGAGAATGGGTGAGCAGTAAGAATTTAAATCCTGACGTCCTGAATTAGAATAAACAATATAAATCCCCTCACGTGACCATGCTCCAAAATTTTGAAGGTCCCAATCACCTTGGACTTGGGGCCGCTCTCAAAGAGAAGCATGGTAGAAGGTGGTTGAATGACTGCCTGGGTGGGCCAGTGAAACTTGAAGGATGTGGGAGGCCAGAAGTGTTTATCCTTGGAGGAGTGACAGTACCGGGAATGAGGCTTGCTGGTTGTTCATCCTCCTAGGAAAAATCTGTTGAGTTTGTGACCAAAACCATTTTATAGGGTCTGGAATGGATTCACCTCCTTTCTCTGAAACACACTGGGAAAATCTACTCTAATAATTCCTCCTCTTTCTCTTCTTCTTTTTCTTTCTCCTTTGCGTTACTAGCTACCTCTGTATTTGTTTCATTGGTATTATACCTAATCACAACTTTGTAAGGAATGCATAATTATCCCCATTTTACAGTTATGGAAACTGAATCTTAAAGAAGCTAAGTAGCATGCGAATGAATGCAGTTAGTAAGTGTTAGAGTCGGTATGTGAACTCACTACCCTTCTGGTTTCAAAGTCTGAGATTTTTTTTCTGTATATCATCATGGCACACTTTCTTTTACATGAGGGACTCTGCATATGCAACTCTTTCTGGTTTGTTATCTTTGATTTCTCTACGCATTCCTATTTCTTACCCATCTGTCAAAACTCAGCTTAGATATCACCGCTCCTAAAAGCCTTTCCTGAAGTCCCCTTAAACCCTAGGTTTTTTAGGTGCCCCTCTATGTGGTACCTCATAGTCTCCCCTATATGTGTGGTGTCAATCTGTCAAAGCATGTATCACATTTAATTAAATTTGTCAGTTTACTTACTAGACTGTGAGTTCTTTCAAGGCAATGATTGTGTCCTTAATCTCTGCACCCAAAGCTCAAAACTTTTTGAGCTTTTTCAGTTCATTTCTCTTGAGCAAAGATATTCTCTAGAAACTGGAGAGGGGGCAGGAACCACAAGGTATACACAGAAATGACTCAGCTGTGGCCTTCTAAGGGTGTCAACCATCCTCTGCTAGCACGGTGCTGCAGAGCAAATGGTCTCAAAACAATGGATTAAAACAGCAATTCTTTATTGTTTATGAATCTGAGTGTTGGCTGACCTAGGCTGAGCTCCAAATTGCAGGATTAGTCTAACTCCACTCTGTGTGTCTCTCATTGTTTGCGGAACAGTGACTCCTGGGCCATGTTCTTTTCCTAGTAATTGCAGACGCTCAAGAGAGAAATCACATTTCAAGTCTTTGATCACACTGTGCTTGGTAACATCCGATTGGCCAAAGCAACTCACGTGACCAGACCCGACGTCAGTGGAAGCAGGAAATGGATACTGTGCCTACTGACAATGGAAGGAAGACGGGAGGAAATACTTACTTTATAATGTTCCAAAGTAAAAAACTAAAAAATAGAAATGCATTGATGTACCATTTATTAAGATTAGGATCTAGACTATAACACATTGGGATCTTCTTTGGTGAGGATTGTTCTCTGTTTGATGTGTTGGGGAAAAACTTTCACCTGGAACAGAGTAACACATGGTGGAAAATAACTATGATTCACTTTTATTGGGCACCTACTAGGTTGCAGAACCTGCATAGGAATTGCATAAATATATGGGCTTTGTCCTCAAGACTCCCAGCCTGGAAGGGAGGACTGACACGTAAGCCAACCATTTCTATGCTGTGTAAAGTCTTCCTATTAAGAAAACACTCAGGATTCCAAGGAACAGAAATTCTGACAATGCATCCAGGGAGATGTGCTGAACAAGGCAAAGTCAAAAGGGAATAAATTTAACTTCTCATCCTTTTGAATTTCTTTAAAGAACTTTCCAGAGAGTGTTTGTCTCTGCACCCCCAGCTCTTATCTGACTACCTGGCACAGAATGTGCACTCAGAGCGTGGTTATTATAGGATTGGTGGGCGAAGAAATACTTTCAGGATGGCTATGAACTCTCAACATAGCCCTCATTCTTCTCCTTTTACAGACGAGGAAACTAAAACCCAGATGGCTGATGTAACTTTGTAAGGATCACACAAATATTTAATGATGAAGCTGGAAGTAGAACCTGAGGCTTGTGGCTCCCAGTCCAGTGATTTTGTGCTAAAAATTGCATGAAAATTACCTGACTCTAGTTTTCAATGGAATAAAAAATATACAGCTGGGAGCTGTCTAGCAGTGACTGCAACACATATACAGTTTTTGTAAATGTTTGTGGAATTGAACTAGAAATTGGAACGATTCAGAAAGATTCTCTGGTTTATCTAACTTCTCAGTTTTCTCTGAGAGGGAAAGTGAGTGCAAGAGCTGGGAAATGACCTTTGTCAAGGTCACGTGGCTCATCAGCCACAGAGCTACAGCAAGAACCCTGAGCCCTCTGCCTCTTGATCCAACACTCCCTTTCCTTATGTTTGCCACTGGGATGTGAATGAGGTCCTGGAGGCTGCATCTGTGGGTAAAGAGGCATGACATTGTTTAAAGCCATTCCATTGTAAGCTCAGTCTGAGGCAGCTGAGTAGGAAAAGATAGTAATTCGAGTTGTCAGGGCCCTTAGAAACCTGCTCTGGGGTGTTGTATTCATGATAGAAAGAATTGTAATGCTTGAATGTGGTTATTCTTGGGCCCATTCTAAAACCAAGAGTGTATATTCTCAGCAAGCTTAATGCAGACAATTACCATTAAACACCCCCCCCAGATAAGCTAAATTTTCAGGACCTAGTAAATATTTCCATGTTCACAGTCAGTGTGCTCACACTGGGCGCTGTGTAAGGCAGAGGGCATAAGGCATAAGGCAGAGGGGAGAGATAAAGCAACTGCAGACTCTGTTCCTTTACCATCATCTCTGGTCCTTGTCTTCCTGTGTCTCTTGTAACTCTGGGTGGCACAGAAAACACTCCCCAAATTCTCTAATGGTGTATAGCCAGCCTGAGCCACTCACTCTGTGATTTCTTTCTCTGTAAACTTATTTTAGTCCCAAATGACCTTCCAAAGGGAAAGACACTTAATCAACAGGAGGCTCTAATGAGCCTCATTTGCCACTGCAGCTATGTGGGAGGGAAGACAGCAAATCACAAATAGGAGGAGGCCCTATCTTCTCTCTAGCTCCACACAGAGAGCTAGCTATCTTACGCCCTTTTCTGCATCTTCCACTCTTTCCTTAATTCATATGAGTGCTTTTCCTTTCTAGAGAGAGAAGAGAGAAAAACAGATACTATAACAACACTGAATTCATCCCAACTTTTCAGCAGAGTATAAACCTAAAGGCTTACAAAATGAGTGCATCTGCAAAGAGCCAGGTTATTCAGCTCACCTTTTCACCCTCAGAAGAGAAACTGAGTTCTAGAAGGAATAAGTAGCTTGGACATAGTCATCCTATAAGCTTAGTGCAAAGCAGTGTTTAGGTCTCAGTGTTTCTGCATCTGTGGGCTCTTTGCCCCAGGCTTAGCTGATGTCAAATTTCCCTAGATTATTCCAGTGACATTAATCAATATATGGGTTGATACACATTGAAGTTCTCTTACAGAAATGCTTTCAGAGTAATTTCATAAGACACACATGAAACCCTTCCCATTGTATCCATAGTGCTTATTTCACCCCAAAGACACTTGACCACCCAAGTTATTCATTAACTGTGCTTCTGAGAAACTTGTCTTTTTGCTCCTCCGATATCAAATGCATCTTCAAGATAAAGAGATTTGAGGCCATGGAAGGATGTTTGAATCCATGTTCTGAAGACTCAGGGGAGCCCCCCAGTCATGATAAGGAAGTGGCTTCCTTTGGAATTATCTCCAGTTCTGCTGGGGCCAGCTTTCCCTTTAGTATTAGCAAGTCCTGGGTATGAAGCTCAGTGCTGTGAATTTATTTTACATTGGAGTAGAGTTGATTTACAATGTGTTAGTTTCAGGTGTACAGGAAAGTGATTCAGTTATACATGTACATGTATCTATTCTTTTTCAAATTCTTTTCCCATTTAGGTTGTTACATAATATTGAGCAGAGTTCCCTGTGCTTGTGGATTCTGGGCAAAGTACTATTCTGCCTCTCAGTTCTCTGGTCTGAACCATGGAGGTCATGATAGCCCCTCAAAGAGTTGATATGACGGTTACTACGCTATCTGCCCATCTTCCCCATTCGTTAATCATTAAAGGCGGTGGGTGTACAAATTCATTTTCATTATGCCACTGACTGGCACTGCCTTACAAAGGGTAGGCATTTGTATTAGTTTACAATTTGGGGCTATAATGAATAGAAACTGCCTTCTGCCGGTTTAAGCAACTTGAGGCACTTATTATAAATGTTAGGGCTCATTCGCGCAACCTAGGGGTGGTACGTAGCTGAGCTTCAGGAACCTGGGAACATCAGACAGCCCAAGAAGACAGCTATGAAAGGAACTCTTTCCCATGAGCCCCTACTCATTTGGAGGCTTTAGCATTGCTTCTGCTCCTTTGTGACTTCCCCCTCTGCTGTGATAGGACCATGGAAGTCTCTCTTGTTCTTCTAGCCTGATGATCTCTGTATATATTCCTATGGCCTCCACAGAGATCAAGTTTCTTGTCAAGTTTCTACTTCCCACCTTTAGGGGGATTGAGTACAAACCAGGTTGGATAGACCCTAGGACAGTGACAGGTAGTAGAGTTTCAGGGGTGTTATGAGGTTAGTGCATACTCTGTGGTCTAGATTAGGTGGGACTATTTCTCGTTTTCTTTTTCTCTTCGGTATTGCTTTTATACGCACACGAGAGATCAAGACACTTGGGGCTGCTGAACCGACTTTGGCTTTCTCATTTGTGCACACTCTCTGCCATTGCCTTGGTGTATCCTTTAAAGCCTGCCACTGGGTCCAGGTCTACTGCCTCAGGCAGACCAGGATTGGAGCAGATTGCTCTCCATTTTCATCTGATGCACCAAGATAAACTCTCTGGCTGCATCGCACCTGCAAGGCCGTCAGGAGCAGCAGATGGTGTTCAGTTTTGCCTTTCTTCACATCAGAATAGTGAGACCTGAGTTTCTAGCTTAATCATTATGGAAAAATGCCCTAACTTGCCTTATGAAAAACTTTTGTTCAGCAAAATGTAGGCCTTCCTGGTATAGACAAAACAAGGTCACCAAATGGTTTAGTCGAGTTTACTGATTTCTACCTGGGGCTTGAAACATAAGCACTGCATAATAAGTAAAGCTTAATTTATCATGCTCTGCGTATATTTCCTTTCCAGTAATGGAAGTGGTGCAGCCAGAAAAAAAACAGGTTATTTCTAAATCCCTGGCCAGAATACCAATAGGGTACCATTTTAATCACATCCCATCTCATTATCCACATCACCCTCCATCAGAACAAATATCACAGTAACATTTTACTAGTCTTCCATTGAATTTTGAACTCTCTATTGCCTAGTGCATTTTCTGGAAAAACATGTGTTCAAGAAATGTTGAATGTAATTGTGAATAAGTGAATAAATGAATAAAATTACCTAATTACCAAGATTTTTTTTTTTTTTTGGAACATGCCAATATGGCTTACTGGAAAAATTTTAACTCAGTGATCCAATGTTCAGGAATGTGAAGCATGTAATCATGCTTGTATTTGACATTTGTTTTGAATATCACATTCATATATTAGAAATTAAAAACTGGGGAAAGAACACAGAATGATTGAAATAAATGAGGAAGCATTTAAAATTTATCAAGAGATAATGATCGATGCTTCATTTTTATTAAAATATTCTATCTATCTATCTATCTATCATCGCTCTACCTACCTATTTCTCTATCTATCCATCCAGCTAGCTAATTGGAGAACTTCATTTAGATTAAAAGATGTAGACACACAAAGGGCCCAACATCTTGCATGACATCCAGCCATGGCAAAACTCAGAACTCAAGGATGTGGGTCTTTATATCTCTCTGATGACTACTTCTTATGTGTTTTCAAGCTCCCAACATTGACAGTATATCACATTAGCTCATAATAAACATGTTTTGAGCTCCTTTCTCATAGTCCAAGGGAAGTGAATGGCCTCCCTTTAATCTCTGCAGCCTTCTAAGATGATGTCTTCGTATTTGCCTCTGTTCTGATATCCTGAGCCCGCTGAGCTCTTGAGTTTATGGCTTCTACCTCTCCCTTAGTTTCAAGGAACTGAAGAGAGGAGACAATGTGGAAGATGAGTCTCTTGTCTTGGTTTTCTCCAAGATACTAGTAACACATAGCAGGTCTTTCCTGAAGCTTGAGTGATTAGAGGGTGTCTGTGTCTCAACACAGAAAAAAAAGAATACTGTAAAGTTGTGTATTAGATAACTATACCCTTAAACATATCTTCATCATTTCTATGAGTAAAGCATTTCATCAGCTGGTCTAACCTCCAGTCACAGTGAGCCCTTCATTTCCTTCTTCCCATAATCCATCTAAGCTCTCTCTCTCTCTTTCTTTTTTCACTCAGGGTTTTCTCACCTCCCTTCCCAGCATCTTTTGGTCGAAGGATTTCCATGTATATCTCTCTGTGGGCAGTATGGAGGAGTGGTGAAGCATCTGGAGCCAGAATAACTTGGGTTTGCATTCCTGCTCTGCCATTACTCTGGGGACCTCGGGAAAGCTGGTAATCAATTTATGATTAATCTTCTACATCTATCCAGTGGGAATACTAAAAATAACCTAGTTCATATGATTATGAAAATTAAAGGAATTTTATTGCATATAAACATATAGAGATTGGTTCAAGATGGCAGAGTAGAAGGACGTGCTCTCATTCCCTCTTGCAAGAACACCAGAATCACAATTAACTGCTGAACAATCATTGACAGGAAGACACTGGAACTCACCAAAAAAGATACCCCACATCCAAAGACAAAGGAGAAGCCACAATGAGATGGTAGGAGGGGTGCAATCACAGTAAAATCAAATCCCATAACTGCTGGGAGGGTGACTCACAGACTGGAGAACACTTATACCACAGAAGTCCACCCACTGGAGTGAAGGTTCTGAGCCCCACGTCAGGCTTCCCAATCTAGGGGTCTGGCAATGGGAGAAGGAATTCCTAGAGAATCAGACTTTGAAGGCTAGCTGGATTTGACTGCAGGACTTCGACAGGACTGGGAGAAACAGAGACTCCACTCTTGGAGGGCACACACAAAGTAGTGTGTGCGTCGGGACCCAGGGGAAGGAGTAGTGACCCCAAAGGAGACTGAACCAGACCTACCTGCTAGTGGTGGAGGGTCTCCTGCAGAGGCAGGGGGTGGCTGTATCTCACCGTGAGGACAAGGACACTGGCAGCAGAAGTTCTGGCATGAGCCCTCCCAGAGGCCGCCATTAGACCCACCAAAGAGCCCAGTTGGCTCCAGTGTTGGGTCGCCTCAGGCCAAACAACCAACAGGGAGGGAACCCAGCCCCACCCAATCCACCCATCAGCAGACAAGTGGATTAAAGTTTTACTGAGCTCTGCCCACCAAAGCAACAGCAAGCTCTACCCACCTCCAGTCCCTCCCATCAGGAAACTTGCACAAGCCTCTTAGATAGCCTCATCCAACAGAGGGCAGACAGCAGAAGCAAGATCTACAATTCTGCAGCCTGTGGAACAAAAACCACATTCACAGAAAGACAGACAACATGAAAAGGCAGAGGACTATGTACCAGATGAAGGAACAAGATAAAACCCCAGAAAAACAACTAAATGAAGTGGAGATAGGAAACCTTCCAGAAAAAGAATTCAGAATAATGATAGTGAAGATGATCCAGGACCTCGGAAAAAGAATGGAGGCAAAGAGCGAGAAGATGGAAGAAATATTTAACAAAGATCTAGAAGAATTAAAGAACAAACAAACAGAGATGAACAACACAATAACTGAAATGAAGAATACACTAGAAGGAATCAATAGCAGAATAACTGAGGCAGAAGAACGGATAAGTGACCTGGAAGATGGAATGGTGGAATTCACTGCCACGGAACAGAATAAAGAAAAATGAATGAAAAGCAATGAAGACAGCCTAAGAGACCTCTGGGACAACATTAAATGCCACAACATTTGCATTATAGGGGTCCCAGAAGGAGAAGAGAGAGAGAAAGGACCACAGAAAATATTTCAAGAGATTATAGTCGAAAACTTCCCTAACATGGGAAAGGAAATAGCTACCCAAGTCCAGGAAGTGCAGAGAGTCCCATACAGGATACACCCAAGAAGAAACACGCTGAGGCACATAGTAGTCAAATTGGAAAAAATTAAAGACAAAGAAAAATTATTGAAAGCAGCAAGGGAAAAATGACAAATAACATACAAGGGAACTCCCATAAGGTTAACAGTTGATTCTCAGCAGAAACTCTACAAGCCAGAAAGGAGTGGCATGATATACTTAAAGTGATGAAAGGGAAGAACCTACAGCCAAGACTACTCTACCCAGCAAGGATCTCATTCAGATTTGATGGAGAAATCAAAAGTTTTACAGGCAAGCAAAAGCTAAGAGAATTCAGCACCACAAAACCAGCTCTACAACAAACGCTAAAGGAACTTCTCTAAGTGGGAGACACAAGAGAAGAAAAGGACCTACAAAAACAAACCCAAAACAATTAAGAAAATGGTAATAGGAACATACATATCGATAATTACCTTAAACGTGAATGAATTAAATGCTCCAACTAAAAGACACAGGCTTGCTGAATGGATACAAAAACAAGACCCATATATATGCTGTCTACAAGAGACCCACTTCAGACCTAGGGACACATACAGGCTGAAAGTGAGGGGATGGAAAAAGATATTCCATGCAAATGGAAATCAAAAGAAAGCTGA
The DNA here is from genome assembly GCF_005190385.1 of Monodon monoceros. Classification (NCBI taxonomy): domain Eukaryota; kingdom Metazoa; phylum Chordata; class Mammalia; order Artiodactyla; family Monodontidae; genus Monodon; species Monodon monoceros. Next base: position 4,472,800 of record NW_021703770.1, on the reverse strand, counting down.
AGTAGCCATACCCATATCAGACAAAATAGACTTTAAAATAAAAATGTTACAAGAGACAAAGAAGGACACTACATAATGATCAAGGGATCAATCCAAGAAGAAGATATAACAATTATAAATATATATGCACCAACATAGGAGCACCTCAATACATAAGGCAACTGCTAACAGTTCTAAAAGAGGAAATCGACAGTAACACAATAATACTGGGGGACTTTAACACCTCAGTTACACCAATGGACAGATCATCCAAATAGAAAATTAATAAGGAAACACAAGCTTTAAATGATGCAATAGACGAGATAGATTTAATTGATATTTATAGGACATTCCATCCAAAAACGGCAGATTACACTTTCTTCTCAAGTGCGCACGGAACATTCTCCAGGATAGATCACATCCTGGGTCACAAATCAAGCCTCAGTAAATTTAACAAAATTGAAATCATATCAAGCATCTTTTCTGACCACAACGCTATGAGATTAGAAATCAATTACAGGAAAAAAAACGTAAAAACCACAAACACATGGAGGCTAAACAATACGTTACTAAATAATCAAGAGATCACTGAAGAAATCAAGGAGGAAATCAAAAAATACCTAGAGACAAATGATAATGAAAACATGACAATCCAAAACCTATGGGATGCAGCAAAAGCAGTTCTAAGAGGGAAGTTTATAGACATAGAGTTGACTATAAACATAGAGTTGTCTATATAAGCCTACCTCAAGAACCAAGAAAAGTCTCAAATAAACAATCTAACCTTACACCTAAAGGAACTAGAGAAAGAAGAACAAACAAAACCCAAAGTTAGCAGAAGGAAAGAAATCATAAAGATCAGAGCAGAAATAAATGAAATAGAAACAAAGAAAACAATAGCAAAGATCAATAAAACTAAAAGCACCAATGTAAAAAGAAGGAAAAAAATTGATGCATTAGATTTCATCAAAATTTAAAACTTGTGTGTTGCAAATGATGCTATCAAGAAAGTGAAAATATGACCTGCAGAACTGGTGAATATATTTGTAAATCTTATACATGATAAGAGACTTGCATCCAGAATTTGTAAATAATTCTTACAACTCAATACTAAAGATATAAATAACACAATTAAAAATGGGCAAAGCGTCTGAGTAGACATTTCTCCAAAAAAAGAAATATCAGGCCAGGAAGCACATAAAATATGTTTGACATCATTAATCACCAGGGGAATGCAAATAAAAAATTACAATGGGATACCACTTCACACCCACTACGATAGCTATAATCAAAAGAATAGACAATAGCAAGTGTTGGAGAGAATGAACAGAAATTTGAACATTCATATGTTACTGATGAAAATGTAAAACGGAGCAGCCACTTTGAGAAACAGTTTAGCAGTACCTCAACATATTAAACATGATTTTATCATATGACCCAGCAATTCTACTCCTAGGTATATGCTCAAGTGATTAAAAGCATATGTCCACACTATTACATGTACACACATTTTCATAGCATCATTATTCACAGTAGTCAATAATAGAAACAATACAAATGTCCATCAACTGATGAATGGGTGAATAAATGTGGTATATGCATACAATAATATATTAATGAGCAATAAAAAGAAATAAAGTTCTGATGCATGCTACAACACGGATGAACCTTTAAAACATGTTGTTATATTAAAGAAGTAAGTTACGAAAGGCCACATGTTGTATGATACATTTATATGAAATATCCAGAATAGGAAATTCTATAGAAACAGAAAAGAGATTAGAGATTTCCTAGGGCAGAATGAGGGGGTGATGTAAAAATTGAAGATTGACTGTTAATGCACCCAGAGTTTTTTTTAGGGTTAGTGAAAGGTTCTGAAATTATATTGCTATGATGGGTACAAAACTCTGAGTATTCTGTAAACCATTTTAAATAGGTGAAAAGTTTGGTATAGGAATTACATCTCAATAAAACTTAAGGAAAAAAGGTAGAGAAAGGAAAGAATGAACATGTATGGTATTCAAAGGATCTGAGAAGTTTATTGCTTCAAGGATGTAGTAGATGTTTCTACTGTTTATGATTATCTGGTTCTATTCGGCTGGAGACCAAGGGATATCATAGTTTCCTGCTCCTGGGCCATGAGCAGGGCCATGTGACTAGTTCTGGTCAATTAGTTGTGAGAATGAAGGTTACATATTACTTCCAGATCAATCATTAAATTTCAGTGTGAGATCCTTCAGCAGACTCTTCCCCTGCTACATCATCCAAGGAGACTATGTCCCAAAGGGTGACGCTACAGGCTGATGAAAGTTTTTAGAGCCTGGTTCACTGGATATGAAGATTAACTCAGACCCACAACAAAATTTGCATGAAATTTTCAAGAAGTACACTTTCACGTGTGTGTGCTGAATCACTGAAATATGAGAATTGTTTCTCATATTTTGAGAAATTGTTTCTCATATTTCTCATAAATTATTGCAGCATAATTTATAACATCTGACTAATACAAGGGCAAATAGCAAGGGGAAGCCTGTAGATAAATAATTATTCACTTGGTTTGCAACCCCAGAGCCCTAGCATGGAGCATGTACAAATTTGCCTAACATTTTGGCTAGTGGAAAAGTGGCTATTAAAATCTCTCCCTCCTGGAATCTGCTGGGTCTTCTGAGGACGAGTGGAGCCTGATTTTAGTTGGCTGAGGGTGCATTTTATACAATTTGATTGAGATTAAGAGGAATGGTTTCATATATTTATCTCTTGATTCCAAAGGGCTAAAGTTTATCACATATCTAATAAGTCTCCATTTTCTATTTCCACAGTTTTTTTTAAAAAAAAATCTTTCCTTTAATCAATGGACAAAGGTTTGTGACAGATGGGGATTAATTTGTATCAAAGATCTACATTTGCTGAATGTGAATCTGAGACAAAAAACAGAATCTTTCTAAGATTCATCCCCTTGCTCTGTATAATAAAGATAATAATGGCCATTTCATAGTATTTGTGGGGAAGTCAAATAAAGTTCATGGTAGACACTCAACAAAAGGCATATGGTAAAAATGATGATGATGCCAATGGTGATGGTGCTAATGACGATAGTTTTAGTATGAGAGAAATAGGGCAAAAACAAACAAACGCTTCGCAATGGAATAAGTACAGACATTAAAACCATACAGAACCAGCCTCAAATCTTAAGACCTCAATTCTAGCTAGGTGACTTTTATCTCTGAAATGGGGAATTCTTTTATTTTATACAGTTTTTAAAGATTACTTTCCATTTACGGTTATTACAAAAGACTGGCTACATTCCACGTGTTGTACAGTACAGCCTTGAGCCTATCTTACACCCCATAGTTTGTGCCTCCCACTCTCCCACCCCCATATTGCCCCTCCCCTTTCCTTCCCCCCGACTGGTAACCACCAGTTTGTTCTCTATATCTGTGAGTCTGCTTCTTTTATGTTGTATTCACTAGTTTGTTGTATTTTTTAGATTCCACATACAAATGATATCATAGAGCATTTATCTTTTTCTGTCTGACTTATGAAATGGGGAATGTTGATAATAACATCTACCTCATGAACTTGTTTTGAGAATTAGGAAGAACATATAAAAATACCATTCTCTGGATAGGTAGGTAGGTAGACAGATAATAGTTAGATGATAGATACAAATAGATTGGTATACATACATATGTATAACCTGCACATAATGTATATACATATAATTTGTAATCATATACATATAATTGTTCACAGTACTTTTACTCATAAGTGTGCTTTGTTTAGGGAAATGGTCATCAGAGGACAAGTTCTTTTTTGTAAGGTGTATGTGCATTTGGAGTTTTTGTTTATCATTTTTCTCATCCCATGTTCCTGATATTAATGGTGAGAGAGGAGAGAATGCCTTCCTGTGCATCAGGTGCTTCATTCAAACGTCATGGCCACTATACCAGGTTCCATTTAATAAATTACTGTTAAGGGTACACTGAATGGCATCATAGTACCTTCAAATCCATTAAGAGGCAATTTACTAATTCTACAGGAGGACGGATCAGGGATAACATTGGCATTACCTGTGTCCCTGGAGTTCAGGATTTCTCCCAACATTCATTTCATCCAATTAATCCAGACAGCTATTATCCCCATTTATACAAATGTATAAACTCACCATAAGATCAGTGAGAATGTGTCAGGTCCCACTAGAAGGCTATATTGCTACCCGATATAGAATCCAAGTGGCCTTAACTTCTGTCTCTGTTCTTACTATCAGACATCTTAGGCTGTCCAGCCACGTTCTTTGTAAAAGTCCAAGACAAATTTGAACGAACACAAAACAAACTGATGCTTGGAATTACACTGTTAGTTACTCTAAATACATTAGGCCTTAAAGTGGGGGACCAGGATAGAAAAGGAAAAATGTAATCCTAGAAATGGTACCCATGTAAATAACACTCTGAAATTTACAAATCATTTCCATGTAACTCTCTCCTCATTTATCCTTCAAAAGAATTTATAGTTTAATCAAGTCTTCTGTTTTTACAAATGAGAAATCTGAAGATTGAGCTCGGTGATGTCTGCTAAGGTGACACTCCTAGGAATTTTAGGAAAGTCAATATCTTGAGGCAAGTATTAGATAATCTAGTTTAGTTTTTAGATGTTCCAATTGCCCGTATTGATCATATGCAAAACTCACCTTGACTAACTCCTCATCAGCCTCTTTTCTTTCCAGTGGCATATTTCCTTTCACTTTCTTCTCATTCACTACTCTCTGGACAGATCAGTTTTACTGCTGTTTCTACAGAGAACCAAAGTTACACCTCAAGGAATTTATACTTTTTTAAAAAATTGAGGTAATACTGGTTTATAGCATTATACAAATTTCATGTGTACAGTATTATATTTGACATCTGAATACAGTACAGGTTGCTCACCAGCAAAAATTTAGTTTTCATCCATCACCATACAGCGATCCTGTTTTCCTATTTTACTCTCCCCACAGCCTCTTCCCCTCCGGTAGTCACTACTCTGTATCTACATGTTTGTGTTTGTCTGATTTGGTTTGTTCATTTATTTTGCTTTTTCAAAAATACAGGTTCCACATATGAGTGAAATCATATTGTATTGGTCTTTCTTAATCTGGCTTATTTCACTTAGCATAACACCCTCAAGGTACATCCATGTTTTCACAAATGGCAAGACTTCATCTTTTTTAATAGATGAATGGTATTCCATTTTATATATATATATATACACACACACACACACACGCATATATATATACGTATACGTATATATATGTATGTCTCTGTGTGTGTGTGTGTGTGTGTATATATATATATATGCCTCTGCCTACTTTTTAATCAGGTTGTTTGTTTTTCTGTTGTTGAGTTGTATGAGATATTTATTTATATTTTGGATATTAACTCCTTACTGGATACATGATTTGCAAATATCTTCTCCCATTCTCTAAATTGTCTCTTCATTTTTTTGATGATTTTCTTTGCTGTGCAGAAGCTTTTTAGTTTAATGTAGTCCCATTTCCACTTGTTTACCTTTGCTTTTAGTTCTCTTGCCTGAGGAGACATATCCAGAAAGCCATTGCTAAGAACAATGTCAAAGAGCATACTGCCTGTTTTCTTATAGGAGTTTTATGGTTTCAAGTCTTACATTCAAGTTTTAAATCCATTTTGAGTTGATTTTTGTATATGGTGTGAGATAGTGATCTAATTTTATTTTATTTTTTTATATGTGGCTGCTAGTTTTACCAACACCTTTTATTGAAGAGACTATCCTTCCTCCATTGTATGTTCTTTGTTCTTTTGTTGTCAATTAATTGTCCATATATCTGTGGGTTCATTTCTGAGCTCTCAATTCTGTTCTATTCATCTATGTGTCTGTTTTTCTGCCAATACCATGCTCTTTTCATTATTATAGCTTTGTAATATACTTTGAAATTGGGAAGTGTGATACTTCCAGCTTTGTTCATTTGACAAGATTCAACCTCATTCATGTAAACATTTTCCATAAAATTATTATAGAAGGGATGTATCTCAACATAATAAAAGCCATATCTGACAAACCCAGAGCTAACATCATACTCAGTGCTGAGAAACTGAAAGATATTCCTCTAAGGTCAGGAACAAGATGAGGATACCCACTCTGGCCACTCTGATTCAACACAGTATTGAAAGTACTAGTCAGAGCAGTTAGGCAAGAAAAAGAAATAAAAGGCATATAATTTGGAAAGGAAAATGTAAAACTCTCACTATATGCAGATGACAAGATTTTACATACAGAGAACTCTAAAAGCTCCACCAAATAACTATTAGTAATAATAAACAAATACAGTAAAATTACAGGGTAGAAAATCAATATACAAAAGTATACTTTGTTTCTCTACACTAACAATGAACCAGCAGAAAGAAAAATTAAGAGAACAACCCCATTTATAATCACAACAAAAAGAATACCTAGGAAAAATTTTAATCAAAGAGGTAAAAGACCTGTAAATATAAGACACTGTTGAAAGAAATTGAAGAAGACACAAAGAAATGGAAAGATATTCCATGCTCGTGGAATGGAAGAATTAACATTGTTAAAATGTCCATATTACCTAAAGCAATCTACAGGTTCAGTGCAATCCCTATCAAAATCCTGTGACATTTTTCACAGAAATAGAACTAAAAAATCCTAAAATGTATATAGAACAACAAAAGATCCTGAATAGCCAAAGCAATCCTGAGAAAAAAGAACCAAAGGAATTTACATTTTATTTTTCCTCTTCCTGAAAAACTCTTCCTCTAGATCTTCCTCTAGTAGTAGATGGCTACTTCTTACCATTCTCAGAGTTCAGATTACACATTACCTTTTTGGACCAGACTTCCTTGCCTACCTTACCTAAAGCTGTTCCTCTAGAAACCTGTGCATATTACAACATTCCTCTCTCTTTTTGATTCTGGTCTTTATAACAGACTTTTCTATCCTGTTTATTCATTTATCCTCTGCCTCTCTCTGCTAGAATTTCATTCCAAGAGAGCAGGCACATTGCCTACTTTATTCACCATTATGTTCTCAGTATGTAAAACAGTACCTGATACATAATAGATGACAAATAGCTACTGAGTGAATGAAAGGGTATGTTGACTTTTAGGAGTGAAAAGCCAAGAATAGTTGTCTTTGTAAAATATAGGAGAATTAATAAACTTATGTTTAGCCTCAGGGGTCAGAAACAGGCTTGATGGATGAGGTTCTAGAGAGGTAATAAGAGTTTAACTCTCTCAAAAGAAAGAACTTTATAAAGTATTGTATATCCGTATCAAAGAAATAGGCTGTCCTATATAGTGGTTAGTTAATGATGGATGAAATGTTAAAGGAGAGGAGAGACAAGCATCCTCAAATGCAGGGTTGCCCATATCAGGCAGTGGTTATACTAAGGTGGTCTCTATTCTACTTTCTCACTTCTGGAGCCTGTAACTCTAAAGGGGCATTTTGTATAGAGAATGTTGTTTTATGGGACAAAGGCAAATAAGTAGGCAAACATGCTAATTGTACTTTATTATTTTTCACGAAAATCATGCAAATCATAAGATTGCATATGGGAATTGCATATGATCTTCTTTGCAAATGCCTTATGCTGAAAGGGAAATTTTTAACAGCATATTAGATTTTACTTTACAGTAAATATGCAATTACCCTCAATTAATCAGTGGTTTCAGTTGCAAGTAACCAAAAATCTGAATAAAAATGGCTTAAACAATAAGGGCTTATAATATCCATATAAGTGGAAGTCTGGGGATAGTCAGTTCCTGGCATTGATTTAACAGTTGTGTCACTGAACCTTCATATTTGTATTTCTGTCCATTCCTGTATTTTCTAGATGGCTAGCTCTGCCTCTCAAGTGGTTTCACAAAGAATAAGTTGCTAACATGTTCTGAGCATTAGAGTCTCACATGTAAAATATTAAAAATAATAATGGTACCTCTTTTACTGCATTGTTACTAGAAATAAAAAAATAATGTATGACCAGAGCTTTGCACTGGTCTTTGCCTTCAAGGGCTCTACCATTTCACCAACTTTTATGATCACTCCACTCCTCTTACATTTAGCTACTCTCTCAGCACACCTGTCTCATCTGTTTTTTTTTTTTGGCGGTACGCGGGCCTCTCACTGCTGTGGCCTCTCCCGTTGCGGTGCACAGGCACCGGACACGCAGGCTCAGCGGCCATGGCTCACGGGCCCAGCCGCTCCGTGGCACGTGGGATCTTCCCAGACCGGGGCACGAGCCCGCGTCCCCTGCATCGGCAGGCGGACTCCCAACCACTGCACCACCAGGGAAACCCCTGTCTCATCTTTTGTTTACACACAGCTCTTTGCTTTATGGTGTAGGTCTAGTCATCCTCCTGCAGAAGTTTTTTCTGAAAAACCCACAGTATTCATCCTTCCATGTCCTGCCCCTCCCCCTCCAACATGCCCAGACTTTACTTATAGCTCTGAATATCCTCAGTCTTGGGAAATGATTAGTTATTTAAAACATCCAGCTTCAATGTCAGTTCAGTTCAAGTCACTAAGTGTTTATGGTGTAACCACTACCTGTGAGGCACAGGGAAACTTCTGTGAAGCCCCCTTCCAATGCCTGTGAATATTTGAGTTCTAGGAATACGTCGTAGGTTGGGCTTTCTAGAAGCAGGTGATAACCTGAAGTTGTGTGGGGCAAATGTTAATCAGGGATCATTGCCATGAAAGGAATGGGGGGAAAGGCAGAACCGTACAGAGAAAGAAGTCAAATTGTGATGCAGCCAGACAGAGCTTCAGCCAGAGTCTAAATTGAGTAACGCTAGTCAGAATCATCCCGCGCTGAACCAAAACGGCGGGCACTTTTTATGCCTCCCTCATCCAGTCACTAAAGGGGGTTGCTCAAAGGACATGATCTCAGCCAGGCAGCTCTGAAGGTGTCGACAGCTGGAGGCTGTCTCCTGACCACACGCCCTGCAGCTGGGCTATTTCTCATAAAGTATTGCCCCCAAGCTGGCACAGGATATCTCTATGCTCTTTCAGGCTGGCATCTTCTGGGTGGGAGAGTATGCGGTATGACCAGTATAATTCCATTGCACTGTTCCTACCTTCATACCTCCTTCGCTGTAAAGTGAGTCCCCCTAGCAACATCATGTGGGACACCATGCTGATGGATCAGAAGTCCTCAGATAGTGGGTGCTGACTGAGGCCCTCAGGGAGGTAAGGAAAAGTCTTGAAAGTACCTGAAATACAGGTATACTCTGACGTGGACAAACTATTGGCCCCTCCAGGAGAGAAGTTAATGTAGTTAATTTTCTACCAAGTGGTTGGATCTCCTAATGGAACTGTGCCATATAAGGACGGAAATTTTGCCTCTGTTCCTCGCATGTTGGACAATCAATAGTGAGAGCAGCTAGATCAGCCCTGGTAAGTGGGAGTTCATGGTGTTAAGACCACGGGTAGCCTTCATCTATTCAACTGTGGTCCTGTGGCCAGTGTGACAAAACGGAGTGGCTGATGCCAGAGGCTGAGTAACATCAGCTACTGGACGCATTGTGTTTCCTCACCTATTTAGCATCTTTTCGGTGGTTGATGCTCTCCTGTGAGCAGTAATATATAACAAAACATCACACTTCATGTTTACTCCATCCACGTGTATCTCTGTAGTCCGTCTTGTCCCTGATCCTTCTTCAATCTTTTATGACCAGATTCACCACTGCCAGTGAGTGAGTGTGTGTGTGTGTATACACATACATACTATATTTAATCTCAACCCGAGTGTCTTTCCACTCACAGTATATGATGATGTGCACTACTCAGAACTTTGCTTATTGGGAGGGTTGCTCCTTATCACTGACTTTCAGTGAAATCTTTGCAGGAGGCTACAGTGAATTTTCCACTCACTTTAGCTTGCACTGCCATTCTATACCAGCAAATCCATAAACTATGCTTGGGATTTTTCCTTCTCCTCCTTTATTGGGTTGAGCAGACTCAACCATGCATAGTGGTGAAATGACGGAGCAGTGCTCTTTTCAGGAGACATGGATGTCATGGGTGTGGAGGCTAACTTTTCATGCTGTTCGCTTATGCTCTGTGTCCCACTCAGGCTCAATCCTGGATGTAAAACTTTTGTCTTATAGTGAATGGTGGTTGGGCTTGCCTGGCTTCAGTTCCTAGTGTATCTGACAGAAGCCAGTTTGTAATGGGCAGTTTTGGCCCAGACTCTCATTTAATGTGCTATAGTCAGATGTTTTGTCTCCATGTGGAGTTGTTTCTCAAAAGCTTATAATTATTTGCTGCAGGTGGTTTGAATTTGTTCCTGAATTCTAGTGGCTTGTGTTGTATTTTTCTCATTGGATTTTGCCAAAACACCCCATGGCATATTTTCCCACCATTGACACTGCCAATACCACAGGTATGCCAGATCATATGGCCCAAGCAACAGGGCTCCTTACACGTCAGCCTGGACCTGCTGCAGTAACCCTTTCCTTCTCTAGGTCCCACTTAAAGGTGATAGTTTTCTGTGTCACCCAGAAGATGAGCCAATGAAACATTTCTAGGTGTGAACCCTGTCATATTTCAGAACCCAAAGAGGCCCGCCAGGAGCGGAGATTTCTTCTTCTCAGTGGGAGGTGTGAGACGCAGTAATTTATCTTTTACTCTGGAGGCCATGTTCCCAACACATGATCTCATGCCCTCCTGACAATCTGACCCTTAAAAGTGTAGTTATGTCTAGCCTCCAAATCTCTGTGGGGCTTATTTCCCACCCCTGAGGCATATGTGTCTTACTACCCTCCAGCTTGTTAGCCATTGTTTGCTCATCCAGCACCATCAACCTGGTGTCATCAGTGTTATGGATTGAAATGCTCTTTGGCAGACTATCCAGAAAGTCTAGGTCACTTTGAACTTCATTATTATGGCAGTGAGCAGGACAGTTAACATAGTCCCAGGGCAAAACTCTGTGTGGGGTGTGTGTGTGTGTGATTTCATGCAAATGCAAACTGTTATGATGTATCTTCTGATAAGGTAGGAAAGAACACAATATCAAAATCCACATGCCACATATTTAAGGATGTACTGATCTGCTCTATCACAGATAGTATGTCTCTCATGGTGACTCCAGTTGGGGCTATTCTTGGTTGAGCTGCAGTAGCCTTCAGTTATCCTCCAGAATTCCTCCAGTTTCTATGCTGTGCATCCCGGTTAATTAAAGAAGGATATCACAGGGATCATCACACTCCTGTATCGTTTCAGCCCTTTAGAGTGGTACTAATCTTGCTTTCCCCCTAGAGTGCGATACTTTTTCTAATTTACTACCTTGGATGGGAGGAAGAGGACATTGGTAATTTCGGTTTCCCACTGGCACTCTCCACTGTGATAGCTTTACCCCACGGCCCACGGTCACAATACAGAGATTGCGTCAACTGCCAAACACGTCGATCCCAATTTCAGGGACCAGAGAAATGACCGCTGGGCGGTCTTATGGATGCCTTGGACACTGTAAGCTGAATGTTGCCCAGGACTTAAGGACATCACCTGACACTCATAGGACCCTACTCTAACAAAGGAACCATCATGATGGTTAGTTTTGTCTGTCAATTTGGCCAGGTGATAGGACCTAGTTATTTAATTAAACAATAATTTAGGTATTACGGTGAAGATATTTTACAGATGTCATTAACATCTACAATCAGTTCATTTTAAGTAAAGGAGATGGGTACTATTTCCTCCATATGTCTCAAATGACTAATACACAGTGCTCACTGGTTGATTCCTTTCCCCTATGCGACCTAATTCACCAGTAACATTTTTAACAACTGGACCACAGCTTTATGTTAGGAACCATCTGTACTTCACCTTCTACTACTATTGGGCCCTCCTTGCCAGCCAGGCGGTGAATGATCCTGCTTCACAATTCTACCTTACCACCTGCTTTCTTGCATCATTCTCAGTACCAACAGTCACAGATTGAGTTTACTGAAAGCAAATGCTGAGATGGTATTTGGAGTGTAAAATGTTCATTAGAGATAAATATCTGTGAAAGAAATGGGAATCGAGGAAGCAGGATTAGATAGAGGAATAATTAAAGCTAATGCACGTTTAACAAAGCCTTGGTTAGCCAGGAGCAGAGGTCTGGAGAGAGTATTTTCCACCAGAGCCATCCTGTGAGGGAGGAAAGGTGCTGGGCCTTAATGCCCACTTCTCTCAGTCACTGGATGTGGGTCGGTCTCAGAAGGGCAAAGACAAGGCATCCTCTCTCTGCAGCTGAGACACACCCTGAGGGGATGATGGCTGACACCCTCTGCTGATCTCATTCTCCACTGACTGGCCAGCAGCAAGTCATTTCTTAAAGGAGAGTCAGTGGTGCATCCCCTTATCTCCCTGTCTGTTCACTCTCTTATTATAATGCTCACCCTACTTCATCCATTGACCTGTTGTATTTTTCCTGGTAAGCCATGATTCTTTTGAGGGAAAATTTTTATTTTAGAGATTATTGTATCTTCAGGTCAATCACAATGTTTGTGCGTAACACGTGATTGTTGAACACGTGAAATTCATTGATTTATTCCCCAAAATCTACTGGGAAAAAAAATTTATACCAGTCAGAGTACTAGAGGTGGTATTAGAAGTTGTGATGATATGTTTTGTATGACCTCTACCATAATGAGGCTTATGGTAAGAAAGGATAACAAGAATCTAAAGAAATTATGGTACTGGTTTTGGAGCTGAATTCTAATATTGTTTATGCCACGTTCAAGTTACAAAACTTCAGACAAGTTTTTTTGCCTGACTCTCAGTTTTCTCATTTCTTCAATAAGGATCATAAGTTTAATATGCATGTTTATTCTGAGAATTAGAGATACTATATGTAAAATAACTAAACTTATTCTAAGCATTACAGATAGCGATTTAAAGTAATTGACTCATAATAGAAGATAGTCTCACTTTGGATTGTCCAAAAGTAGACTCTGAAACAAGGGCTTTGAGGCAAGTAGACTTTGCGGAGGTGATCCTAGAAGGAGGGAAAATGATACAGAGGAGGGAGAAAAGCCAAGGCACACTTGTGGGTGGGATTCTATTGTGGGCCTCTGGGGTTCAGGCCTACCAGGACCTATTAAAAGAAACTGTAAATTGTCCAACTACAGACCAGAAAGACTGGAACTTTCATCCACTGACTCTCATCCCACATTGATTAAACATTGTCCCCTGGGTTGTCTACTCCTTCTGTCCTTGGTCGGTGACTGCCTCTGGTGGAGTGCGCTCCAGCTCTCACGGAGCTGGTGAAAGCCCTTAGGCAGAGGAGAGAGGTGAAAGATCCAGATGCTTGAGGTTGGTAGCTGCCCGCCTGCCGGGGACCAGAGCTCTAAGCAGACTCAGATGAGCTGAGGGGTGTGAAGTGAGGCACCCCTGGCATCTGCTAAATTCGCCAGTAAAGGGGAGCAGCTCTTGTTACTGTAGTCACTGCTGCTACTGATTTTGTTGTCTTGATTATTACCATTATTGGCATTACTTTTATTATTATTTTACTTTTTAAGAAAGTATTAGTGGCTAAAGAAAATGACCTGTACCTGCAGAATAACAAAGAATGTGTCTTTTCTCTAGTTTTCCTTTCAGAAAATTGGGTGATGCCAATAATGGAGATTCACTTCAAATAAAAATGGATAAAATTTTCAACATTCATTTTCCAAAGGTAACTAGAACGTGGGGCCCAGAACAGACAAACTGGTCCTAGGGTTAATTACTATGGTTTCTCTGTTATTCCACCAGTTTTTTGCGATATAGTCGCTTCTTTCTTTCTTCCTCTGCATCTGTTTGCTGGAAGCCAGTGGTCTGGGCATTGTGCCCAGTCTGATTTAATTTTGGTTTTCTACTTATGCAGCATCCTAGCTGTGGTCTGGAGATGACCTATTACAAACTGTGTTTAGGCGTTTTTGTTTATTTATGGTGGAACAAGTACAGAAAGCTTGTGCCCAGCCGGTTTGGATAATAACGTTTAAAATAGGAGAAATAAAACTAATAGCAAATGATAATACATACAAATGTGTGATTATACAGAACACTAGTGCATGTTTACATGCCTTCAAATGGAGCTCTGGATATAATAACAGGACATTGCTGTCTTACTTCTAGTCTTTTCCATCTCTCCCCATAATAACCTGAAAAATATAAGAAAGGACAGTGTAGTGGCATGTAGCCACGATGTGCCATCGGAAAGCACTGGGTAAGCATATGCTAGGACTGGCACTGAGCTGGGAATTTATAGAGGGCTTTAAAAGATGCAGAGCCAGGGACTGAGCTGGGATCCAACCAAATTCTCAAGCCGACAAAGGGTCAGCTGGTCTTACAAGGAGGCAAGCAGACCAGCTGTATCACATTGTGTCTGTAAAGTTCTGCTGAAGCTTTTTTAGTTTGTGGGTGGAATCTGGGCTATATCTTACAATGTTCCTGGTAACTTTCAGGTATTAAAATGTCCAGTTCCACCCACGTAATCTTGCATCGGATTTAAAACTTTTCTCCGCCCCCTAGCTTGTTCAGTCTCAGACTAGAAACTTACATTCGGGAAGAGGCCAGGAAGGGCATCTTCACCTATTCATTCCATTTTTTTTCATCTCCTCCTCACTCTCTCCCTGTGCTGCCTCTGATCTTCCAGGGACAGAGCAGGGATGGAGGAGAGGTAACAGGAAGGCGGAAATGCTATTTCATGGCCAGCAGGGCTGTGTTTTGCAGATGTTCAATGTGAATTATTCCTTCTTGGCACCTCCCCAGGTGGAAACCTGTTCAAAGTGGAACGTCCCCAAGCAAGAAGGCCTGGTTCATCTCCTGGCTGCTCTGCTGCTTCTATCTTATTCTTCTCTTTTGGTTGTTATCCTAGTCACTCCAGCAGATACCTTTTGCCTTCAGCTTTTTTTATGCTTGAATCAGGTAACAACCCGTAAGTCCCCTGAATTTCAAGGAACACACATCAGTTCTCTGATTAATTCCCTTGAAGCTCTTCACTTGCTTTAAGGTGAAAGGGCAGAAAGCCCTCCTCTCCCCGCGTTGAGCAATAACTTACAGACCGGCAACCCTGGCCAAAGTAGGTCTTCCAGCCTTGTTTTGTGCTGCTCTCAGCCTACTGAAAACCAGTGTTGTGGTTGGACCAGCCTGTGTGGTTCTTACTATGATTGCCCCCAGGCAATAGTCATCAGAAAACTTTGAAAAAATAGAGGCTTATTACGCACAAGACCTGGAGGACTACACACAGCACTACAGCACATTGAGGATTATTCAGCGAGGGCGTGAGGGGAGACACACAGAGAGAAAGACAGAGAGAGAGAGAGAGTTACAGCACCTGGGTTTTGCTTTTATTGCAGTCAAGGGTGTAGGCCTAGGATTTTTCAGGCTCATTCTCTATGGGTGAATTTAAAATGTAAGAGTGGGAATTTAAATCATGGGAAGAGAAAAAAAATTAGCCCAGGGCTTCCCAGGTGGCGCAGTGGTTGAGAGTCCGCCTGCTGAGGCAGGGGACACGGGTTCACGCCCCGGTCCGGGAGGATCCCACATGCCGCGGAGCGGCTGGGCCCGTGAGCCATGGCCGCTGAACCTGCGCGTCCGGAGCCTGTGCTCCGCAACGGGAGAGACCACAACAGTGAGAGGCCCGCGTACCGCAAAAAAAAAAAAAAAAAAATAGCCCAAATGGTCAGCTATTGAAATCAACCAAGATCTCTAAAACGAAGAAAGCCTAAATCAGGGGACAGCACCTGGCTCTCTAGGCTGTGGTGATGTTTATTCAAGAGCCCCTCTTTGAAATGGTGCCTCCTTGATACGGATGCCTTTGACAAATCAGGCACTTGCATTACAAAAAAATAGGAAAAACAAACAAAAAGCAACAACTACGAAACAATGGTCAGGGCTTACACTACAAGTCTCCAGTCTCCGACCTCCTCTACCTTAGTAAGATGGGCTAATTCTGATACGTCTGCGAGCCCTGCACTACACTGGTGTGCTTAGAATCAGTTATTCTGTTGTCAGCATTTGTGACTTCTGTAGAAACTTTAAGACCACAGGAAGAGTCATATTTGATACCTTATCATGAATAGACCCACGATAGGAATCAGAGGAGTGCATATACGGAGGTTCGTGTATGTGCTGGCTTCACTCCCATAACTTCATCTTAGGGACACCCTAAGCTCACTAGGATACTTTGAGGGGTCTTGCCTAGAGTTCTGCACCAGTATAAGGTCATAGTATTACTTGCCTGGAAAGCAAAGAAAACAATAGTTCACCAACTGAGAGGTGGTGTGTAGCACACATCTTCAAAGCACAAGATTGCTGAATCCTAGATTTGTTGAGCTTTAGCTA
The DNA here is from genome assembly GCF_005190385.1 of Monodon monoceros. Taxonomy (NCBI): domain Eukaryota; kingdom Metazoa; phylum Chordata; class Mammalia; order Artiodactyla; family Monodontidae; genus Monodon; species Monodon monoceros. Next base: position 4,456,471 of record NW_021703770.1, on the reverse strand, counting down.
ATTTTTAATTAAAATTTTTAATTTTAATAAAATTAAAATATATATTAAAATATTTTAATTTTAATAAATTGAAATGTATTGAATCTTTCTGTGCCTCAATTTTATCAATAAAATGAAAATAATAATAGTACTCACTTTACAGGTGGTTCTAAAGATTAACTGAGATCATGTATATGAGCTACTTAGAATAACATACATAATACATGTTCAATAAAAGTTAGCTATTACCTGGCTTAGGGTTTGAATACCACCCCCTCTCCACCCCAACACACACACACACACACACACACACACACACACACACACACACACTTTCTATTATTATTTTTAAGTCACGAAAGAAGGCACTCCTGACCCAATGGCCTCTGTCTCACGCTCGTTCTGAGCCCACTCGCTTGCTTATTCAATCAGCATCTCTCATCTCTGGTGATGACTCACTGTTACGATGACTCGTTTTGGAATTTGTTTCTCCTACTCCCCAGAACACTTTTTTCACTATGGCTGAGCACTGGTATCACCTGTGGGACACTTTAGGAAAACGGAAATGTCAGCGTTTTGCCCCCGATCGTCAAGCACTACTCCTGGGCAGACACTTTCCTTTGTGACTCTCCCTGACAATGGTGACGTGCTGCCAGGCTTGAGAAGCACTGAATGTCTCATGTGTGTTTCACTACTCCTGCTTTTCACAGAACGAGCACCATTTCACAATCCTGTTATCCACATTGTAATGATGCCTCACCACTCTGGTACAAAAGAGATGGGGTGCAGCCCCCATTACTTTGAAACTCTTTACTCTTGGACCAAGCACTTCTCCCCGCACAGTTCATTCTATTTCTTCCTACGCTGACCTCTCAGCTTTTCTCTTGCCCCAGACCCATCTCCAGCTCAGAAATATTGCCTCAGCTTTTCGTCTTGCCTCTGATACATGAAATCAGAAACATTTTTTTTTCTAAATTTGCTCAGTATTTTGACCTCTCTGACGAGGATTACAGACCCTTTAAAGTGAACTGACCCTAAAGAATAGTCCCAGATAGCAAAACCTTCTATTCCAGAATTCCATTTACTGGCTCTGTGCCTGTAAAATTACCTGTCAGTTACCTGTCAATGGGTTTACTCTGTAACTGTCTTTACCCACTGCTGGAAAATTCTATTTGTGTTTTGTCATTTTTTGCACTGAGTTATGCTGTTGTTTCAGCGTCTGCCTTACCTGGACCTGACCCATTAAAGCAGCCTTTCTCAAAATTTAATGTAATATGTATGAATCACCTAGGGGGCTTGTTAAAATGCGTATTTAGATTCAGTATGCCTTGGGGCGGGGCTCAAGGTTCCTGCTTTCTTTCTAACAAGCTCCCAGGTGGTACAGATGCTGTGATGCTCCACGGTCCACACCTTGAGTAGAAAGCCTTAAGGCTGCTGGCTCCCAGCTTCTAGCTCCCCCTCTATTAGCCTCTTTCAGACTCACATTGGTCCAGACCCCACTTTGACCAGAGCTGACAAATGCATCATGGCCGTTAGTAAACAGCATGGTCAGGATTTAACCCTGGGTAGCCTAGACTCTGCTATCTACGGTAAGTAGAAACATGTTTCTCAAGGCTTGGAATAATAATCATAGCTCATATTTACCAAGCATTTACAGGCCAAGCATTGAACAAAGTGCTTTACATTGATGATTTAAAAAAAATAATAAATCTCACAACGGTTCTGTGAAGTAGGCACTACTGCTATCCCAATTGGTACTTGAGGCCTCTGAGGTTAACTAACTTGCACGAGGTTTCACAGGAAGTGATGGGGTTGAAATTCAAATCTAGGAGTAAGATCATTTTTTCAGATAAATGCAATTAATTAGTTCTGTGTGTGTTCATAATATTGTTCCAAATACATACACATAGGCAGAATATAAGCCAGTTATATGAATCCAAACTGGTGTCCATTACCTTTGCTGTATCCCTACACTGTCTGAGATGATACATGAATATGTATTTTAAAATTAGCTTTTTAAGAAAAAAAAACCCTGCACGATAGCCTCAGCCCTCAAATCTTCATCTTGCATTTATTTTTTTCTTTTTTTAATTTTCAAAAAGTCTGAGTTCGATTCTTAAGTTAACCCCTTACACAGCTAGATATCAGCATCCATATTTGTCACAGAGGTGGGGATTTTAACCACATCAGAGTAAACTAAGCATTTTTCTAAGTCTACACATGTGTCCACCCCCGTGAGATTCTAATACAGACAGTCTGGGCTGGGGTCCAGATATCTGTCACCCAAAATACCCACAAGTGATTCAAATGTATACTTTGGTGGAGAACTCCTTCACTAAATGATCTCTAAGCTACTTATCTTTACACTCAAAACGAGCTATGCCACTAATCCCCAGTAAACTGTGTTCTTGCTTTCAGTATGGAGCTTTTGTCTTCCCTGTAGAAGCAGGCAGTGCTGGAAGAAGCTTGTTTTGTGTCTGAAATCTTCTCCATTCGAGGTGAATGATTAGTGAGACTGCTGCTCTCCTAAAGCAATCCCAACGTGAAATGCACTGTTGGTCAGGCGATAGGTGGCTTAATTAGCAGGAGTCAATGCATAGCTGCTAGCAGTCTGGGGCTCTGTAAGGCTGTCGAGAGCATCTGTTATGACTTTACGAAAACTGGAGGGCAGGAAACCATGGGGAGTAGTCTATTTCTATGGTGTGTTTCTGTTGATGAAATTGTCTGCATGCAGAATGAGCCCATTGATCTTTATTTGGAAAGTCTTGAGAATCTTCTTTGCCTGAAAGCATGTGGTAGGGTTTCACTGTTTATCAGCAGAGACCGTAATGGGAGTATTGAGTGGCACATGGTACAGCTATCTTGAGTTGGCCATGAAACTCTTTTCTTATTCCTCATCCAAAGATTCATTCTCTCTCTCTCTCTCTCTCTCTCTCTCTCTCATATAATCATAAAATATTAGGACAAGAAAGGTCCAGATAGGTCACCTAGTATACTGGTCCCTGATTTCTGACCAAGAGATAATTATTTTTCTACCTTTTATCATTACATATATACAGTTTTCCCATGTTTGGACATTCCAGCAATATATGTTTTAAAATCTCCAAAATGATTCTTATACACAGCCAATTTTGGGATTCCTCATGTTACAGATGGTCAAGTTGAAGCCCAGAGAGGTAAAAATCATTGTTCACATCTAGAAAGTAATAGAATAGAGTCCAGATTACCTGATTTCCCAGCCCATTTTCCTTTTCCATACTGTATCATTTCCACTTCTTATCACCCATCAATTACTGTACTAGGACCTTTCTGTAGTGCACATTAGATAGTTTTCTCCATCTAGTGCCCCATTTTCTTGGGCAATATCTCATCTCCCATGTAGTAACGTGATTTTTGTGTGGTGACCAATCATAGGATCTCATCCTCTAGCACCAGGTTGGTGTGTAACCCAGACGCTGCCAGTCATTCATTCCTCTTTTCTCAGCATGTGGTCCAGGGCTCTGCCTGTCATCAAGCTCCACCAACAGAGCCCTTCCTCTGGGCTCTTCAGTTTTGGGTGGAAAGTACCTGTCTTTTAGGTTACAAAGACAAAAGATGAAGTTAGGGGATGCCACAGTAGATATGTGGAATAAAGTGAAAACCTGATTTATTATAACTGATTTATTCTTATTATGGTAACTTTTACATTGATCTATTGAAAAAGAAGTGACAGGAGTCAGGACTTGATTTTGTTATAAGCAAGATCCACAACTTTTCATGTGAATGAAACTGGCTAAGTCATTTTAACCTCCCAGAGTTCATTCTTAACCTGGAAAACAGTATAATGAAACCTGATCTTCCACTCTTGCAGAGTTTTTGAGACAAGAAAAGTAGATCTTGTCTATGGGGATATTTTGCAAACTTAGAGTGCCCTCAAGATTTTCCCACCTAAGCATAGCAGTGCTCTCTGTAAAAGTCCCTGACCAAAATCGGGAAATAAACCTAAAAATACAGAACTCAAAATCTGTTAATAAGCAATGGAACCAACAGAAGAGAAACAACAAAAAACACATCCTCCAGCATACTGTGATATAAAAGAAAAAGCAATTACCAGAAATGAATGTGTGTTCAGGATGACTTCCTTCGTTCAAAAAGAAAATGGTCCACAGCCAGCCCACCAAAACGTGGGATACACATCCAGCTGCTGAATGACAGTGTGATCTTGCCCCCTCCATTTTACAGCCGTGATTGATGAGTGATAACATTAGAATGGAAAGAAATGGCTGTAGCTGTACGTCAAATGTTCAGTGAGCCAGGCGACTTGCATGGGTGTTTGATTATATGCATTTATTTAGAGTAAGTATGGGAGGGTAGAAGAGGAGAACCATGGTGCCAGAAGATACAGACCTAGGGACAAGATGGTATTGAAGTTCCCAGATGAGAGAGAAAATACAAAATGCATGCTGTTGGGCCACCTTTCTAACCAGCCTAGGGACCGGCTATTGTTATTTATCTTCTCTTATTTCACAGCAGCATTTGGCAATTAACCTGTTATCCTCTCCTTTGTGGCTGCCATTAGCTACTATCTTCTTTGAGAACTGGTTTATCCTGAAAATGGAAGGCACCAAAATCAACTCCATAGGAACTCTGAATTGTAAGACTGCCCAAGATATAGTAGTCAGAAATTTGACCCACCCTTCTCCAGGACCATTGGAAATCCATTTGTTTTTAGAGGACTGGAGATTTTGCTCATTCATGGAATTGCAAAAGTACAGAAGTTGCCCACAGGAGTAGCAATAGGAAGAACTCATTTAACTAAAAGAAGGAGAGAGGGAAGAAGGAAGGAAGGAAGGAAAGAAGGAAGGAAGGGAGGGAGGGAGGAAATACAGAGCTATGAACAAGAAACTTTGCTAAATGTTCCAAGGATGTGTAAGTTGATTCCTTAAATCAAACCTCTGTTGAGGACCCACTGTGCACGCTGTTCTACGTTCTGGGAATACAGAGCTGAATAAAAAAGCGTCTTTGCCCTCAAAGGGTTCACCTTTGAGCAACGGGACAGATATAAGCACATATATCCAAAAGCAACTGATAAGGACATTTGTAGAGGGAGATTCTGAAGGAAAGGTGTCGGAAAGCTTTCTGAAAGAGCTGACTTCTGACCCGAGTTTCCCAAGATGACAGAAAGAAAAATATATTTCTAGACATCTGTCACCTTTTGAATACTGAGCCCTAACAATTCAGGAGCTATCTTCGGTCATCTTTGTAAACCCAAGACCTAGTATATACTGTAGACATTTAACCAATGTTTTTTAAATTGTTCCTGGAAATTTGCTTTGTACCCCCGTTCTGGTAGCTGAATACAGACACGCACTCACACATACATATGGAGAGTTTGTAACATTTAACCATTAAGACTAAGGACAGGCATGCCTTCACTTCCCCTCATTTCCAGACTGTGTTTGTGAGCCCTACATGCCCTCTCCGAGTGTGTAGGATCAGTTTAGCTGTATCTTCCTTTCGTAAAGCTAGAAGGTTGACAGCATGCTTCCCACTGGCAAGGATCCTGAAAAGCCAGCTTCTATTAACCATTATATTTCCCTCCTCCTCTGCCCATATTTCACTTCAAAGAATTTGCTGACCTTTCTGTGATAAATGTGATTCACTCTGAAATTTAAGGGTCAAATGAAAAAGAAGAAAATCTGATATTTGGACTCACCAGCCAGTAGGTTCAATAAGGCCAGAGATCACCTTAAAAGGTAATACATATCACCCCAAACTGAGAGTGTTTTGACTCATGGTGACTGTTTGGGCGATTTAAAAAAAACCATTTTTTTCCCCAACCAATTTGCAGCTGGTATTTTGGGACTATTCCTTCCTTTATATCCAAATCAGACAGAACTTGAACACAGTTAGTTAAAATTGTGTTGCATTTGTTACTCTTATTAGGCCTTAAGAAACAGAATTGGATTCTAGATAAGCCTCTGTCATTCATTCTCTAAATGACTTTGATCTAGTTCCTTAATTTTTTTTCCTAAGTTATTTTATCATTAAAATGGAAATTGCTACAACAATTAAGTTTTGATCAGCTGCTGTATCTAAGGCTCTGGGCTAGGTACTGAGGCCTCAGGTGTGAGAGAGACAGATAAGAGCTTAGAATCTAATCGAGGAGCTAAACAATAAATGATATGATTTAAGATGGGACTGAACATTAACTGCAATTATATACAGGTACAACGTCTGGTGCATACATTGAAAACCTGTGTTAAAGCAATGATTCTTCTATTTACAAGCTGCATGAGCTAAGAAAAATTGCTTCATCCTGTCTGAAATAAGGAAAATGAGACATTAATTCAACAAATATTTATTGAATTTTGTCTAGATAATGGTGATACAATATTGAAAAAGGAGACATGAGTACTCCATCCCTGGGCTTACATGCCATAATTTATCTCAGTGTTTATTCTGAGGACCGTTAATGAAAATATATACGAATGTCTATTTAAACTTATAAATAAATGTAATTATTAAATGACTGTTCAAGATATTGGGCCATGTTCCCCAGAGTTTCATGACCTCTGTTTCATTACGTTATATCTATAGTCTTGTTAAATTCTGCCCTTTGCACCCATGAGTGATAACAGCTCATTTACTTGTCATGAAATAGAAATCAGTATTAACCCAGGCTTTTTCACAACCTCACAGCAGTGATGTTTTCTGTCCACTTTAGTGACCCTGAGCATTACCAGTTCAGATGGGTCTTCTGAACCTTCGGGGGAAGAGAGTATGATATAAGTAGTTACAGTGAGTGCCTATATGTGCATTTTGTTTTTTACATTTGAGAGTTTAAAAAAATCTTAGTCTATGTCTCTCATTAGTGGAAGTTTTCTATTAAGTTGATTATTACAGAACAAAGACAGGGCAGGATGGGGTGAAAGGAGTTCCCAGTGACCATAGCGATCATCTAGAGCCAGGAAGGTGGAGACATGGCCCTTCACGGCTCCTTGTTGACATGAGTAGACAATGATGGGGCTTGTCTACTACAACCTGAACATGGTCTCATATTTCTCAACAAAGTGCTCTAGGCAGACACCCCTAATTCAGTGGAGAAGGCGTGTGCCTTGAAATGTAGTCTTTGTCCCTGTTCTGGTGCAAGACTCTAATTTCGCAATTGAGGAGAGATGAATTGTTTGTGATTACATATCAGCTGATAACAAGGAAAGCACCTGAACCCCAATTTAGTGCTCTTTTTTACATTTTTTTCTATTTTTGTTTCTTTCACCACAACACCTTGATCCTTAGTCACAACAGACAACAGCTTCTATTAAACACACACACACACACACACACACACACACACACACACACACACACAGGATGGTCTAATATCACAGCAAGCTAGACACTGCCTCTTCAGCTTTTACTTTCTCCTACATCCAACATTAATAACATCAAATCATAGATCACACTTTTTAGAATCACTGAATAACAGAAAACTCCATCTGAGTCACAGAAATTAAGATGATTTCACAAAATTCCTGATACACGATTGAAACTGATGCCATTGGTGCCCTGCCTATAATCCCTTAGTATTTTGTGATGCTAGATCAACTTCCAACAGCCAGCACCCATGATTCTTCACCTGTGGTCATTCCCCGGCTGCAGAACCTCCCTCTGTCTATGTGAGGGCTGGGCAGGAAGTGTTGGGGACCTAATGCCTCTTGGGTGAAGCCCTGAACCAACTGGCTGACAGGAGGGGTTGGTTCAGTACCCAGCTCCATTGTGACTTGGATGGCATGACTCTGGGGTGTGTCCTACACTGGCTCTCCTGTTTTCCAGCAGGATTAAGCTCTGGTTGCCAACTGTGGTCATGACTTCCTTGTTAATACACCTTTCCTTGGCTTCTTCCCTCCCCTGACTCATTTCCCCATTTGCTACTGCTGTTTCCTGAGATCAGTTCCCAAGTGAATTACTGACACTCAAATCCTTGTCTCAGAGTCTGCTCCTACAGATCCCAAACCAAGACAAAGATATAGCCACACAACAAATTTACTAAATGTATACACAAGTTAACTCCTGTTCCGAGGCTGGGCACATGAAAGTAAACAAAACAGAATAAACTCCCTGCCTTCAGTGTGGTACATAAGCGCTTATGCTTTTCACTGCTTAGTAGTTCTCTCAACTGAAGAGAGGAAGACAGAGAAGGCTTAGCTTTAGACTCCTGCTAAAAATTAAAGAGGGATCAAAGCACGATGCACAGTGAGAACACACCTTTGTACAGCGGTGTGAAGTGTACAAAATCTTTACCTATAATACCTTAACAACAGTCAGAAAACCTGAAGAGGCAGGTTGGGTAACTATCACTCTTACCATTTCACAGATGAGGAAATTGAGGCTTAGAGACATGATTTAGCAGGTAAGTAAGCCTCAGGGCCAGGACTCAAGTTCACTGCAATATCTCTTCCACCTCACAGTTCACGTCACTGTAACCTCTATAAAAAGAATGTGAGGACAGCGCTGCATATAAAATGACTGCTTCCAGTAATCCTGGCCTGTGACTGAATTGTAGTTTCCTTACCTTCTTTTGAAGTAGGCAGACTGGGTCACTGCTGGGAAGAGTTTCTTCCACGGCCCATTGATTCGCTTTCATTGGGCAGCTTTTCCTGGCAGGATGGTCTGTCGATGATGTTAGGTAGATGCAAGTTCTCATGCATTACAGAACTATGGGGAAGTGAATGAAAAAAGGGGAAAACATAGCTGTAACTTAAAATAAGAATCCCAGATGTTTGGTGTGTTTGTGTATGTAGGGGGGAGGTTACCATGGAGCTCAAGGCCTGGCAACACATTTTGCATGATACAGTGGAACAAGCCCTAGGCTGGAACAGGTCCTCATGCATCTCTCTCTGACCATCATAGTGACCACCTCCTGTCAACCATATCTAATCATGGGCCAATCCATGCACCCTTATGCCCTCCAGGTTCATTCCAGCTCATGGGTAAAGTTTAACCTGGATGGGAAATTACCAGCAACTCAGCCTCACTATCTGGTACCAAATGGAAGTAAATATTATTGGCAATATTCGTTGAACGTATTATCCCAAGGATGATGAAAATGACAAGAGGAATAACAGCGGCCACTCATTAGTCACATCCTCTATGTAAGACATGGGGCTATGCAACTACATTTATTATTAATCCACAAAGCTAAATGCTGAGGTATAGAAGTCTATCTCTGCTTTATAGACAAGACAACTGAGACTGAGAAACATGAAGCAATGTGCTCAGGATCACACGGCACATCAGGGAAAGGGCGTGGACTCAAACCGTGGTCCGTGCTTTTCTCTGGGAATGCTTTTTGTGTCTGCATTCTCTTCCTTCTCACCCTGTTGACCCAGTTTTTAGAGGTTTCTTCTCCCCTGAATGATTCCTCATTGCCTTTCTGGTTTTTCTCCTCTAAGCATCTCACTTCCCATTTTGTACTGAGACCTTATCCCAAGGTGGCCCACTTAACTGAGACACGGATACACACAACTAGGTTAGTTTCCCAAATATCAAATTCCCCTCAGTCCAGGTCTGCATTTCCTTCTCTATGCTTAGTTACTAGGTTACAGTATATATCTTTCTCCTGATACACGACATACTAAAACTAGGAGGTACGGACTCTAATGAATGTGAATCATTAGGCACTGTAGGTCTCTGTTTCTGCATCTTGGGACAGAAGGATATGTAGGTTGACTTCCCTTTGTACATTAAGGTACATCTGTACATAAGTATATATTGAGCACTTACTGTGGACGATGCTAAAGAGAGGTACAATTTACATTAAGTAGAATTGGCAAAAGAATAAAGTATTGTGAATGGAAAAACCTGGGAAGCATCTGACTTAAGATTTTAGGATTGAGATTCAGTAGGTGCAGAAGTTAGACATGTGATCCAGCCTGAGAAAACATGATGGACAAATGCAGGGAGAACACAGGATAAGCTCAGAGGGCAGAAGGTGTGGAAATGTGGTAGAAGACGATTTATTGGTCGAGAATGGATAGAAACAGGAATCTCATCCAAACATCTTATTTATTAGATGGGAATGCTTGAGAGTCACTGGAATTTAGCAACTCATCCGAGGAACTCATAACTGGCTCATTTTAGCAATATAAGTAAATAGTCCGACCAGTTGTTTTTGCTGGATTGACTACTTCATCCTTACAAGATGATTAAGTTAAAAAGCTCTTAGGGTTATAGTTAAGATGACACACTTCAAAAATTGCAAATAATATAAGAAATCATGACTGCCCGTGAATACAAGTATGGGTGTTTCTGTGGCTGCCTTAGTTGGCAACATGGCTCATATAGTCTACTGAGTTGTCAAAATTAGACCCTACTTTTCTAATTAACCACTCCCACAATCAAATTTTTGTCCATGAATTCTGAGTACAAAACAAGTACAGAATACTGATCAGTAATCCAAGGAATTCTAAAGACTAGTTTGTATGAACTGGCTTTTCCTCTTTGAGTAACCAAAGTAAATGCTCCTGCTACACTTGCCCCAAATTCCTTATATCTCATACCATTTTACAGTGGGAAGGCTTAGTTTTCTTTGCATCAGGAAGGCTTTGAGAATCTAACAAAGGCTTTAGAGGCTGCGTGGAGACAGAATCCAGAAAAAAATGCACTTAGTTAATTACACACAATATATATCCTTTGAGTTCACATCTATATGTACCCACAAAGCACATACATCCATATGAAATATTCCATCCACTTGGAATTTATAAACTCTGGTTAAGAACTCTGATTTTATACACTACAAAATGAGTTCAAAAAATTCATGTAAAATTTACATCTCAGTGTAGCAATGAGAAAACTGAGGTATGACGTGTCTTTCCCTCATTCACACAGCTGGTACTTGGTGGAACCAAACATGGTTCCAGGACTTTTGGTCAGGTTCCATGACACGGTTATTATCTCCATCATCCTTGAAAAATCTTTGATAGATTATGGCAGGTAAGAATAAGTAGGATGTAGTGCAGAACACATTTTTTATCTGATTGTAAATGCAGCTAGGGTCAGAGATGAAAGGGCATCTCTTTGAGCTGTCTTTTCTGAAACTGGCAGGATGAGCTTTTAAGAGTGTAAATTGGGCACATGCAGAGACCCAACAAGAGCACTGCATCATGTGTAAGCTCACATCCTGGTGTTCTTCAAATATTCATTTGCTTCCCTGTGTTGAAACATCAATTAACCATAAGTCAGTTTCACAATCCCATTACAGTGTTGTTCCTTTGGCTTACAACTAGGTCTCTCTCATTCAGGAGACAATCAATGAAAGATAGATTTGCCAGGCTTAATTGAATCTTCCATATTCAAGTCTGCCTTCTCCATTTGATAAGAAAAAAGATATTTGAAGAGGCTTTTGTCTCCTGAATGTCAAAATCTCTTAGCGGGGCTTGCAAAATTGTTCAATTAGTTCCTCTCCTGGGCCACAAAGCTGCCTCTAACTCATATTCCGAACCAGGCCTTGAGAACTGTAATGACGCAGGGCATATCTTATTCATCTCTGTACCCCTAAGTTCTAGGGAGAGAGACAGGCAGTAAACAAGTAAATAAGTAGATAATTTAATGGCAGGTGATAAGTGCTATAAGGTCAGGAGATAAAGCGAGATGGGGAGTGGGGATTTATTTTCTGTGGGTGCTCATGGGACTCTCTCTGTGGTGTTCTTATTAAAGCCAAGACCTGAATGAAGGGAAGAAGGTAGCCCTTGAATATCTGGAGGGAGAACATTCCAAACAGGATACAGGAAGTATAAATGCCGAAGACAGGAACATGCCGGGCAGGCTTGACGGAAAGTGAGGAGGCCGTGTGGCTGGTGTGTGACACATGGTAGGCTCTCAACAGACATGAGAAAACTACCATCTTAAACAACACTTGGACATAATAAACCTGCAGTGAATATTTGTTGTGTGGATAACATTTGTACTCTCCCCACAATCTCAACATACCTATATATCCATAAGTGTTAGCTAACTTCCCAATCCGGTGATCTTGTTAAATGTGCTTTGTAACAGGAGCTAAAACTGCTTGAGCAGGTGCTCTGTGTCGAGGCATGGTCCTAAGTATTTTATATTCATTCTCTTTTTTAATTCCCATGCTAAGTATGTCAGATGAGTATAATTTTTCTAATTTTATAGACAAAGAACCTATAGTGATAGAATAACTTACCCGTGCCCACTCAGTCACTGAGCTATAAAAACTGCAAGCTCAGATTTTGCTTAGAAGTCCCTGCTTTATCACTTACTACATTGCCTTTCCAGGAGTCAGATGGAAGAACTATTCTTCTCTTGATGGTAGAGATCTTTAAAGGAGGTGGATCCAGTTGCGCATAATATGGATTATGGTAAACTCTATTTTCTTTGTCAGTCAAAGTCTGACAGGAAACAGACATCACATTCAAAGGATTGTTTGGAAAGAGTGAGATGAAGGGACGAGTTTCTGAGGTGTGGACATAATGATGGGAACTGATGGGGCACAGGGAAGCTTCTAGACACTAGCCACTGAGCGAAGCCACTGAAATGGCCAGAACCCAGTGAGACTCTTTCAGATGCAGTAACAGATGCATCTATGGGAGAGAGGTCACCAAAAAGGAGATTGCCAGGGTGACAAATTCATCCTATTTAGCTTGGGACTTTCCCAGTTTTATATGGCAAGTTCTGCATCTTGAGAAACCTCTCAGTCTACAGAGATGATTGTCATCGGTGCCGACCCCAGGCCAGCAGGGCTGGAAAGATGGGGAGAGGTATGTTCTTCTACTGCGCTCTCTTCTGCCTGTTAGTCCTCAGTCCACGGCTTACACTGGCCACACCCAATGGGAAGCTCGAATGCAAGGGAGTCTGTATGATTCAGTCTGTAAAGGTCAGCTTGAGGGAGCTCAGAGCAGGGCAGAGAAGGACCAAGAATGGACGTGGGAAATACTTGTGGGAGTGCAGTAGGAAACAGGCTGTCTGTTGGGCATGAAGGCCCACAGGGTACAGTAGTTGCCTATGTAAGATCATGAGATGTTTATGGCAGACTCACTCCTTAGCATGATATTCATGGCTTTGTAACGTCCCCAGCTTAGCTTCCCAGTTCACCCAATGTGTTATCTGTGTACATTCATCCTACAGCCACCGGGCACTAAACATACTTCATCACGGATGCGTTCGTTCACTCCACGGCCTTGCTAATTCTGCTCCACCACTGTGATGTGTTTCTTACCTCTGTCTCTGGGCAGTTTACTCATTTCATAGACTGTAACCTAATCTTGCCACCTTCAAGCCACAAATGATTGTTTCCCTCTACCCTCCCACCACAGTTTATACCTTGCAGATCCCTACCACTTACTTGTCTTGTCACGTGTCTCCTGAGCATCTCTCAGAATTTTCCCTGTGATCACCCAGATGGGGAGACCCTGGTCAACAAGTGACCCTATCTTATTTATCTTTGTATCCCAACCCAAACTTAGTATAGTATGTTATACAATGTGTGCATTCAGTCAACTTTTGTTCTGCATAGAACTGAACTGAAAAACAAAGTGTGGCAGAGAGAATGTCCTCAAGTTTCCACAGGCATCCTAAATGGCCTGAGAAATGTAATGAGAAGAGTGATGTAGGTTTTGCTCTCAGGACCTCCTCACATGTCTACTCTTGTGAAACAAAATTCTCACCTATCTATCAACGGGAAATGGGTTTGGCTGAGAGAAAGATAATTTTGGAGGCTGTTGTCTTGAAATTAAAACCCAGTGTGGGGTTCAAGGACAAACATTGAATCTTGCCAACAGTGGCGCATTTGTGGAAGGGTTTCACAGCTCTTCCAGATAGAAGAGAGATTTATACCACAATCAGCCAAAATGTACGTTGACAGGTTAAGGAGAGGACAATTTATGCTTCCATGATTTGTAATGAGTAAGTAAGGATGTGTTTTAGATACATTAAGCCAATGTCTTTGCCCTGTTCTAAATAGTGCAAGAGAATATGTTACTTATTATGCATTTATTTAGCAGCTACCCATTGGACATCTATACTCCAGGTGATGCACTACGGTGAGAGAGGAAATAAAAACCATGGAGTCAGGAGAGAAGAAGCTGAGTCCTGGCATCACTACTTCTAGGTGTCTGAACCCTGGCATTTCACTTGACCTCTAAGAGCCCTGTTTCCACATCTATGAAGCTGGGATAAGAGTGAATCTCCTGCTTCTCAGGGCTGTTTTGAGAATTAAACGTTGGAGACTCTAAAGTTACATCAACATGACCCTGTAATTAATAACTCAGTGACACTACATCTCAAGTTCCTTGCAGTAAAATAAAGACAGTGGTGCCAGCTCTCTCTAAATCACAGTGTGGATCACAAATTTAAAGAAATTATTGCATATGATGAAAACATTTAAACTACAGAAGAAAGACATTGTAACTGGAAAGTCTTGTGGAGCAAAAACAATACCTTTAGAGACCCGAGAACCTGAATATACAACTGTTTCTCTACTTATTCACTGCGTGGGCTGGGTGAATTTCTTAAGGTTAATCTTAGTATCATCATTTGTAAAGATGAGATGAGAATACACGCTTTACCTGGTTTAGGTAATGAGCAAATGAAATTATAGCTATAAATAAAGGGCATGGAACACAGTTGGCCTTCAATAAAGTACAGCAGTTCTTTTCTTCGATTGTAGTATTTTCACTTTATTTAACAAAGATATTCAGCATTTGCTATGGACAATGCATAGAAATTGCTTAGGGTCTTTCACTTCGGCTAATGTAATAAGGGTACATCAAAGGCAAAGTCATGTAGATGGATTGTTCAAGAAATGTAATATCTCCAATTAGGGGTGGAATTCCTTACAGGCAGTTCCCATCTTCTGCCAGAACCCCTTACAACTCTGCATTTTACATTAGCAAAACTTTCACATCCATCACCTTTATGACACAGAGTGGGGTTGGCAGATGTGTTCTGTAAAGTGCCATATAGTAAATATTTTCACTTTTCAAGCCATGTGGTCTCTGTCACAACTACTCAACTTTGTTATTATAGACAACATACAGATGCGTGAGCACGACTGCATTTCAATTAGACTTTATCACAAAAGAAGATGGGTGGCTGGATTTGACCCACGGGATACAGTTTGCCAATCCCTGGCATAGATGACATGTAACTTCCTACAAGCCAAATCACCACATGCCAAGCCAACGAACATGACAAAGAGCACAGAAGCAGCTATAGAGGATTACATGTTTTCGTAGGAGGCGAATGGGTTTCCCATCAGTGATTAGAGCAGCCCAACATTGGATTTTCCCTGGTACCTCCCACACTTTATGCATTGCTTGGATTTTTCCAGTGGGAAGTAAATCATAAAGTAACAAAGATAATGCGTGGTATTTATGATGCATTTGCCAAACTCTCTTTTTTTTGGTGACACGGTCTTAGAATTCTAAGGACTGAACTCTAAGCAATGCACGACAGGGAACAGAGCATCCCAGTCTGCAGCAAGGGGCCCCTGATGACCACATATCTCAGAAAATCTTGGCACTGCGAACTGTGTAACGGCGATCTCAGGGTTTCGGTCACATAGACTGGGATGAAGAATCAAATTAGGTGGGGAAAGGGAAAAGAACATTAAAAAATGACCTGGACTAGGGCAAGGACAGAGACACTATCTTGGCTACTTCTGACTAAGGGTGTAATCTGTATCCAGCACCAAGCACAGACCTTCAGACAGAGAAGGTACCCATTTAGGGCTCTGCCGCCAAAATGCTTGGATCCAAATCATACCTTTGTCACTGATCAGCTATGTATTTATGGACAAGTTATTCAAATCCTCTGCACTTTAATTTCCTTGTCTATAAAATAGGAATTAAATAGTATAGGTTTGTAGTGGGAATTCTATTAGTAAATCACATGTCAAGTATTTTGTATAATGCCTAGCATATGTTAAGCTCTTAATAAATGTGTACTGTTACTGTTAATCAAATTAATGAGTGAATGACTTACTGAATGATTGAATAATATACCGAATGACTTTATGTTTTAGTGAGGAGAGAATGAACCTACCCCAGGGAATGCAGGGCTTGAGTTTACACCTCAGTTCGCAGGCCCTGTGTTGGACAGGGCTCCATCATAAACTTGGTAGCTGCAGTTGTATCTATGTATAGTATGTAGGTATGGTCAGCTCTTTTTTCAACTTCCTGTTGGGCTGGGAGTCAGTTAAGCTCTGGAGTAGAGAGAAATTGGCCGTCCCCGTGTGTTCCCAACAGTCTTGACACAGGGCTCATAACTTCTTTGTATTTTCCAAAAAAAGAAACACAGTTGTATCAAACATAGTAGTCACTCTGAGTTTCACTGACATTTCCATGGGAGAGTGAGAGAGTAAGTTCCCATCGCACACCTCACAGCAAGCAAATTCACAAATCCCGTTTAGACATTTACCTTCTTCCTAAAAGTCACTGTTGGTAGTGCCAACAACAGAATAGCCACTTCTGTTTTCATCCATTCCTGTCCAGTTCTATCCTCTGAGATCCAGGAATTTCCACTGGGGAAATTCCAAGTCTCTAAATCACCTAAGGTTTTATGATACCAATGAGTTTAATAGCATAGCATCACATCAGCTCCAAACTTGCACACCCACGAACCAGAACCAAACAACTGAAAATCTTCAGGTTATTGAGATTCCCACAGTAAGTAATTGTATACTTACACTTTTTATCTATTTTTAATAATTAACAATTTTATATTAAACAGGATTTTATTTTTCTATAGATGTATTTCCTGTTTAATTTGCTGAGTCCTCACTTAGAGTTAGAAGACCTTTATTCAAAAGCCACGATCTTGGTGAACTAGCAAATCAGCATGGAATTTTAGAAGGAGCCATATAGTAATACTGCCCACATTCCAACCTTGAATCCCTTTCTATCTGTATGAGCTCAGATGAGTTACTTAATCAATCTCAGTGTATGATTACTTATCTACAAAAAAATGAAAATGGTAATAATACCCCCTTCAAGATGTTGCTGGTGGGTTTTAGTGGCATTGTCTCTGCAGTGTGATTATCCCCATGCCTCGTGCATAGTGCGCCTTAGTAAGTGTAAGCTTTGATTACAAACTGTCTCTTTTGTGGTGAATTCCCTAACCTCTATGTTCTTTGGCATGCTTTAGCAAACTGAGTATGATAAAACCACAAAACATTGTTGTAATGGTCTATCTAATAGGTCAGGCATTGCAAGATGTTCACTATTTTGGTGGAAGATGGTCTGGGGGACATCAGAGCAGGGGTGAACCAGGCTTATCCAGCCAAGGTGGTTGCAGAGTGCTCCTTACAAAATGTAACGTAACTAAAATATTTTCCTTTTACCATCCAACATGTAATCACTCTGAAGAGGAAAGGAAACAATGCATGGAAAAGCGATGTTCCCTGGTTGGCATCTAATGTGGATCAGCCCAGTGCCAAGATTTTCTGAGATATGTGGTCATCAGGGGGCCCCTTGCTGTAGACTGGGATGCTTTTGTGCACGGCACTCAGGCTTGTCCTAGGCCTGGTTCTCATTACATCATTTTCTCTTCCAGTACTTCTCTCCATAGGCTGCTGGGCAGGAAATAGACCCCAGGTAATTGGCCGCATTAAAACAGAACACCCAGATGCCTACTGAAAAGGAGATTTTAAAATTAGATTTTGCTTCAATTAGGAGGCTATGTTCTCATTCTCTTCCTCAAGCCCCACTCCCGTTCGATGCAAAGCTTGGCTTCTGGAAACAAATGCACAAGACTCTTACCCTAAGGCCCACCGTGTCAGAAGTGGGAGGGCACTCCGGGCTAGGCTCCCATCTACTGAGCCAAGCCTACCTGTGTACTTCAGGGATTCCCTTCCTCTGTCTCTATCCTTGCTCAGGTCTCTGTCTGAGGTCGCTCAGACATCTGCTGCTGCTGTGGGGTCAGGAATAGGAAGGGGGGCGGGGCAGGGAGACTGTCCCTAAGCTCGTCGGCATCCCCACTAAAATGATCCTATTCACCGGGGCACGGGTAGTGATTTTCCTACCTTGACTCACTCATTAGACTCTTCTAGCTGCTTCAATCCATTTTTCCCCGAGGCCCCTGTCAGCGATGCTGCTCCTCCCGCGATTAGAGCACAACTGATTGGTCTTCTGGACCTATGGCTACCCTTCCCTAATGATCTTATAATGGCTGCTGGGCTTCTTCAAGCCACCCGACAGATAAAAACGATGTTAATTATGCAAACCCAAAATAATGCCTTCTCATTTGGAACCATGTCTTTTTACTCCTGTCTTGTAAGAAGTAGAGCCAGGCAATAGCAAGATAAATGCTGATCTTATATGTATTTCTTAAACGTTTTTAGACTGGTTTGGAGCCAAGCTCCAATACAGCCGTGCCTTACAATGGGGATGATAATACTCGTTTCCTCACAGATTCCGTGTTGACTGAATTGAACTAAATGAGTTATATGAACAACTCTTAGGAAATTATCTTAAAACACTAATTTTGTGGGCTTCCCTGGTGGTGCAGTGGTTGGGGGCGCTTCTGCCGATGCAGGGGACACGGGTTCGTGCCCCGGTCTGGGAAGATCGCACATGCCGCGGAGCGGCTGGGCCCGTGAGCCATGGCCGCTGAGCCTGCGCGTCCGGAGCCTGTGCTCCACAACGGGGGAGGCCACAGCAGTGAGAGGCCCACGTATCGCAAACAAACAAACAAAAACCCCCCACTAATTTTGTTAACTATCGCCATTGTAGCTCCTAACAAATAGAGTTTCCCTCACCCCATGTGCAGCATAGTGAGCCTGTGTGTGGAGGGGACGTTATTGAGGGGGGAAGACACGGGGGTGATTAAAGGTGAGTTATTTGCTATTGATTTATCTGCATTTTGTTCAGAGATGAAGAGAGCTTCACAAGGACGGGTCAGGTGACTCAGCATTTTTGGTCATGCATCTTGCAGGGCTGCTAGGGATTTTTCCATAAGCCCAGAGCACCCGATGGTGATGGGGTTTGTAGGTCCAGGAAACTAACCAGAGGCCTGAGCTGAGCGGGTCCCTCTCAGCCCGCTGCCCCCTGCTTTAGTTCACTCACACCTTCACTTCCCCTTCTGAGCTGCATACCCCCAGGTCTCGGGAGTGTTTTAAGAACTGGTTCACGTTCCTGAGCAACCAGACAGCCTACGGGCTCCATGATCTGGGTCTTGTCACAGATTCAGGTGGTTCCCCACTTTCCATCCCCTGTTCGCTCTTAGCAGCTTTTGTGGTAGAACTGTAAGTTTAAAACGAATGAAGACACGATATTCTCTATGTGGTCCTTGGAGTGGAGAAATTCTCTTTGCCCTTAAGTGCAGCTTGCCCGGGTAGAGGCAAGCATACCCTGCCTCTCAGTTGTCTGATATTTCGGTGGAATTTGCTTTTGTGTGTTCTCATTTCATGCTGAATTCTGACTCCTACACACAGAACTCCCTTTAATTGTGCTTTTAGTTTTGCTCAGCCTGGAAGGGCTTTCTCTGCTACAGAGGTTTGACCAGGACTCCTGCTGGGTTTTGGTTTTTTTTTTTTTTGGTCCGTTTGATTATTTTTTAAATTAAGTTTTATTGGAGTACAGTTGATTCACCACGTTGTGTTAGTTACAGCAAAGTGAATCAGTTATACACATACATATGTCCACCCCTTTTTAGACTCTTTTCCCAGATAGGTCATGGCCAGTAGTGAGTAGAGCTGCCTGTGATGTACAGTAGGTCCTTATTACCTGTTTTCATACAGTAGTGTGTATAAGTCAATCTCGCTGTTTTTACCCATCGTTCTTGGTGATTAGTTACTAGTATTTCTCTGCTCTGGCCCATCAGTTTTCACACATGCAGTGCCTTAAGTCTACACTTAGGAGTAGTAAACAGAATGTTTTTTTTTCTCAGTGCTTCAGCCTTCCTCACTTCCTCACCTTAGCTACTAAATACCCCAGAGGGGAGCAAAATTTGCTCCCCCAATATCTCTTGGGCCTGCAGATTATTTCAAGCTGAAAATTATCAAGACCCCAAAGACTCAGGAAGAACCTTTGACCTTCTCCCTCCCTGCCTAAGGAATGTAGATGGAGGACCTGTTCTAGGAAGGGAGCTGTCAGCATAGATCACTGCAGTATGAACTAGGTGTGTAGACAGGGAGGAACCTAGCCAAGTCTGCTTGTTAAAATGCCTCTCTGGGTCCCTTTGCCTCTGCCTGGCCCAGCAAACCTTTGTTTACTGAACACTTGCTTTTCCACCTCCACGTCAATTGCCTTCCTCCTCTTTGACATCCCAAACCACTACCCGCAATATTCTCCTTTGTCTTTAGCTGAAGTTGGTATTCCCAGCAAACCTTTGTTTACTGAACACTTGCTTTTCCATCTCCACGTCCATTGCCTTACTCCTCTTTGACATCCCAAACCACTACCTGCAATATTCTCCTTTGTCTTTAGCTGAAGTTGGTTTTGAAGCTGAAGGTTCTGGCCATTTGTATGAGTTACTCAGTTTTCCTGGGTTTCTCCCATGTATACATGTTATTAAGCCTCTGTTTGGTTTTCTC
This sequence comes from Monodon monoceros, assembly GCF_005190385.1. NCBI lineage: Eukaryota > Metazoa > Chordata > Mammalia > Artiodactyla > Monodontidae > Monodon > Monodon monoceros. The sequence goes on along the minus strand of NW_021703770.1, from coordinate 4,435,953 downwards.
CTGTTAATCTGTCTCTTGCCAGTTCAATTCTTAGACCAGCCAGAAGAACCTAAAAGGGTGGAGGAACATTGCTTCCTCCCTGACAACCCTTTAGGGCACCGTTGCATCACTGCAGTTCGTGAAACACTGGTTTACACTCCACTTCCCTCCCCTGGCTACTCAACCCTGCTTCTCAAAGGGCCCAAGACCCAACTGCGCAGAGAATTAGGACAGCTTCTGTTTCTAATGACTATTATGAAGAAAAGGCTCCCAACCCCATGCTCACCACTGAAGCCTGGCCTTTGTTTCATTGTGACATTCTGTATGAAGTCTGGAGACCATTTGAAGGATAGAGGGGAGCCATGAAAAAGCAAGCAGAGGTAAGAGTCAGGGGGAGACTAGAAGATGCTATGCAGCTCTCTTTAAGATGGAGGAAAGGGGGGACTTCCCTGGCAGTGCAGTGGTTAAGACTCTGTGCTACCAGTGCAGTGGGCCCAGGTTCCACCCCTGGTCAGGGAAGTAGATCCCGCATGCCACATGGTGCGGGCAAAAAAAAGATGAGCCAAGGAATGTGGGAGCCTCTGGAAGGTGGAAAAGGTGAGGAAACGATTCTCCTCCAGAAGGACACAGCCCTGCTGCCACTTTAACTTCAACCCAATGAAACCCAATTGGGATTTCTGACCTCCAGAACTGTATAATCATAAATCTGTGCTGTTTCGATACTGTTTATCATGATTTGTTACGGGAGCAACAGAAAGCCATGAACTTGTCCCAATCTCTTTTTGCCTGTAAAGATTTTCATTATGTGCCCATTTGTTGTTTCCCACCATAATGCACAGAAGGCAAAGCACATGCCAGTACTGACCTCATTACCATCCTACGATATTGGGGTGATAAAAAGTTTTAAGTTCTTTTTTGCCTCACTTTTCATTTTATCTTTTTCACATCAGTTTCAAGGCTGACCTATCCACACACCAATCCTTGCTGCTTCTCTATTAGGAAAATTATTCTGCATTACTTGAGATAAATTCAGTGTCTAAACCCAGGATAAACGGAATAACCTCAAGAAATGCTAATATTATTCCATAGTCCTTCTTAAGAACTAAACTCTCATTTACTTTCTTGTTCTCTGTAGAAATACACTTTAATATTTTTTTCTTTCTTCTCCGGCTTCTCCCATTCAGCCTGTATTGATTTGTCTTCTTTTGTCCTTCCTTAAATAGTGTGTTTCATGGCTGAGAAAGTCCCAGTTTTTCACACAGCCCTGCTCTTTACACAATGAAAGGGGACTCTATTTTTGCAGCATTTGGGGTCATAGACTTCTGAGATATCCTTGACTTTTTTTTCTTTTTAATAATCTACATCTGACTCCTCAATAAATCCTGTTGGCTTGGCTTGGCTTTCATATTTACCCAAATCTGACCAATTTCTCACAACTTCCTCTGCTCTCACTAAGCCAGCTTTTGTCTCTTACGTGAATCATCACAACTACTTCCTACTTGCTCTTCCTGCATCCACACTTGCCCCCAGCGCTATGGTGAACCCAGCGGGCTAGGGGATCCTTTAAAACGTGAGTCCCATTCAGGCCCCTGTTCAGCCTTCCCACTCCTCCAACTCACTCAGGGCAAAGCCACATCTTCAGAGGGGCTTCCATTGCCCTGCACCATCTGGGCCTTCTCCACTTTCCTGACTCACCTTCTACTTCCCTCTCACTGGCTCTGCAGTGGCCGCAGAGGCCTTCTTATTTACCCTAGAGCATGTGAAACACGCTTCTGTGTCAGGGCGCTCACACTTGCTACTTCATCTTCTTGGCACATTCTTCTCTCAGATACCCATGCGGTTCACTCATTCACTTCTTCTAAGTCTTTGTTCAAATGTCCTCAGTTAGGCCTACGCTGATCACCACATTTAAAATTTCAGCCTCTGTCTGATATCATTACATGTAGAATCTAAAATTAATATAAATGAATGTATATGCAAAACGGAAACAGACTTGCAGGTACAGAGAACAAAAAAATGGTACCCAGTGGGGAGAGGGAAGTGGAGAGGGGCACATTAGGGGTATGGGATGAAGAGATACAAACTAATATGTATAAAATAGACAAGCAACAAGGATATATTGTGTAGCACAGGGAATTACAGCCATTATCATGTAATAACTTTTAATGCAGTATAATCTATAAAAGTACTGAATCACTATGCTGTACTCCTGAAACTAATATAATACTGTAAATCAACCATACATCAATAAAATAAATAAATAAATAAATAAAATTTCAACCTCCACCATGGCACTTACTTTACTCTGAATAGTCTATATGACTTACTCTCATCATATTTATTATCAGAATGCCCCCATAGAGCAAGGACTTTTATCTACTTCAATTTCACAGTTGTTTACAATGTCTAAAACAATGCCTGGCATAGAATAAGTGGTAAAAATAAATAAATACACTTTCCCATTCCATACATTTTCCTTGGGCAACACCATCCAGCCTTATATATACTGACCTATATATACTGTTTCCATCTATACTGAACTTTTCCTCATCTTTCTCAACATGGCCTTAAATAAAGGAAAGACACCACCACTTGCCCAGGTGCCCAAATGAGAAATTAGGAGTTTACATCTATTTCATTCAACCAGTAAATGTTCATTGCATTCCTCTCTTCTATAGTGCTATAAATCAGAGAAACCTTTGCAGCAAAAAGAAAGCGAGAATTCTCGCTTTCATGAGCTGATAATTAAGTAGGGGACATCTAATCAGAAAAGACAGGACCACTCAGTGGAGACAATATTTACTTTACATTCTTCCAATTTTCATGTGAGAAGGGCACTTCCTTTGCCAAAAGATTAAAGCATAAGAGTGATAATGACAATAAAATAATATTACTGACAATATTAGCAAATACTCATACTGCACTGACTGTGTGTCACACTTTACACATATTAGATCTAGTGCATATTTTGGTTCACTGAGTCCTCAGAACAACCCTATGAGATGGGTGGTATTTTTGTCCTCATTTCACCAATCTGCAGGCTGAAGAATAAGGAGGTTCCATGGTTTGTTCAAGACACAGAGTGCTAGAGCTGGATCTGAACCCAGACATCCTGGTACCAGGGTCCGACTCTTCACCACTGTAAGAGTGTTCTGTTCCCTTCCTCCTATCAGTCTGTTGGAAATGGAATCAGGTATTTGTTTTTTTTTTTTTTTGGGGGGGGGGGGCGTTTGTTTAATACCTTTATTTTATTTTATTATTTTATTTTATTTTTTAACATCTTTATTGGAGTATAATTGCTTTACAATGGTGTGTTAGTTTCTGCTGTATAACAAAGTGAATCAGCTATACATATACATATATCCCCATATCTCCTCCATCTTGCGTCTCCCTCCCACCCTCCCTATCCCACCCCTCTAGGTGGACATAAAGCACCGAGCTGATCTCCCTGTGCTATGTGGCTGCTTCCCACTAGCTATCTATTTTACATTTGGTAACATATATATGTCCATGCTGCTCTCTCATTTCGTCCCAGCTTATCCTTCCCTCTCCCCGTGTCCTCAAGTCCATTCTCTTCATCTGCGTCTTTATTCCTGTCCTGCCCCTAGGTTCTTCAGAACCTTTTTTTTCTTAGATTCCATATATATGTGTTAGCATACAGTATTTGTTTTTCTCTTTCTGACTTACTTCACTCTGTACAACAGTCTCTAGGTCTATCCAAGTCTCTTATAGCATTGTGGTCGGAAAAGATACTTGATAGGATTTCAATTTTCTTAAATTTACCAAGGCTTGATTTGTGACCCAAGATATGATCTACCCTGGAGAATGTTCCATGAGCACTTGAGAAGAAAGTGTATTCTGTTGTTTTTGGATGGAATGTCCTATAAATATCAATTAAGTCCATCTTGTTTAATGTATCATTTAAAGCTTCTGTTTCCTTATTTATCTTCATTTTGGATGATCTGTCCATTGGTGAAAGTGGGGTGTTAAACTCCCTGACTATAAGCAAAAACTAACACACAACTGTAAAGCAATTATACTCCAATAAAGATGTTTAAAAAAAAGGCCCCTACTGTTACTGTGTTACTGTCGATTTCCCCTTTTACGGTTGTTAGCATTTGCCTTATGTATTGAGGTGCTCCTATGCTGGGTGCATAAATATTTATAGTTGTTATATCTTCTTCTTGGATTGATCCCTTGATTGTCAGGTAGTGCGCTTCTTTGTCTCTTGTAATACTCTTTATTTTAAAGTCTATTTTGTCTGATATGAGAATTGCTACTCTAGCTTCGTTTTGATTTCCATTTGCATGGAATATCTTTTTCCATCCCCTCACTTTCAGTCTGTATGCGTCCCTAGGTCTGAAGTGGGTCTCTTGTGGACAGCGTATATACGGGTCTTGTTTTTGTATCCATTCAGCCGGTCTATGTCTTTCGGTTGGAGCATTTAACCCATTTACATTTAAGGTAGTTATCAATATGTATGTTCCTATTCCCATTTTCTTAATTGCTTTGGGTTTGTTATTGTAGGTGTTTTCCTTCTCTTGTGTTTCCTGCCTAGAGAAGTTCCTTTAGCATTTGTTGTAAAGCTGGTTTGTTGGTGCTGAATTCTCTTAGCTTTTGCTTGTCTGTAAAGGTTTTAATTTATCCATCCAATCTGAATGAGATCCTTGCTGGGTAGAGTCATCTTGGTTGTAGGTTTTTCCCTTCTATCGCTTTAAATATGTCCTGCCACTCCCTTCTGGCTTGCAGAGTTTCTGCTGAAAGATCAGCTGTTAACCTTATGGGGATTCCCTTGTATGTTATTTTTTGCTTTTCCCTGGCTGCTTTTAATATTTTTTTTTGTATTTAATTTTTGATAGTTTGATTAATATGTGTCATGGTGTGTTTCTTCCTGGAATTATTCTGTATGGGACACTCTGTGCTTCCTGGACTTGATTGACTATTTCCTTTCCCATATTAGGGAATTTTTCAACTATAATCTCTTCAAATATTTTCTCAGTCCCTTTCTTTTTCTTTTCTTCTTCTGGACCCTTATAATTTGAACGTTGGTGCATTTAATGCTGTCCCAGAGGTCCCCGAGACTGTCCTCAATTATTTTCATTCTTGTTTCTTTATTCTGCTCTGCGGTAGTTATTTCTACTATTTTATCTTCCAGTTCGCTTATCCGTTCTTCTGCCTCACTTATTCTGCTACTGATCCCTTCTAGAGAATTTTTAATTTCAGTTATTGTGTTGTTCATCATTGTTTGTTTCCCTTTTAGTTCTTCTAGGTCCTTGTTAAACGTTTCTTGTATTTTCTCCATTCGATTTCCAGGATTTTGGATCATCTTTATTATCTTACTCTGAATTCTTTTTCAGGTAGACTGCCTATTTCCTCTTCATTTGTTTGGTCTGGTGGGTTTTTACCTTGCTCCTTCATCTGCTGTGTATTTCTCTCTCTTCTCATTTTGCTAAACTTACTGTGTTTGGGGTCTCCTTTTCACAGCCTGCAGGTTCGTAGTTCCCGTTATTTTTGGTGTCTGCCCCCAGAAGGTAAGGTTGGTTCAGTGGGTTGTGTAGGCTTCCTGGTGGAGGGGACTGGTTCCTGTGTTTTGGTGGATGAGGCTGGATCTTATCTTTCTGGTGGGCAGGACCACTTCCAGTGGTGTGTTTTTTGGGGTGTCTGTGAACTTATTATGATTTTAGGCAGCCTCTCTGCTAATGGGTCAGGTTGTGTTCCTGTCTTGCTAGTTGTTTGGTAAAGAGTGTCCAGCACTGTAGCTTGCTGGTCGTTGAGTGGAGCTGGGTCTTAGCGTTGGGATGGAGATCTCTTGGAGAGCTTTTGCCGTTTGAAAGTACATTGGGCTGGGAGGTCTCTGGTGGACCAATGTCCTGAACTCGGCTCTCCCACCTCAGAGGCTCAGGCCTGACACCCAGCCAGAGCACCAAGACCCTGTCAGCCACATGGCTCAGAAGAAAAGGGAAAGAAAGAAAGAAAGAAAAGAAAGAAAGAAAGAAAGAAAGAAAGAAAGAAAGAAAGATAAATAAATTTATTAAAATAAGAAATAAAAAATTATTAAAAATTAAAAAATAATAAATAAAAGAGAAACCAAACCAAAAAACAAATTCACCAATGATAACAAGCACTAAAAACTATACTAAAACAAGCAAACAAACAAAACGGACAGACAGAACCCTAGGAGAAAAGGTAAAAGCAAAGCTTTGTGTGACAAAATCACACAAAGAAGCTTACACATGCACACTCACAAAAGGAGGAAACGGGAAAAAAAAATATATATATATATATAAAAGAAGAGAGCAACCAAATCAATAAAAAAAAATCTACCAATGATAATAAGCTCTAAATACTAAACTAAGACAAACATAAAATCAGAAACAAATTAGATGCAGAAAGTAAACCCCAAATCTACAGTTGCTCCAAAAGTCCACCACCTCACTTTTGGGATGATTTGTTGCCTGTTCAGGTATTCCACAGATGCAGGTACATCAAGTTGATTGTGGAGATTTAATCCGCTGCTCCTGAGGCTGCTGGGAGACATTTTCCTTTCTCTTCTTTGTTCTCACAGTTCCCGGGGCTCAGCTTTGGCTTTGGCCCCGCCTCTGCGTGTAGGTCACCTGAGAGCGTTTGTTCTTCACTCAGACAGGAAGAGGTTAAAGTAGCCGCTGATTGGGGGCTCTGGCGCACTCAGGCCGGGGGGAGGGAGGGGCACGGAGTGCGGGGTGGGCCTGCGGCGGCAGAGGCCGGCGTGACGTTGTACCCGCCTGAGGTGTGCCGTGCGTGCGTTCTCCCGGGGAAGTTGTCCCTGGATCAGGGGACCCTAGCAGTGGCGGGCTGCACAGGCTCCCGGGAGGGGGGGTGTGGAGAGTGACCTGTGCTCACACACAGGCTTCTTGGTGGCGGCAGCAGCAGCCCTAGCGTCTCATGTCCGTCTCTGGGATGCGCGCTGTTAGCCTTAGCTCGTGCCCGTCTTTGGAGCTCCTTTAGGCGGTGCTCTGAATCCCCTCTCCTCGTGCACCAGGAAACAATGGTCTCTTGCCTCTTAGGCAGGTCCAGATGTTTTCCCGGACTCCCTCCCAGCTGGCTGTGGTGCACTAGCCCCCTTCAGGCTGTGTTCACTCAGCCAACCCCAGTCTTCTCCCGGGGATCTGACCTCCGAAGCCCAAGACTCAGCTCCCAGCCTCCGCCCACCCCGGCGGGTGAGCAGACAAGCCTCTCAGACTGGTGAGTGCTGGTCGGCACCGATCCTCTGTGCGGGAATCTCTCCACTGTATCCTTTGCACCCCTATTGCTGTGCTCTCCTCCATGGCTCCAAAGCTTCCCCCTTGCCTACCCCTGTCTCCGCCAGTGAAGGGGCTTCCTAGTGTGTGGAAACCTTTCCTCCTTCACAGCTCCCTCCCAGGTGCAGGTCCCATCCCTATTCTTTTCTCTGTTTTTCCTTTCTTCTTTTGCCCTACCCAGGTATGTGGGGAGTTTCTTGCCTTTTGGGAAGTCTGAGGTCTTCTGCCAGCATTCAGTAGGTGTTCTGTAGGAGTTGTTCCACATGTAGATGTATTTTTGATGTATTTGTGGGGAGGAAGGTGATCTCCGTGTCTTACTCCTCTGCCATCTTTAAGGTCCCCCTGGAATCAGGCGTCGGAAGCTGAGAACATTCTGAGTTTGCTTTTTCTTCTTAGCTGTGCGAACAGTAGCCCCAAAATGCTCCCCCTACAGGCTTCTAGTTTCTGGTAACACTCCCTCTTCTCTCTTCTTCCCTGAGCTCTATGGGAAGTCACTGATTTTTGCAGTTACTAATTTTAACTTGCTCTATCAGCTTTCTGGTACTTGGGTGACCCATTGCGTGTACTTGCTCCCCTCTATTTGAAATATTCATTGTGGTCTTATTTTACTGACTGGACTCTAACTCATCTAGATTTATGCACGTCTCTGTTCTCACAAGAACTCTACCCTCTGTACACAATTATTCCCACTTTATATTTTGGAGAACCAAGGTTCAGATAAACTATTCCACGTATTTTTCAAGGTCATAGATAGGCTTTATCCCCAGGACTGTCTACTTTCGATATCTGTGCTAACTTCTTGGATACGACAGTTGGCATTTTCAAATTAAACATTCAAGGACTTACTAATTCCAAGTTGGATGTCTGTACTTAAATTGTCCTCTTCAAAGCTCTACTGTTATCCCCAAAATGTTTCAACATTACACAGCATTTTCTTTTATTTCATCAGTGGTGAAATATCTTCAATCTTTCAAGTTTTGAAAGAATATGTATAGTTAAGAAAAAGTTGACAGAGCTGGATCTTGAGAATAAAATGATCTTATTATACTTGAAAACATCATTGGAATTAAACACATGATGTAACTACAGAATGACTAAACTACATTTCCTATGAGATGAATGAATTGGCTCTGAATTCATTTCCTGAGATCCAGTTAAGTAGCTAACATTGGTTAGAAACACTGGGATAGAAACACTGGATTATGAAGACAATTCTAAAGAGAAGAGTCCGTGTGGTTTGGGTGAAATAGTCTTTGTCAGAAAGTAATTTGAAGGAACGAATGAGTGTCACTGTGTGTTTGTTAAATACTGGTGTCGCTCTGTATATATCAGACACACGTCACAGGGTTGTAGGTAAGAATGGGAAGGTGGGTGAACTTGCTCTGGGTTCAGGCACAAGTTCCCAGGATGCCATTGATGGGAAATGCTGGAAAACAAGGAAACATACAACTAAGTTGTACAGCAGAGAATCATTTTCATTCTATTCTGTCCGTCAGTCCTTAGCAGCCGTGATTCACTCCCACAGTCTTATTAAAATGTCATTCTTCACCCACTTTTCAGGAATTGTGTACTACAATTCATCTTTCTTAGGGAAGTAAATTAAAAGGCAAACAGAAAGGGCTTGGCTTGGCTTAGTAAGAAAAAAGATGCAGCTTTCCTAGTCACAATGCCCGGGGAATGTTTGGGTGCCAACCCACCCTCTCTTTTCAAAAGCTTCAGGAACACAATGTCTATTTCAGTGCTGTTGAAAATGTAGTGTCTTTATTCGACCAAGACACAGCTCATGCAGGGAAGAGAAATGAACCAGCAGATAAATAAGGACATGAGGAGACAGGCAGAAAGAAGAAGGAAGCTGGTTTCTTGGGAAGTATCTTATTACAGCAAAGTGGGAGGGCATGATGAAAATAGAAATAGCGTTGAGAAGTAGGAAAAGAGACAAAAGAGAAATTGTTGATGACTTGGAGATGTTTTTCAACCATGAAAAACAGGCAAGAAAAGTTTCTGATAACCACAATGATTGTGCTGGGAAAAGTGGATATCAAGTGGGAAAAGGGTCAGTTGCAAAGGCAATATGTTGGGTGGAGATGGTTCCTTTTCCAGATTTTATTTTATTTCATTATTTTTTTGGCTGTGCCGCACGGCTTATGGGATCTTAGTTCCCCGACCAGGGATTGAACCCGAGTCCCCGGCAGTGAAAGCACAAGTCCTAACCACTGGACCGCCAAGGAATTCCCTCATTTTTCTGATTTTAGAGTGGGAAGTCAGGGTGTTTTGTGAGAAGGTGCTGATGGAAGCAGAAAGCATTTAAAGCATATTCTAGAAGAGGTACTAGGGAAACAGACTAGGTTCTCACATCAGAAAGACTCAATATGGACACAAGTCTGAAAAATAGGGAGCAGACTGGGCTAAGGATCATATTCTTCACTGACCACGTGGCACCAGGACAGGCTGTAACTTATGTGGGTCTCCCCAGGGCTCCTCCCCAGTCCTGACTGCTGGGCAGCTGTACCAGCCATTCGTGGGCCGCACCAACTATGGTTGGCCAATACCAGGGACTCGCTGGTTTTACTCCGTATCTCTCTCCTATTTAGTACAATTTCTGGGACAGTCTGACGACTCACCAAAGAAGTGTTAAAAAGTAATTGAATTACTCCTATTATGTGCCCCTGACCCCACATGATACTGTGATATAATTAAAAATGTATACTTGGCCTTCCTTGCTGGCTCTTGAGATAGCTCTGGAGGGGTAGAGGTGAAAGAAGTGTCTTTTGTTATTCGTACCAAGCCCCTCTCATCCACATCTGAGCTTATGCTAGTGAGGTCACTTTTGGAAAGCTCCTAGATGAGGGGTTGGCTGCCAGAGGAACCAACCATTTGATTAGAGATGGTTAGAGGGTCGGGACTTCCAGCTCCATCCCTCCTCCAAGAAAGGGAGATGGGTCAGGGGTTGAATTACTCAGTGACGATTAATGATTTCATCAATTGTGCCTAGGTAAAGAAGCCTCCATAAGAACCCTTACCAAAGCCATTTGGAGAGCTTCTGGGAGAGGACGGACCTGGAGAGGACATGGAACCTCTGTGCCCCTACCCACAAACCTTGTTCTGTGCATCAATCCCATCTGGCTGTTCCCGAGTTGTAATAAGTCAGTAAACAGTAAGTAAAATATTTCCCCGGGTTTGGGTTTTGTGAGCCATTCTACCAAATTATCAAGCCGGAGGGGAGGATTATAGGAATCCCCAAATTACAGCCTATCAGCCAGGACTTCAGGTGACCTCCTGGGACTTGTGATTGGCCATCTGGAGCCAGGGCCAGTCCTGTGGGACTGAGCCCTTAACCTCTGGGGTCTGTGCTAACTCTGGGCAGTTAGTGTCAGAATTGTTCCATGTGAGGGAAAAAAGCCTACACATTTGGTGTGAGTGGAGGAAAACTAGTGTTTTTATTTTGTTGGGTAAGGCCTTCTTCCCTGAGTCAGAGTGAGTGGAGTACAACTTTGATCCATCTCAAAGGCATAGCCAGGTCCCTGCCAGCCAGGCTCAGAAGAAGAGAAAGCAGGCATGGCCAGGCACCCAGTGATTTGACAGCTATAATAGCTCTGTTGGGCTAATGGGCTTCTCTTAATGCAGAGAGATCAGCTTTGCGATTTGCTCAACAGCCCTGGGCCAGTTTTGCGGAGGCCACGCTGATGGCAAGTTGGAGCAAGGGTGTGGGGTAAGTGCGTCTGTGTGAAGAGCCTTCCAGAGCTCCCTGCACTCCGATTATTTACTGAGGCAGCTCCCTGAGCCTGGATAATTGCCCACAGAAAGCACTGATGCCGGTAATTACAACTAGCCAAGAGGCAAATGTGGCCTCTGAGAGTGACCCTGTTGGCCTTGGTACCCATTTAAAGAAAATTCCAGTATGTCTCCATTGCCGGGGCACAGTTTCCCCGTCTGAGTGTGTACAACTGTTCTCATGGCTCTTGTTTTCCCGTCTTCTCACCCACAGCCCCATGACTAGGCGTCTCCTAGAGCTGTACTTTCTTACTCTCTCTCCCTCCCTCTCTCTCTCACATGCATCTTAGTCCCCGAAGAAGGTTCTTTACTCTTTCTTCCACATTCCCCAGAAGAATTAGTTGTCATGTCAGTAGGAAGGGCTTCGGAGTCAGACAGAAATGGGCTTGGAGCCCTCCTCTGCCACTTCCACGCTATGTGATGTAGGGGGAGAGTCACTTCACCTCACCGTGCCTTAATTTTTCCATCTGTAAGATGGGGTAAGGATAGTCCCCCTGAATAATGCAGTGTTGGGAGGATTAGCTGCGTTAGTGCAGGTCGGGTGTTTAGAACAATGCCTAGCACATAGCGAGCCGTCTGTACAGGCTGGATACTAGTTCCCAGAAAGCTAGGCTTTACTTGAAAGATTTACGTTAAGATTGTTAAAATGTACATTTTATTGTAAGTCAGGTAGGGTGAGGCCAACAGATATGAAGACAGCTGGTGGGGACCACATGGTGGGGAGGGGAAGCACCAGGTCAGTCAGGAGGCACGAGGTAGAATGTGGGCAAGAGCTTTCGTTGTGGTTTCTGTGGGAAGGAAGAGGTGAGGCGGAGTAAGTCGGTTTATGATGGGCTAATTTGAAACATGTCAGTAGACACTGGGGAGTAGGGCTGAATCTAGTTATCTGGTGCCTGGTCCTGGGTGATTAGGGCAGGTGAATAGTGGCCCAAAGTATAAGAGTCCCATAAAGGATGCAGTTGGGGTGTGGGCTTTGCATTGGTTAGTTTGCATATGAAAGGCACATTCACAGGCATATCATGTAATATCTCTAGGAATTGATTAGCCCTGGGAGGGGCTATCTCTCCACGGTCAGCAAGGTCCCAGATGTTAAAGTATCAGAAATAAAAAAGCATGATTAACACATGTCTTTACTCAGATGTGTCCAGAAATAAAAGGGAAAATCAAGGAAAACAGCCATCACTGTGTACCTATGCCACAGTGTCTAAGAATCTTAGTACAGTTGCTTCCTCTCTTGTCTAAAGTTCATCCTCCCTCCCTCTGAGATAACACCTCTCAGAATCCTTGCTTTGCTTCTGACAACAGAGTTAGTGTTCACAATTCAGTATGGAGTTGACCGCTAATTTTGAACGTTTTCTTCATGGTAAGGACCTGTTCTTCTATTCCTGGTCTCCAACCCTGTCTTCATGAGGTTTATTTTTGCTCTTCTCTGTTTCTACACAACAGTAAGAGTGAGCTCTTAAAAATGCAAACTTAGTCATGGCATTCCTCTGCTAAAAATGATTTCCCATAGCTCTCAGGAAAAAGCCAGTATCCTTAACTTGGTCCACAAAGCAGGCTCAATCAGGGTCCTGCTTTCTTCCTCAACATCAACTGATACCACTCTTCTTATCACTGTCTGCTCTGCAGCTGCACTGGTTTTCACTTCCTTTTTTCCATGCATCACGCTCCTCTCTACCTGAGTAATTTTCCATATATTGTTTCCATCAACTGAAGATATATTCTCACTACCCTGCTCTGCATATTCCCCTGGCAAATTTCCATATATCTTTCAAACTCAGTAATTGTTTCAAGGAAATCTTTGTTGTTCACCCCAGACCAGGTCAGACCCTTAAAGTTCACTGCCATAACACCATAACACGTGCCATAACACGTATTTCTGCTTTATCATAGTTTAAATTAAATAGTTAAATTTAGAAAATTTTAATTTGGGTTTTTTAAATGTCTTCCTGTTGACTTGTAAATTATATGAAGCCAGGGTCTATATGTGTCTTATTTAATTTACAATCCTCAGTGCACAATGCCTGGCACGTATTTGGAAAACACCATAGACATCTGTCTTGAATCCCATTTTAAAATATTGTAGAAATTATTGTTAAAATTAATTTCTTCTTCTCTTGTCCTAGAGACCTGAAGGTTTTTCATCTGTAAAATAATAAGGTTTAAAATTTGTACTTCACAGGACTATTACAGAATTTAATAAAAGCATGCATATGAAAACGTGTAAATGGCAATGCATTATACAAATGTAATGGGTATTATTACAAAGAGTTAATCAATGAGACTTTTAAAAAGAAGTTGGCCTTATTTCAGGTATTCAACTCTATGATTTACATAAATTGTTCATTTCATTGTGATTTATTTGAAGATAATTGAGAGCAATAAACTATTATGACCTTTGGGCTTATGATATAAAAAATAACTGTTTATACAGAAAGGATATGATATCCAATTTATCTCATCCCCTCTAAGTGAGATGAGCTGACTTGAAGAATGACTTGGGCTTTGGCGTCCTGTGTTACTTTATACGAGTACTTAAAATCCTAGAGCCCTACTGACAGAGCCCTACTCCTGATGACTACTATTGAACTTTAGGAGTTGGTAATAAACTTTGATACATGTAAAACCTATTTTTGTTGGCATAGTTTGAAAGGGTAGCTCATCTTTTGTAACTAAAAGCAGTCATGAGGTTTGAAGAGCCAAGTGTTCCCTCCTGGGGGAGGGTATTAAATTTTAATGAGGGTCTTTTTCCAGAATGGTTGAGAATTTCCTGATGATAATGTCACTACAGGGAAAACGACCTTCGCAGAAGGTGTCTGTTTAGTGCAATGGAAACATAGTTGGGGAAGAATGTGGGAAATCTGGACTTCCTTCTTGTATGGCCACTGTGACCCACTCTGTGGGTCCAGGTAACTCCTGCACTCCCGTAATTTAAATCTCATATGGTGAGGGTTGTAGTACTAGAAGCTATAACATTCATTTAGCAAATATTGAACCCTACCTCTGAGCCAGACATAGTGTGGGAATCTGGTGGTAAAAGCTTCTTGTCAAATACAAAGTTATGTCGATAACAGAAATCCCAGGACACAGAAAACATACTTTGTCCATTTTTCCTACATAAATTACAGAATACTCCTTCACACAGTCCCCATATTCTGCAGTCTTTTACTAACAAAAATATATTTGTAAATGAAACTTAATTCCCATTTTTACTTTAATATTTTACTTATAAAACTAATATAAGGGCATTACAAACACCCGAAAAAATAAGAGAAATACATACACTAACGAATAATGTCCACACTAATTTTAAAAAACACACTGATCTTCCCACTAATTAAAAAGAAACAATACTATTACTAATACCCAAGCCATAAAAAATTAGTTCCAGATCTGAATTTTCCTTTCCAGTGCATTCTATATGCATATGCACACTCTGTGTGCGTATTTTAAAATCTACGCTAATTTTTTTGCGGTACACGGGCCTCTCACTGCTGTGGCCTCTCCCGCCGCGGAGCACAGGCTCCAGACGTGCAGGCCCAGCGGCCATGGCTCACAGGCCCAGCTGCTCCACAGCATGTGGGATCCTCCCGGACCGGGACACGAACCCGCGTCCCCCGCATCGGCAGGCGGACTCCCAACCACTGCGCCACCAGGGAAGCCCCGTGAAACATTTTTAAATGCGTTGTCTCACTGGATGTTCACAGCAAATCTTTGAAGTAGCTGGATTTAGAATTATTTCTATCTCCATTTGACAAATGCACCTGAGACTCTCCAAGAAACCGTGACAGAAAGCGTGAGTGCCAAAGCTGACTTTTAGATTTATTCAAAGTCCCGCAAAACCTAATTCTTGCAGGACTTTGAATAAGTCGCACACACTGCGGGCCAATATGCTTACCTACAGGAGCAACAATGGTTCACATTTCTCAGGACTGCTTTGAAGGTTAAATGTGATGAATATAAAAGTGCAGAGAATTGTGACCACCTTAGTGTGCTTCTGACGCTAATGGGATTTACTAGAAGTAACTGTTGTATTATGAAGTATTTAGATGATGACTATGATGATCCACAGAGGATATATCCTTTGTTATACCCACATATGACTCATGATTCCATGTACCCAAGTCTCTCACCTCTGTAAGCTCTGTTGAGCCACTACAGATTTATTATCTTTTTTGGTGCCTTTTAGAGGTCTGGTCTACTCCCCACCTCCAACAAAAAGTCATGCCACATAATAATGGAACTCTAGATGTCTTCACATGACGGATTCTTTGTGTCCAGAACTTCTCACCTTGACAGCAAGAAATTCCTAGAACTTCTTGCTCTCTGGCTTTGTGAGTCCTTTTTCTGATCACCCTCTGACCTCACTTCTCAGACCCTCAGCACAACTTCTTTGGCCTTGCCTGTTGCTTTTTCTCCTCCACCTGATTTCAGTTCATTCCTTGGCTTTGTTCCAAATAATTATTTGGAGTAAAGTGCTTGCCAATACAGCTCTATCTAAAATCTCAGGATTTAAAATGATTATGGAGGCTTTTAGGCCAACCCACTATCCTTTCCCGTATGTCTGATAGGTAGCTAGATGTATTGTTTAAACGTCTCTACACACAGGATGCCCACTACCTTATGAGATGGTCTTTTTTTACCACTATGCAGGCCTAATTGTTACAGGTTAAAAATATCTTTTCTCATGTTGCCTTCTGCCTGGAATGATCATCCTTATTTCTCTGCCTTCTCCAAACTTCAGTCTTCAAGTTTTAGGTCCCATTGACTTCAAGTAGACTTACGCATTCCTCCTTCTGTGATCTCTGTGCACTTGTTAAAGCCTTAATTAGAGCTCAGATCACATTGTGCTAGTGAAATCATTTATAGAAAAACCCAAGTATTTTCATCTCATTTGTCTAAATAACACCTAAAACAGTGCTGGAAATATAGTCCATAGATCACATTGAATGATTCAAGAATAAATGATTGGGCTTCCCTGGTGGCGCAGTGGTTGAGAGTCTGCCTGCTGACGCAGGGGACACGGGTTCGTGCCCCGTTACGGGAAGATCCCACATGCTGCGGAGCGGCTGGGCCCGTGAGCCATGGCCGCTGAGCCTGCATGGCCGGAGCCTGTGCTCCGCAACGGGAGAGGCCACAACAGTGAGAGGTCCGTGTACCGCAAAAAAAAAAAAAAAGAATAAATGATTGACTAAATTGAATGTATACATGAATGAAATAAAATGTTTGTCTCTGAATGTGACTCTCTGTGAAAATTAGACTCTCCATTTGGAAGACGTGATCTTCTCTCCTGAATAAATTGAACAGAAAAAAAATATGCCAATATACCATACTGAGTGTACACTTTATACATTAGACCATAATGGGTAAAGTGACCTCTAATTTTAAAATGATACTGTAAAAACTATAAAATGATGTACTTAAGTTTTGCAACATAAAATAATACCACCATAATCACCGTCTGCACTATGAAACTGCTGAGCCAGATTAAGTCTGACGTTAACAAGAATTCTAACAAGGCACTAACTAGTGAAATCACGGATAAGACCCAGGAACTTCAGCTCCTAAAAGACCAGCAGGATAACACAGGCCCTAATAAGAGAAAGCCAGAAATATATTTTAATTCTGTTGAGTTAAATTGTTTTAAGAGAAATTCAAAGAAGGAAAAAAAAGTGAAAGCCAAGGGAAAGTTTGATTCTGTGAGACAATAGCAAAGGGAAAGTTTGATTCTTTAAGATGATGAGCAATGGGGCCCAGTGCTTCATAGACTACGGTTTGCAATTCGTCGTAAAGAAAAATATCCTCGTCATAGTTATTGTTATTATATAAACTACTTTGTATACGGCATCAACCTGATGTGGAGGCTCTGGCACTCAGCACAGCCCAGTCTTTGCAGTGCACTGTGTTGTTATGCACACTTCATGGAGTATATTAAGAGGCTCAGAAAGGTTAACACTGAATACACGCTTAGGGTCTCATAGCTACTGAAAAGACCAAAGCTAACTCCAGAAGGAGTCGTTCTTTCTGAGTCACATTGCCTTCTTAAGTGTATTACTGCAAGAAGAATCGTATTATTTTTCCGTCTGATACTGGCTAATACAATTCGGGTTGGGTTTGGCTATGATTATTTGGTGGCTTTGATGGAAGGGAATCACAGGACATGTGTTATGGACTTGGGTACGGGCACCATCACAGGAAAGACAGGGTCTACTGTATTCCTCCCTCCTCATTCCGTATAGTGTAGACATACACCAGCTGCGTGTCAATCAAACCATTCACTCATGCACTAAGAGTTGTAAAGTGTTTTACCAGTAAGACAATACAGCTAAATTATCTCATATTTTCTCACACAAGATCTCTATTAGATAGGGATTTTATTCATTTTTATGAGTCAAGAATATGAGTATATGGGAGTTTAAGTGATTCGGTCAGAAACAAATCTACTAAGTTGTGGACCTTGACCACAGCCTCCCCTTGTAAATTCACTAGCCATTCCATCTCCCTTTCTTTAAGGGCTTACAAAGTGTAAAGCATAATGCTAGGCATACTGGAAGAAAGAGAAAATAATTCAGGATGTCTGCCCTTAAGGAGGATTGTACTGTCTTCTAGTGGCATTTTAACTAAGCATTTAAGTTGGCTTGAATTGTATCAGCTGGAGTAGTAGTCCGGCTGATACAGCTCAAGGCAGTCCCAGGGCCAATGCCATGGGCCTGCTGCCTGTGTTGTCTCACAGGGCCCTGGGCTTCGAGGAGCCTCTCACTGGTTTAATGCTCTACTGTTCTGTCTTGAAATGGGTAATAATTATGGAACAAGGAACCCTGAATTTTCATTTTGTGCCGGGTCCCTCAGATTACGTAGCTTCTCCTGGATAGCCCTTAATCCAGGCTGTCCTCCCGGATAGCCTTGAATCCACAGGGAGGATGAAAGTCAGAGGGGTAAGAAGCCAGCAATATATTTCCAAAGGTCAGTGAGTCTTTTCACCTCTTTCCAATTTTTTTTTTCCTGCTTGTGCTTCAGCTTGCATACTTTCTATTCCTATGTCTTCAGGCTTTCTGGTTCTCTGCTATTATCTAATCTATTATTAAAATCATCTGTAAGATATTTCATTTCTGATGGTACACGGTTTTTTTTCAGCTTGAGAAGTTCAATTTATTCTTTTTCATATCTTCCATTCGTCTCTTCATTGTGTTCATATTTTTCTTTAAATACCCCCAAAAGCATTTGTATTGCTCTTTTTATATAGACTTTACTTGCTAATTCCATCATCTCTGTCACTTCCGGGTCCATATTTATTGGATTATTTTTGTGTCTTTATATGGGTCATTTTACCGATGCTTTCACTTCTAGCTATTTTACACTTAAATATTTTGATTTTGAATTTCAGTGTTAGTTGTCTTTTTATAAGGAGTGTTGAGTCCAATTTTGGAACTCAGTTAAGATACTCACAGAATTTTTTGATTTTTAACGCTTCTTTTTTTCTCCTTTTAGAGCAGCCTTAATCTAGGTCTACTTTATCCTTACTTAATACGTGGCTCTCTGGAGTTCAGCTTACAGCTCCTTAGTATGTGCCTTTTGCCCAGACTTAAAGGAGTTTCACTCTCCACGTGACCAGCTTAGTATTCAGCCAGCATCACAAGGAAAATGTGTGTATATTCTTGGAGCTCTTTCTCAACACAACTTCTTCTAACCCACTCTTCTGCCCCCCAAATACCAGCACCCTTGGTCTCCCTGAATTCCTATCCGTGGCTCATCTCAGTGAGACCTTGTGCGCTGCTAGCTCTGCATTCCAAACATTACCTCCCCCCGGGCAGGAAGATGATGCCATCACATGCCTTATATTTTCCTAGGGATCGCGGTATTGCCTTATGGTCTAATTCACAAAAATTTAGTTTTCTCACGTCTAACGACAGTTTTTTTTTTTTTCTTCTCCATACATATTTTGTCTAGTTATTTTCATTATTTATGGCAGAAGGGAAGGTTTTCTACCTGTTACATGGCTGGATGTGCAATCCTTGAGGCTTTTAACCATAGTATTGACCATAGCATGCTAATTTTAGCAAACTCTTTACGTTTTTTGAACTCTAGAATTTTTATTTATCAAGTGTGTTTGATAAAATTCACCTCATAGGCTTGTTGTAAGGAGTGCTGGACAAGAGAGCCATTGATCCTCTGTCATTATACCCTAGCTGTCTTCTAAATTCTTTACTTGCATTTATTTCATTTAATGCTCTTAAATGAAGCATTTGAAGCCACTGAAGTGTATGTTACTATTATTTTCATTTTATAAGTTAGCCAAGAGGCCTCAGAGAAGTTGAGTAAATTTTCAAAGGGCCACACTGGTTAGAGGTATCATTTAATTCCAGACCTAGATCCGGTGTTAACTGTGTCACACTGCTTCTAATCTGTATAAAATATTCTTGCTCATACCCCAGTAAATAATTTTAACTTGATAAATATAAATTACTTAGTTTCTCTTTCTAATATGGTAAGGAAGACTAAATGTGTGTTTTTCATGAAAAAATGGCAATACAATGGCCTTGTGGGAAGGTAAAAGCAAGACAATTATGTGTCAAAGTTTGTCTTTTTTTCTTAAAGCAGGAGACTGCCATTCTGAGGGCTGAAAAATAAGAAAGCATGAGATTCTGAGAAACATATGTCAAAATTAAGAGTGTCTCCCTCACTTTCCCTTAGTGCAGAATACAGAGGCCAGACAGCCAAGCATCAGAGATTGGAGCAATTGTATATGTCACAGTGAAGCTTTGGGCAGGATGCAGTATCTTAGGATGTACATCCTCTAAGAGAATATAGGTCATTAATCTCAATTCCTAGCCTTCATTTTACCTGAAGAGAAAAGAAGCTCCAGTAGTGAGAAACGATTTGCACATGGTCACACCCATTACTTGTGGTCACAGATAAAGTACAGACATGTATACCTACATACACAAATATTTGTACACATTTTATTCTGCAATATGTCCTGTCTACCCTCGGCTTTTAAAAGGCAGCCTGTCATTCTCACATCTTATTAGACAATAAGCTCCTAAAAAGCAAGTAGACAAATGTTGGCTGAACTTCTTTAATATTTAATTTTTTGTATGGTAATCGTATGCCTTGCTTTATTCTCCTTGTCTAGAAAAAGAAATATCAGAAATAAGGCTATGTATTAGTCAACTATTAACACAATAATGCTGCATAACAAGCCAGCCCAAAGATCAGTGGCTTAAAACAGCTGTCCTATTATCATCCCTGCATGTGCAGGTTGGTGGGTTCAGGTGGTCTGGTCTGGGCTCTGTTCTGCTTCTCTCTGAAGGTCTGAATGTTGGTTGGAGCAGCACTGATCCATGTTCCTCTCATCCCTCATCTGTGACTAGTGGGCTGTCCCAGAAATTTCCTTCTCATCAGAACGGCAGGAGGCAAGAGGGAAAGCAGAAACATGTAAGGTTTCTTAAGGCCTGGACTCAGACCTGGTGTAGCTATCTCCACCAAAGCAAGCATGGCTAAACCAGAGTCAAGTAGCAAGTACACATATCCTGCACATTAGTGAGAGTAACTTAAAAGTCTCATGCTCAGGGCATGGGCATAAGGAGGAGGGAGAATCAGGGTCAATAGTGCAATCTATCAGAAGTTAAAATCTTCTTTGAAGATCTCCTTCTATTTTGGGTTGGTGCATACCCTTTCATACCTTTAATTATATGTGTTCTGTAAAACATATGAAGTGTTTATTATATGAATGTGCATATATATTGTATCACATTGTATGTATTGCTCCACTCGTGTTCATCACTCAACAATACCACTTGGATGACTTTCTGTATAGGCACATACAGCTATTTCATTACTTTTTTTTTTTTTTAACATCTTTTTGGAGTATAATTGCTTTACAATGCTATGTTAGTTTCTGCTTTATAACAAAGTGAATCAGCTATACATGTACATATATCCCCATATCCCCTCCCTCTTGCGTCTCCCTCCCACCCTCCCTATCCCACCCCCTAGGTGGTCACAAAGCACTGAGCTGGTCTCCCTGTGCTATGTGGCTGCTTCCCACTAGCTATCTGTTTTACATTTGGTAGTGTATATGTCCATGCCACTCTCTCACTTAGTCTCAGCTTACCCTTCTTCCTCCCCGTGTCCTCAAGTCTATTCTCTACATCTGAGTCTTTATTCTTGTCCTGCCCCTAGGTTCTTCAGATGCATTTTTTTTTTAGATTCCATATATATGTGTTAGCAAATCAAAACTACAATGAGGTATCCCCTCACCGGTCAGAATGGCCATCATCAAAAAATCTACAAACCATAAATGCTGGAGAGGGTGTGGAGAAAAGGGAACCCACTTGCCCTGTTGGTAGGAATGTAAATTGATACAGCCACTATGGAGAACAGTATGGAGGTTCCTCAAAAAACTAAAAATAGAACTACCATACAACCCAGCAATCCCACTACTGGGCATATACCCTGAGAAAACCATAATTCAAAAAAGAGTCATGTACCACAATGTTCATTGCAGCTCTATTTACAATAGCCAGGACATGGAAGCAACCTAAGTGTCCATCGACAGATGAGTGGATAAAGAAGATGTGGCACATACATACAATGGAATACTACTCAGCCATAAAAAGAAACAAAATTGAGTTATTTGTAGTAAGGTGGATGGATCTAGAGTCTGTCATATGAGTGAAGCAAGTCAGAAAGAGAAAACCAAACATCTCATTACTTTTAACTGTTTCATGATATTATAAAGAATGAATGCACGTATCTACTTAGCCATTTCTCTATTGTTAGACGTTTAGATGAGTTTGTAATGCTCAGTATTATAAACAGTGCTTTAATGAAACTTTTTGTACATTTCTTCTCATTTTCCCCCAGGTTAGCCAGCAGAAATGACTATTTTAGGGCACGATGCCTGTGAATTTCATACTGTAATATAATTTTCAAAACTAATTCCAGTGTGGCTGTGTAAGTCTACTTTTCCTCCAGCAGCGAACACATACCTACTTGCCTACACCATCACTAACACTTATCAAACAGTTCATATATTTTTTCTCTCAGATGAGTGAAAAACCTCAATTTCTCAGTTAGTGATTTTTATTTAAATGGTGGATCATCATTCTCCGCAAAGCACATTATATAAAACAAAGTAATACAGTACTATGGCATGAACATAGTGCTTTCGAGAATCGCTAACACACTCAGCCCCACTCTTGTAGCATTGTACAGAGGACACTGTAAATAGTCTTTCTCATGTCACAGTTTACCTTGTTTGGAATAAAGACACAGACCTACTAGAGAACGGACTTGAGGATATGGGGAGGGGGAAGGGTGAGCTGTGACAAAGCGAGAGAGAGGCATGGACATATATACACTACCAAACATAAGGTAGATAGCTAGTGGGAAGCAGCCGCATAGCACAGGGAGATCAGCTCGGTGCTTTGTGACCACCTGGAGGGGTGGGATAGGGAGGGTGGGAGGGAGGGAGACGCAAGAGGAAGGAGATATGGGAACATATGTATATGTATAACTGATTCACTTTGTTATAAAGCAGAAACTAACACACCATTGTAAAGCAATTATACTCCAAAAAGATGTTATACCCCAATAAAGATGTTAAAAAAAAAACTACCTTGTTTGATATAATCTCTGAGGATCTACACCCTGACTTTAACCCCTACTTCTGTCTTATCCAGAATGGTTGAGACAATTGTTTCATTTCTCTCATCAACACTGTCTCAAATAAATACTTCACTCAATACTGAAACCTCATTATTCTCCACACCCAAAGCCCAGAGCGTAACGATCTCATTCGTCTCTCTCTTTTATGGCAAATGGAAAAAAGAAAAAAAAAAAAACAGGCTCTAGGAAAATGATCTGATTCCTTATCTTTAACATCATGGGTACAGAAATTAAGGACATCCTAGGTTCCATGATCTACGACAAATGATGTGAGAAGAGATATAAATATGAATGAAGAGTATGGTCTGGTGAGAGAGCACTTGAGTAGCTGCCAGGAAAAGTGGAACCCGCAGGCCCCCTCCCACACATCCACCCTCTGCACTAATTACAGTAAAATTGGGAAAATAGATAAACTTTCTTACCTTATTTCTTTACCTAAAGAATGAAAAATACCCTGAAAAATTGTGAGCAGGTAATTAATGTGTGTGCATGTGCAGGTAAACGGCTCCCATATTACTACATATATGTACACAGTGAGAAAAACCATCAAAATTAATTATTTTCACCAACATGGGATAACCAATGTAGTCTTAAGCCATTTCCAAAAGAGGACACTTAGTGCTGGATTTAATATGTATGGGCCATCATTTTTACTAATTTTGTAATCATTCGGACAAATTAAAGATAAAGGTTTACTTGGCCCAAGAAAAGCTCTGGACACCCCTGAGGGAATGAGAAATTGGATCACGTTTGTCCTCACATCAGTGTAGCAGTCTGAGAGGAATGTAAGTCCACGGATTCCCTCACAAAGTCTTCTAGTCAGTCACATGTGCGCCACCTGGGGCGCTGGGGAGAACACTGATCTACACTAAAATGAACAGAAGTTTCGGAACTACACGTCATGAAGAGGATTGTGGGTCAGAAGGGACGGGTGTGATTTCCCCCTAGTCACCACTTCACCTGAGCTCTACCAGCACCCACCTTGCGCCTCAACTGGTGGTCAGCGCAGAAGGATGAAGGGACACCAAGTGCTGATACTGTGGCTCTTCACCTGGTGGGGACGTGTTGGAGTGGAAGATGACTCTGTTGGGGGGATTAAGAGGTTGAGTTGCATGGGTCTGGGGACAGTGTCAGCTCATTTGAGACTTGTGGAATTGCACAATCTTAAAGCATCGAGTCGTCCTGAGTAGAAACATGTGAGTTAGGAAATTTGAGACGTCAAAAATCAGGAGTGTAGGGGGAGTGGAGAGAAGCAGTTATCAAAGTCATGGAAAAGACAAAGTGTTTGCCGGCTGGGAAAGACAGAAGAAGACACACAATATAATCGTGGTGGTGGGTGAAGAGGGTGCTGTGCTGACCTAGTGTTAATATGGAAATCGGAATTGCTTTTGTAAGTCAGTGGCACAGGTATTCATAAGTGAACTGGCCTATTTTGAAAAACAAAAACAAAAGCATGGAAGCCGAATCAGAACTTTTATAATCAATCTGTCCCGGTTCTTGGTCACTTTCAGCTCCTATCGCTGCCTGCATTCATCCTTCCCCAGCCTCTCCACACATCGTAAATCCCAGGCACTCTAACCTCACTAAATAACTGCACCTTATCCTCATAAGGCACATACTTCTGTACTTTTCTCCTTGGTATTCTCCTTCCCTTCTCCATGGAACGCACCATCACCATTTTCTTGCTTGTAAAACTCCTATTCATCATCCAAGTGTGGAACCTCCCCTGTCAAGCCATCCATGCCTTTTTCAGGCAAAGTTGGTTCCAGTTGCTTCTGTGTTCCTGCT
Source organism: Monodon monoceros (assembly GCF_005190385.1). NCBI lineage: Eukaryota > Metazoa > Chordata > Mammalia > Artiodactyla > Monodontidae > Monodon > Monodon monoceros. The sequence continues at coordinate 4,411,468 of NW_021703770.1, read as the reverse complement.
ACAAGTCAGGAAGCCATGTGTAGTGGTTTCAGAAAACTCAACCTTTCTTCTAAGATTCTCACCGAGGAAACTAGAAACAGACTTTAAACTAGAAACAGACTCTAAGCGTACAATCTCTATCAATCACCAGCACCTGTCCCTTCCCTGAGACAGACTACTGGTAGAAAAATCTTTCTAAAATGCATCTTCCATCACATTGCACTTCAATATGTATAATCTCAACATTTTTGTATGTGAAAATAACACCCAGAGAGTTTCATGGCACATCCGAGGCTTTTTACAAATGCGGAGCTCAGAGGGTTTAAGAGATTTGACCAAGGTCAGAGAGCTAATAAATGGCAGAGAGAATATTTGAACTCAGATCGGTCTGCTTCTACACTGCCCCTTTCTGCCACATTGCAAGGGGCAGGACCCCCTTCCTGTGCTGCTTGACTCTGAACTGGCAATGCAGTGGGTAATTTGGGAAGGAAATGTTACATAAGCAACGTAACATATTTCTTATGCGCAATATGTCTCTGCAGCCTGAGCTTATTTTAAATCAGCCATGGGAATGTGTATTGGTGAACACACACTGAGCTAACAGATGGGAGTGGGCACCTTTGTCACTCATAAATATAGCACTTTGACCACAAGTGGAGGAAACTCAAGTGGTGAAAAGTACACCTAATACTTCTTTCCCATTTCTCTATTTACAACTTTTTTTCTATGCCTTTAACACACTCTCTATCTCTTCCTCTAAATCTCTCTCTCTCTCCACCCCATTAGCAAGTTTGCTTGTCCATATAAGAGGATAAATATGGAAGCATTTTTATCATCCAGGCACAAGTGTACTTCCTGGAGCTAACATGGTTCTAACTTGGTTCTTGTTTCCATTCTTTTCTACTGAACCTAAACCTGAAGGTTCAGGGTGAAGGAAACTTGTTTTGTGGGTCATATGGTCTCTGTATCCCCACTACTCAGCTCTACCACCATAAAGCAAAACCAGCCTTTGACTTTACATAACCAAGTAAGAGTGCCGGAGTTCCAACAGAACATTCTTTCTGAAGGCAGGATCTGGCCCATGGGCAAAGTTTGCTGACCTCTGCTTTGGAGAAAAGAATGCTAATGCGTCCTACGACCTTGCAGAGCCTTGGTCTTTCTATGCTTCAGGTATCTTGCTTATAAAATGGGAAGAATTCTTGATTCTTTTTTTAAAAAATGTACAAAACATACAAGTAGGCTATTTATATTTAAATGATTTAATCGCCATTGTAGCCTGGAAAGATTGATGTGATTCTTGTTGCATGGATATGGAGACTTACAGAAGATAAGGGACTTTCCGCCTAGTCATGTAGCAGGTGAGTGGCAGAGCTGGAAAATAAATTTGATTTTAAACTAATGGGATGCCAAAATACATGAGCACCTCTGCTATAATGATCAAATGAGAAACCTTATTTCCAATTCTTCTGGTAAGTTTCTTTGGGAATCTTTATGTCTTTTTAAATTTACACTTTCCACATATTTTCTTATTTTATTCTTGTGAAGTAGCTTCAATACACATATATATACGAAAGCACTTTGCATAGGGTTAAGCCCGATTGCATGCACTCACATGTGACTACCAAGGTGTAGGTTCATAGCAGCTGGATGAGCACCAGCTTAGCTCAGAAGACAAGAGGCTCAGGTTTGAACTGTGAAACGCCAAGGACAAAGTGATCCCTCCAGGGAGGTGCAGGAGCCGTGCGGTGAGAATGCCAAACCAACTCTGGGGGCTGCTGGGAAGGAGGAGAGCACTGTGAATCTGGGAGGTGGTGTTGGGAAGGATGCTAAGACAGCCATGCTTCAGTAATTGCAGTTGATATGGTGTCAGTATAAAGTGGAGACGTGACTCAAACTCAGGTGAGATCTAGGGTTATGTTTAAGGATTAAAGTGAGAATAGTTCACCCCTGTAGGTATATGGGCAAGGGTTTGGTTTTAGAAGAAGAGACTGTGGGATTTTTCAGAGATTTTTTTTTAATTGTAAGATACTCGGCATGGATCAATAACTCTAGCAGGGTAAGTAATGTAGTAATAATCAGCTGAGTTCAAGTCCAACCATTTATGACGCATGTGACTTAAGCTCTCTAAGCCTCAGATGTCTCTTTTATTGCAAAGAGATTATAACAGTTTTCTAACAGTGCCTTGTTCATGGTTAATTAAATATTGGTTGTTACTAATTATTATTATCCAAGAGACCTGTGCATGTAGGTGACCAGTAAGTCCCATGGAATATTGACAACACGGCAGGCAGAAGCCCGATCACACCTGGGGACTGCCCATCCCCTCGGGAAGGATGGGGCCACAGAATCCCTATCCAAAGCTCTTCTTATTCATGGGGCGGGAGCCTTCTTCAAATCGCAGTTGCCCTCTCTGGGTCCAGAGGAAGAAGTAAACTGACTATCATGACTAATTGGTCAATGCCCCTGGATGCCTGCCAACATGCTCGCTTGCTCTTCTGTGGCAAAAGGTATGAGGAAAGGTAACTGCACTGATCACATCTACTAAGATTCAGAAGTTGTGCTCCATGTTTTCATTGATACCATCTCACTCAACCTGGAAGGCAACCTTGAGGGCAGAGAAGCAAACTGACTTGCCCAGACTACACAAAAGTCAGTGTTAAGACTTGAATAGATGCCTAATTCTAAACTCATGCCTTCTCTCCAATCCATATTACCTACCGTATTTTATATTTTGAGGATATATATATATATATATATATATATATATATAGTTTTCTTGTTGTTGATTTCCCATCTAGGATATTAGTTCCACAGAGACTTCATTTCCACAAATATTTGCTAAGCATGTAAATAAGTAGGCAGGTCACTGCATCAAAACAACCTTGAAGAAAGTAGGAATGAACCATCTACTTTGTCCCATTCAGTTTTTATAAAAGCTTGTGTTTGGTACAGGATTCTCATTTTTAAAGTGAAGCAACTGAGGCTCCACAAGGCTATCTAACTTTCTTAAGTGCAAACTGCCAGTAGATTGAGTTGCTGGAATTCAGTATCTGCTTACAACCCTCCCAGCTCCCTTCACATAGCATTGCCTTCTGCCATACAGGGTCTCAGCAGCTGAGGCCTTCTTGTTTCTGTATGTACAGGGAGCTTCCAGAACCCCAGTATCCACTTTGTGAGCAGGTGAGGTTGAAGGGAGAGGAATGCATTTTCTGATGTCTGTAATGATGCTTTATGAACTTAGATTTCATCTACTGCTAGATCCTCTGGTTCACTTCCTCTTGGATATATTCAATATTTCTTTAAAGTGGGAACATGGATTGCCAGAGATGTTTCTATTGATGGAAAGATTCTGGCATGAGCTTCCAGTGCTAGTGACTCCAGTTCATCTGAACCACGAGGGCAGTGTCTATTGACATCCTTGAGAAAATAGGTCATTTACACTACAGACTGGTGAATGTCTCCTTCTCACTAAGAAGACAATAGCCCCAGATACTAGCCCTAGGGAACAGATATTCATAGAGCTATTCACTCATTCAAAAATGTATTCAGAAGCATTATTATATTTTGTGTGTCAGGAATCATATGGTATGTAACTATGGGCACAAAGAATGTTGGGACCTCAGCAATGAGCAGCAGGTGGAGGAGATGGATTTTATTTAGAGAATTCTGGGGACTACTAACACAGCTTCTCTGCAGGAGAAACCCTCCATGTTCATCAGAGCATGGTGGACTCTGGGTTTCCTTATCCGTCTATTCAACATGGATTAAGTGCATGTGGTACCAAGAGGCAGGAAGATGCAGCAGTTGAGAATGTAGTCTCTGGAGCACACTGCCTAGATTAACATCCCTTCTCTGTCACTTCTTGGGCAATTTCCTTAGCCTCTCTGAGCCTTTTTCCTCTTCCGTAAAAATGAGGGTTAAAAAAAAGGAATATTTATGATAATTCGATGAGTTAATGCCTAAGACACACTTATAAGCATTCGATAAAGTTTAGCTGTTACTATTGTGTATTACTATTACAATATTTACCAATCACAGAGCCAGACACTGAGACACGGAGAAGAAAATTTTTTAACTTAAGTATGTGAAGATTGACAGTAAAATGTAAGGCAGCAGAAAGCAACAGCCTCATTCATCCAAAAACCTTTTCATTTACCACGAGATCCCAGATAACGTCTGGGGGCAAATGAAGAAATGATCCAGAGCCTCACATTTCCTCTCCCTACTCTCACTGTTGTTTACCATTATATGACTTTGGAATCCTATTGAATATATAATCTGATGCATTTTCCCACTCAAAATCAGAAGTCTACATAGTTTCAGGTCATCAATTATTTCTTTTTTCTCATGGGTTCAAGGTCAACAAGTACACAAAAATGAATTAATTTTAATCCTGATACATGACACTCTCTTCCTTGGTCCATTCAAGGCCCCCTTTTCTCTACTCTCTGTTCATAACAGGCACAATGAAAAGTTTTATACCCAATGTATACCCAACAAAAACCGTAAATCCCTCAGTGTGATGTGTCTCCATCCTCTGTGCCCTATGCCCCCACCTGAGTAAACAGTATTCTAAATTCGGTGTTCAACATTCCCTTGCTTTGCATTTTTAATATTTTTTTTCACATCTCTGTGTACTCAGAAAAAGCATATTTGGGTATTTGGGTCTTCTAACATTATTTCAACTCATATTTTATGTAATCCTTTGGAACCTTTTTTAAAAAAATTATGCAGCTAAGTTTCATTCACAATATTGAAGGGAGGGGGTGGTTTGTCCATTTCAGCAGCTTTAACACTGTGCTTAATGTACACTAATTTATTTTTCCATTCTTCTGCCAATGAGAATTTGAGAAATTTCCATGTTTTTTTGTATTTTTTAGATACCCTATTGATGCAACATCTTTCTAACCACTGGAAGGTTTACTTTCCACTTTTATTACTTGAATGGCAGAGGTAGGATGTTTCACGATCTTTACTGTCTTTCCCTGAATACTAATTCAGAGGAAGATATCCTCATATGTTTATATGTATCCTCTGGCCAATAACCATATATTGAGTAATTTTCTGAGAATCACAGAGCCACAGGGCTGGTATTCAAACCTAAATATTCAGATTTTAAAATCAAGCCGTTTCCTGCAGTATGGTATAATGATGACAGCATTGGAAACAGACAGCATTAGTATTGAATTAGCTGTTGGCTCTGAGAGTTCTTTGAATTTCTGGTAAATTTTTTAATGTAGACATTTGGAGCTCATTTCATTGACAGGAGATCTGTGCTATCACAATGATATATTTATAAACCATCCTCCAAGCTAGATTATTTGGAAAGAGGAAACAGATCTTTGAATAACTCTGAGGGAAAAAAATGAGAAAAGAAAATCAAACTTCCTTCTGCATAATCACAGAATTTCAGAGTTGGAAGAAAACTAGAAATAAGTGCAGCCTCTCTGCTCTGCTACTTTATTTTACAATCAAGAAAACTGGTAACCATACCTCGACATGACTTCCTCAGGGTTACAATTTGCTGGTGGAAGAGCTGTGACCAAGACCCAGGATGCAGAGGCATCAGTTATCCTTTGCTGTGTGACAAGCCACCCCATATTCAGTGGCTTTAAACGACACTCCTGTCATTTACTCATAATTCGGTAGGTTATCAATTTAAGCTGGATTCTCAGCAGGGTGTTTTTCCTGCTGGACTTATTTAGAGTAACTTTTGCAGTTTTAGTCAACTAATGGGTTGGCCGGTCGAGGGGTCCTAAGCTGGGATGGCTTGTCTCTGGGCTATGATGTCACCTCCTTTATTAGACCAGCCTGGGCTTTCTTCCTTGGTGGTGATAAGAGTTTCTGGTAGTAGAGAAGCTAATCCCCAGTCCACAAGCACATTTCAAACTTCTGTTTTTTCACATTTGTTGATGTGCTATTGGTCAAATCACATCACATGCCCAAGGCCAGATTTAAAGGATGAAGAGAAAAATTTTAAGTTTTGATGAAAGGCACAGAAAAATCACATTTTTTTTCACAATGCAAATTAATTTTTTAGATGAATTGACTTGAATTATTCTCCACAGTGGCTTCACCATTCTGCCTTCCCCGGAACAATGAATGAGATCTCCTGTTGCTCCACATTTTCACCAGCCCTGGGTGTTATCCGTGTTTTAGATTTTAGCCATTTTAGTCTGTGCATGGTGATATCTCATTTTAATGTGTAATTCCCTAATAACCTTTGGTGTTGAACATCTTTTCATATGTTTATTTAGGACAAGTTTTAATCTATAGATCAAGTTGGAAAGAAACAGTATCTTAACATTTTAAAGGTGTATACATGGGTCCTGCCTGCTGTCTGCCGCACACAGTGGGGTGTTGCTCCAGGACCTTGCTTCAGACAGGGTGAGGTAACACCAACCTCGGAGCCAGATTTGCTGGGTTTCTACCCTCGCCCCAACATTTAAGTGCTCTATGGCTTTGGGCAACTCAGGTAGCATGAATCTCCTCAGCACAGACAGAAAGCTTCACTGAAAACTCATTGCCGAGCGGCAGGGGAAGCCGGATGCCACGACGGCAGCAGCAGGCTTCGTGGCAAGAATCACGGCTTGCAGGCCTCCCTGGGGGGTCTCGTCTTCCTGCAGCTTGTAGACCCTCAGGCTTAGGAGCTGTTTCAAGCACACAACCTTGAGAGAGTAGGGTGTTCTTGAGACCATCTGTAGCAAATCCGTGACTGAACCCAGTGAAGACCACTGTATAAGTGTTTAAGGTTCTGGCAGTGCATGCGGAGACCTACTCTTTTAGCCATTAGCCACAGGCTGCTGGAGACAGCCTCGTAGACGAAGTGCTCCCAAGTCAGCCTGCTCTAGATGAACAGCTACGGTAGACCCTCATAATCTGACTTCATAATGGAGACTGCCACATTCACTGCCGTGGGGCTGACAGGGTCTTGGTGCTCCGGCCGGGTGTAAGGCCTGAGCCTCTGAGGTGGGAGAAGCGAGTTCAGGACATTGGATCACCAGAGACCTCCTGGCCCCATGTAATACCAACTGGCGAGAGCTCTCCCAGAGATCTCCATCTCAACGCTAAGACCCAGCTCCACTCAATGACCAGCAAGCTCCAGTGCTGGAAATCCCAAGCCAAATGACTAGCCAATACAGGAACACAAGCATACTCCTTAGCAGAGAGGCTGCCTAAAATCATAATAAGTTCACAGACACCCCAAAAGGCACCACTGGATGCACTCCTGCCCACCAGAAAGACAAGATCCAGCCTCATTCACCAGAACACAGGCACCAGTCCCCTCCACCAGGAAGCCTACACAACCCACTGAACCCACATTACCCACTGGGGGCAGACACTAAAAAACAATGGGAACTATGAACCTGCAGCCTGAGAAAAGGTGACCCCAAACACAGTAAGTTAAGCAACATGAGAAGACAGAGAAATATGCAGCAGATGAAGGAGCAAGGTAAAAACCCACCAGACCAAACAAATGAAGAGGAAACAGGCAGTCTACCTGAAAAAGAATTCAGAGTAATGATAGTAAAGATGATCAAAAATCCTGGAAATAGAATGGAGAAAATACAAGAAATGTTTAACAAGGACCTAGAAGAACTAAAAGGGAAACAATGATGAGCAACACAATAACTGAAATTAAAAATTATCTAGAAGGAATCAGTAGCAGAATAACTGAGGAAGAAGAACGGATAAGTGACCTGGAAGATAAAATAGTGGAAATAACTACCACAGAGCAGAATAAAGAAAAAAGAATGAAAAGAATTGAGGACAGTCTCAGAGACCTCTGGGAAAACATTAAATGCACCAACATTCAAATAATAGGGGTCCCAGAAGAAGCAGAGAAAAAGAAAGAGACTGAGAAAATATTTGAAGAGATTATAGTTGAAAATTTCCCTAATATGGGAAAGGAAATAGTCAATCAAGTCCAGGAAGCACAGAGTGTCCCACACCAGATAAATCCAAGGAGAAACATGCCAAGACACATATTAATCAAACTATCAAAAATTATATACAAAGAAAATATATTAAAAGCAGCAAGGGAGGGCTTCCCTGGTGGCGCAGTGGTTGAGTCTGCCTGCCGATGCAGGGGACACAGGTTCGTGCCCTGGTCCGGGAAGATCCCACATGCCTTGGAGCAGCTAGGCCCATGAGCCATGACCGCTGAGCCTGCGCTCCGCAAAGGGACAGGCCACAACAGTGAGAGGCCTGCATACCACAAAAAAAAAAAAAAATCTTCAAACAAACAAATGCCCAGGACCAGATGGCTTCAAAGGTGAATTCTATCAAACATTTAGGTAAGAGCTAACACCTATCCTTCTCAAACTCTTCCAAAATATAGCAGAGGGAGGAATACTCACAAAATCATTCTACAAGCCTACCATTACCCTGATACCAAAACAAGAGAAAGATGTTACAAATAAAGAAAACTACAGGCCAATATCACTGATGAACATAGATGCAAAAATCCTCAACAAAATACTAGCAAACAGAATCCAGCAGCACATTAAAAGGATCATACACCATGATCAAGCGAGATTTATCCCAGCAATGCAAGGATTCTTCAATATATGCAAGTCAATCAATGTGATACACCATATTAACAAACTGAGGGATATAAACCATATGATAATCTCAGTAGATGCAGAAAAAGTTTTTGACAAAATTCAACACCCATTTATGAAAAAAACTCTCCAGAAAGTAGGCATAGAGGGAACTTACCTCAACATAATAAACACCATATATGACAAACCCACAGCCAACATCTTTCTCAATGGTGAAAAACTGAAACCATTTCCACTAAGATCAGGAACAAGACAAGGTTGCCCACTCTCACCGCTATTATTCAACATAGTTTTGGAAGTTTTAGCCACAGCAGTGAGAGAAGAAAAAGAAATAAAAGGAATCCAAATCAGAAGAGAAGAAGTAAAACTGTCACTGTTTGCAGATGACATGATACTATACATAGAGAATCCTAAAGATGCTACCAGAAAACTACTGGAGCTAATGAATGAATTTGGTAAAGTAGCAGGATACAAAGTTAATGCACAAAAATTTCTTGCATTCCTATACACTAATGATGAAAACTCTGGAAGAGAAATTAAGGAAACACTACCATTTACCACTGCAACAAAAAGAATAACATACCTAGGAAAAACCTACCTAAGGAGACAAAAGACCTGTATGCAGAAAACTATAAGATACTGATGAAAGAAATTAAAGATGACACTAACAGATGGAGAGATATACCATGTCTTTGGATTGGAAGAATCAACATTGTGAAAATGACTATACTACCCAAAGCAATCTACAGATTCAATGCAATCCCTATCAAACTAGCAATGGCATTTTTCACAGAGCTAGAACAAAAAATTGCGCAATTTGTATGGAAACACGAAAGACCCCGAACAGCCAAAGCAATCTTGAGAAAGAAAAATGGAGCTGGAGGAATTAGGCTCCCAGACTTCAGACTATACTACAAAGCTACAGTAAACAAGACAGTATGGCACTGGCACAAAAACAGAAATATAGATCAACAGAACAGGATAGGAAGCCCAGAGATAAACCTACACACATATGGTCACCTTATCTTTGATAAAGGAGGCAAGAATATACAATGGAGAAAAGACAGCCTCTTCAGTAAGTGGTGTTGGGAAAACTGGACAGCTACATGTAAAAGAATGAAATTAGAACAGTCCCTAACAGCATACACAAAAATAAACTCAAAATGGATTAAAGACCTAAATGGAAGGCCAGACACTATAGAACTTTTAGAGGAAAACATAGGCAGAACACTCTATGACATAAATCACAGCAAGATCCTTTTTGACTCACCTCCTAGAGAAATTGAAATAAAAATAAGCAAATGGGACCTAATGAAACTTAAAAGCTTTTGCACAGCAAAGGAAACCATAAGCAAGACAAAAGAACCACCCTCAGAATGGGAGAAAATATTTGCAAACAAAGCATCTGACAAAGGATTAATCTCCAAAATATACAAGCAGCTCATGCAGCTCAATATCAAAAAAACAAACAATCCAATCCAAAAATGGGCAGAGGACCTAAATAGACATTTCTCCAAAGAAGACATACAGATTTCCAACAAACACATGAAAGGATGCTCAACATCACTAATCATTAGAGAAATGCAAATCAAACCCACAAAGAGGTATCACCTCACACCACTCAGAACGGCCATCATCAAAAAATCTACAAACAGGGGCTTCCCTGGTGGCGCAGTGGTTGGGGGTCTGCCTGTTGATGCAGGGGACACGAGTTCATGCCCCGGTCTGGGAGGATCCCATATGCTGCTGAGCGGCTGGGCCCGTGAGCCATGGCCGCTGAGCCTGCGTGTCCAGAGCCTGTGCTCCGCAGTGGGAGAGGGGCCCACATACCGCAAAAAAAAAAAAAAAATCTACAAAAAAATAAATGCTGGAGAAGGTGTGGAGAAAAGGGAACCCTCTTCACCGTTGGTGGGAATGTAAACTGATACAGCCATTATGGAGAACAGTATGGAGGTTCCTTAAAAAACTAAAAACAAAACTACCATATGACCCAGGAATCCCAGTACTGGGCATATACCCTGAGAAAACCATAATTGAAAAAGAGTCATGTACCACAATGTTCATTGCAGCTCTATTTACAATAGCCAGGACATGGAAGCAACCTAGGTGTCCATCGAGAGATGAATGGATAAAGAAGATGTGGCACATGTATACAATGGAATATTACTCAGCCATAAAAAGAAACAAAATTGAGTTATTTGTATGAGGTGGATGGACCTACAGTCTGTCACAGAGAGTGAAGTAAGTCAGAAAGAGAAAAACAAATATCCTATGCTAACACATATATATGGAATCTAAAAAAAAAATAAAAAGTTCTGAAGAACCTAGGGGCAGGACAGGAATAAAGATGTAGATGTAGAGAATGGACTTGAGGACATGGGGAGGGGGAAGGGCAAGCTGAGATGAAGTGAGTGAGTGGCATGGACATATATACACTACTAAATGTAAAACAGATAGCTAGTGGGAATCAGCCACATAGCCCAGGGAGATCAGCTCGGTGCTCTGTGACCACCTAGGGGGGTGGGATAGGGAGGTGGGAGGGAGACACAAGACAGAGGAGAGATGGGGATATATGTATATGAATAGCTGATTCACTGTGTTATACAGCAGCAACTAACACAGCAAGGTAAAGCAATTATACTCCAAGAAAGATGTTAAAAAAATAATAAAACAATAAAAAAAATTTAAACGAAACAAAACAAAAAACAGAAGTGTATACATAAAGGAATGGGAAGAATTTGTAGTCTTTTTTTTTTTTACGGTCTACAACACAGATACCCGTATGATGTGCCTTCAATAACAATATGGCTCTTCTTATAATAAATAAAAACAAGTATAAGCAGTTTATATGAGGACATTTTACCTAACATTTATCATTCATTAGGTTTGAGCCAGGAAGTGGCACGTATTATTTTACATAATCTTCCCTCAAATGCATAATGTTAGGCATTAAGATCCCCACTTCAAAGCAAAATAAGTCAAGTTTTAATCAGAGGTGCTGTTCCCAGCACTGTTTGCTCTCATATCTACTGCTGGCCCTTTCCATGTTCTGATCCCTGTCTTCAGGCCACGTTTCTCAAGCAACTATATCAGATATTTTCCAGGTTTGGCCAACAGGAGGCACTAGAAATACACTGAAAGGAAGGAGAAAAGAAAAGCTAGGACTTTTCTCTTTTCGCTTTTCTGCCTCAGGTTGTAAGTCTAACAACCGCTGCCTCTGATGTGACGCTTCATCTCTCAGCAGGTAGGTGCACCTTACTTTCTTCTTTTGGGTTTATTGCACAGACTCTGGTAACAACACCTTCTCCCTTTGTTCCACAAAGAGGTAATAGAAGCTTCCTCTCCTGCTAATACCTCAGTTGCCTCATTCTCCATTGCTTGGGCCCCTCCACCTGTTTCATCGCCTGTGAATCCAAGTCCCTGTACAAAACCCATCTATATAATTTATGGCTAATATGTTATCTTCTTTTGCTGGACTCTGATTCACACAGAAGCTTTTCCAAATTCCCATAGATTTTTAGAGGTAAAAATATAGGCCCAGATTGCGTTCCCATTCCATGCTGCCTCTTATGTGAAATATTTATGTGTAATACAGAATAAAACGTCTAAAAAGAAATAATTGATGTCCCCGGAAAGATTAGAGCAGATACTGCTTCTATAAAATGAGAACAACATCATCTGAAATATGAATAAATATCAATTCAAAGTCTAAAGACAAATTCAAAGAAAGCCCTTGGGAAATAAAACAAAAAGTCAAAGAGATGGAAACTTGGAGAGGAAACATTTACAGATTACTATCCGCAAAGAAGATTTTATAAATAATGTCATGTACATACAGCTTCTAGTTGATGAAGTGGTTTGGTGAAACTACAGTGCGCACAAGTAACACTTACAAAATCTGGAAAAAAGATTAAAAAAGCAACAACCACCACCCGTTTTGAAAGTAATTAAAAGTAGGAAGAATTTGGAGAAAGATGTCAACTGTACCAAGAGAGATGTGACATTGTGTGGCTTTTTTTTTTTCTGCATGAGGTTATTCTTCAGACTACCTGAAAGGTGGTAGAAAGTTACAATCTCACTGGCTTGCGGTGTCAAAGGAAAGAGTTAAAGTCAGGAAGAACAGAGGGATATTTAGAGGGGGAGATAAAAGGGAAGGAGCTATAGAAGGCAGAAGTGCTAAAACCTCATGTGTAATCTCTGGCTCTAAACCATGCGTCAGAGATCTTGGGAAATGTCAAGGCACCCAGTGAAGAAAGAGAAGCTGGAAACTGAAAGAACAGCTGGAAACTGAAAGAACAGAAGCTGGAAACTGAAAGAACTGAGAAGAGGTTTTAGCTGATGTTTACACGGGGAGAGAGAGAGAGAGAGAGAGAGAGAGAGAGAGAGAGAATGAAATTTACAGGAATTACCCTGAGTGAAACAAGCCTAGCACAAAAGAATGCATTCATTAACGTGAAGTTCTAGAACAGGCATAACTAATCTATGGTGAACAAAAGTCAGAAAAGTGGTTGCCTCTCTGTAGGAGTGGGAGTCGACTGGAAAGAAACATTATGGAAATGTTTTGTATCTTGAGACAGGGATAGGTTACATGAGTGCATGCACTTGTTAAGAGTACACACTTAAGATTTGTATATTTCAATGTACAGGAAGTTTACTTCAAAATTTTTACATTATAAGATAATAATATGCACAATAATATAACATTACATTTTAATACCTAGTCAATTTAGACACCATGCTAAAAAAATATTATCAAAGTTATCCAATTCAAATTAGAACACTTGAATACAGGGGAAAAAATAAAACTTTTAAAAGTTAGTTATTAATCCCTAAAATGACCTAGGACACAAACAGGTTTATAGGATCAAATGTTAAAAATATTTGTATCCCATATTACATACATTTTTCTAGAATGAAGAAAAACATGAAAGTTCCACTACACATTTTACAAAGCCTGCAAAACCTTCAATGCCCACACTGGAATAAAGTAGCAAAAATAAAAATATGTCAAAGTAAGTTACAAATTTAAATTCATAAGTTCTAATTAAAAATCAGAGGCCTTCATAACTGAGTCTATGGAGACTCAGAAATGCTACTAAATTCCAATAAATTAAAACACTGACCAACATTTCAGAGAAAATCATAAAGAAAAGTTTAGTTTATTTTGGTTTTACTTTGACAAAATCATTTACATTTATAAATATAGTTCAATGTTATAATATTTACTGAAATTTGTGTTATCACTATGATGAAGTTACTAGAAATCTTAAATATCAGAACTCAAAATGTATTAATTATTGCTCTTCTTATTGTCATTTTCCTAAAACCATAACATGCCAGAAAATTACTTTTTTTTTTTTTTTTTTTTTTGCGGTACCCGGGCCTCTCACTGTTGTGGCCTCTCCCGTTGCAGAGCACAGGCTCCGGACGCGCAGGCTCAACGGCCATGACTCACGGGCCCAGCCGCTCCGCGGCATGTGGGATCTTCCCGGACCGGGGCACGAACCCGTGTCCCCCGCATCGGCAGGCGGACTCTCAACCACAGCGCCACCAGGGAAGCCCCAGAATTTTACTTTTTGTTCACTCGCTACATGTGTGCTTGCTGAAAGTTATCATTGGGGTAGAACATTTTTTTTTTTTGCAAAATACTTTTGAGAGTTTCTACACTTTTTCTAATGACCTTTTACTATTTTGATATTAAAACATATATCTTTCATTTATCATTTATCCTCTTTAATTTTTTTATCTGGTTGAAATATGAAAATGTTTCTCAATTGTTTTTGCATGATATCCCTGACTATTATTTCTAAAATAACCCCTCTCCCACCTTCACACTCTGTCTCTTTACTCTGATTTTATTTGCTTTTGTAGACCTTTATAACATTTATCACTAACTGGTACTTTATTTTATTTTTATTTATAATTTGTTTATTATCTGTATCTCCCAATACCGTATAATCTCTATGAGGTGCTGGGATCTTACTCATTTGGTTTCACTATTATATCCTGACAGATAAAATAAATCCTGACAGATAAAATAATTCCTGACATATAGTAGTTGATTCATTAATATTTCATTAATATTTATTGAATGAACTAATGATTTGGGCATTCTACAAATGCCCAAATTATTAACTCCTAAATGTCTACATCTTCTGTGATATCCAAAATTTTACTTTGCAATCTGTTTATACTCCTATTGTATTTATCAGATGACTAGGATATCTGACAATCACAAGAGATAGAGTAAGTTTTACTGTATGAACAACGATAGAAACCCAGTGTTAAGAGGAGAGGGATGTTTGAGTGGGAATTAACATAATTCATCAGATCAGTATTTTCTTTTCTTTTTGGTTCTTCCTAGGCAACCTCAAATGCTGACTCACATTATGAGTACTTATAATGAGTGGCCCTGCATTAGTAACACAACTCAGCAATATGTTAAAAAGCAATAAAAGACCAAGTTTAAATGAAACCATTTTAGTTCCAAAAATGTAAGGAAGATTCCACATTAGAAAATATATCAATATATTTCATCTCCTTAAAAGATTATGGAAGAAAAACAAAATATTCTCATCTAACTAGACAGTTAAAAAACATACTTGAGTACATGAAGAAATCTAGTTAGTTCAAGGATGACAAGAATCAATATCGTAAAGACCTTTTCCTCCTTAAATTGATCTCTGCATCCAAAGCAAATCCTAATCAAATCCCAATGGGATTTTTCATGGAGTTGATAAAGTGTTTTAACATTCATATGGAACAGAAAATGCATAAGAATAGCAGAGCCTATCAAGAGGTACAAAGTTCCAGTTATAAAAGAAATAAGTCATGGGGATGTAATGAGCAGCATGGTGACTATAGCCAGTAAGACAGGAATAAAGACACAGACCTACTAGAGAGTGGACTTGAGGATATGGGGGAGGGGGAAGGGTGAGCTGTGACGAGGCGAGAGAGTGGCATGGACATATATACACTACCAAACGTAAGGTAGATAGCTAGTGGGAGGCAGCCGCATAGCACAGGGAGATCAGCTCGGTGCTCTGTGACCACCTGGAGGGGTGGGATAGGGAGGGTGGGAGGGAGGGAGATGCAGGAGGGAGGAGATATGGGAACATATGTATATGTATAACTGATTCACTTTGTTATAAAGCAGAAACTAACACACCATTGTAAAGCAATTATACTCCAATAAAGACGTTAAAAAAAAATAATATTGTATTGCAAATTTGAAAGTTGCTAAGAAAGTAAATCTTAAAAATTCTCATCACAAGAAAAAATATTTGTACCTCTGTATGGTGACAGATGGCAACTAGACTTATTGTGGAGATCATTTTGTAAATTATGCAAACATCGAATCATTATGTTGCGCACCTGAAACTAATATTATGTTGTATGACAATTATATTTCAATAAAAAAATAGAATAAGATAGCTAATATTTCAGTATAAATGAGATTAGTTTGATCAGAAACAAAAAATTATTTTAAAGTTTAATTAAAGGATTGTAGTATAAGTGTAAACTGCATACAAACTGATCATTAGAACAGATAAGAGAGTCCATTAATAAATTCTCTTGCACTTGAAAATTCAGTTAATGGTTGACAGTGAAGAGTGAGACATCTGTTATACAACTCTAAGAGGTGAGTCCATATTGACGGCTATGTGAATGGTGCCCCCTAGTGAGCTGGACCGTGCACTACCTGCAGGATCACACAAGAAACCTCTTGTCTTAGGAAAGGAGTAAATTAGTCCTTTACATGGTTTAGGATCATTTAGTCATAAATTTGAAAAAATAAAATAAAATTGACCAACACTTCATACATTTAGACAAGTAAGTGATTTAAGCACACAGTCTTAAAAGAGAACTTCAAAAAGTTTAAAAGAAATTGTATGAGAATACTGTATGATTATAATGTTAGTATAAAGAAGCTGTCTGTAAAAAGACACAAAAAGCAAAATCAATACAGGAAAAAAATTTAAAAATTCAACTGAATCAAACTTCACTTCTGTGAAAAACTATCTCATAAACACATCAAAAGACAAGTAAAGTGCTGAGAAAAAATATATGCTGGAATATATCAAATTGTCCAAAATATGTACAGAACCTCTTCAAATACATCTGAAAAGCCTATAACTTTTAAAAGTTCCACAATTTAAGCATCCTTTCAAAGAAAATACAAATTGTAAATAAAAATTTAAAAAATACTTAATCTAACTGCTAATTAGGAAAATTAAAACTGTGAGGAAACTGTTTTACAAAATAGGTTAGCAGGTTTTTAAAAAATATATTATACATGTTGTCAGCAAGTTGATGGAATTGATATATATTCTCATAAAATGCTGCTTGGATTGAAATTTGATAAAGTATAATTTTATATTTCTATTAAAAGCAGGTTTATATGAACTATCATTAATCCATACCATAAAGATTATAGAAAATGGACTATAGCTCTGTACACTAACCAGAAAGATTTTCAAATTTTACACTACTTGAAAGCAATTTTTAAAAAATTGTATTATATTACACAATTAAAATGAAGTACATAAATCCATGAAACAAATACATAACTACGTATTTATATAACATACATATACATAAAGCAAGGATAGAGATGATAAAATATAAGTTACATAAAATATAATCTCCATCCTTACTTTAGTAGATGAAGGTATACAAGAGAAGAGGGGCGTTTATTATATCTAAATCATTTAAAGGTCTTTTTATGAGAAGTTATTCCCAAGCAACGTCTATAATTTGCAATATATAAAACTGTAAAATAATATGAATTAAATTATGTCATTACTGTGTGAAATACCTTTTAAATTAATTTAATTTACTTTGTTACTTCAGATTTTGATATTTTTCTTGCTTTCTTCAGTGAATTATATTTTAAATCAATTTAGTGCTTCACTAATATTTTCTCCACCTTTCACTAGGCTGAGCTTGCCAGAGTGCAGATAGGGTACCAATATTGCCTCTGAGTTGGTGTTTCTATTTATTCTGGAAGCGCAGGGCATGTGCTTGTCTCTCCTCCTGGTAGTGTCCTGATAACGGTGCCTCTACCCCCATGGCTTTGTACAGTGCGCCATCCCATGCAGTGCTAAGAAGAAGACTTATGAATTAAGTAGCTATTAAAAGAACTTTAAACTGTTCTTTACATTCATTTTTGTAAGCCTGATTCAAGATTTTCTGCATTATGTATATTTTGTGTTTAAAGGAAAATACATGTTTACTGTTTACATTGAGTGTCTCACACACCATCTTCAAATACCTCTGAAACTCATAACATCTGCCTTTTACATACCATGTGGTCCCTGACATGAAGTAAAATATTAACACTTTGTATTTTATACTGTGAATAACTGATGTTGTTATCCTTTGCACTCTAAGTGATATAAACCTTCAACTTATGGCTGTTCTTCCCATCGAGCCATCTCTCTTTTCCTCCTCAAATTTGCGAAGATTCAAAGGGGCGGAACACAAAAGAAAAAGTGTGATAAAAGGTTTGTTGTTTACTTCAATATTAACGTTCTGTTGCAGATGTGTGTGGAGCTGGCTTGAAACTTGAAGGCACTTTGTGAATCGTGTCCAAATCGCTCCAAAATTTAATATCAGATCTTCCTTCTGGAGCCCCCTGCCTCAGTTACAAAACTTCAGACAGAATGCACATATCTTCTAGGATAAGGATGCTGTCTGAACCACCTCTTTTCTCTCAGATCATATGTAAAATCTGTCAATAGTGCCTTATTCTGCTTGGTGTCATACATTTAACATCTGGCTATATATAGTACAGGGCAATAAAAGAAGAAAGGGCTGAAGCCACAAAGACCAGACAGGAGAGACGGAGTACGAATCACATTTTTACAACAAAATTCTAATTAAACTTCAGAAGCCAAGGAAAATCATTTGTGAAATTTTCAAGCAATTTTTCAATAATTTCAGAAGATCAGATGGAAAGATAATACTAACGCACTGCTCGCTCAAAGGTCGTCTACAGTGCCCCACAAACCTGCACGTCTCCGCTCAGCATTACACACACACCCACACATAAACACACACAGACACCAACATCTAAGGCCACCTTAAATACCACAGATAATCCCACCCGCAGACACAAGGACACATATTCTCTCTTTACTTACCACTGTGATGTTGTGATTTATAATAAATGTGTGTTTGGTCTTCATCCCCGTCCCTGTTTCTGGCACAGACCTCTTAAAGCCTTTGGGGTTTTCTCTGTGATGAGAGCAACAAAGGTGTCTCTCTTATGTCAATGGATGACTTTTGGACCCACCTAAGGATGGGGCTGGTTGCCTGGAAAATCAACCATGTGATTAGAGGGTTGGAATTTTTAGTCCTACACCCTGACCTCTGGGGAGGGGAGAGGACCTGGAGGTGGAATCAGCCCCCAAAGGCCAATGATTTAATGATCATGCCTATGTGAGGAAGTCTCCACAAAAACCCAAGAGGACTGGGTTCAGAGAGCTTCCGGGTTGGTGAAGACGTGGAGGTGCTGGGAGAGTGACTCATTTGGAGAGGGCGCGGGAGCTCCCCGCCCTTCCCCACACCTTGCCCTGTGCATCTCTTCCATCTGGCTGTTCCTGAGTTATATCATTTGATAATAAACCAGTAATCTAGTAAGTAAAATGTTTCTCTGAGTTCTGTGAGCCACTCTAGCCAATTAATTGAACCCACGGAGGGCTGTCATGAGAACCTCTGATTTATAGCCTGTCAGTCAGAAGTACCAGTGACACCCGGGCCTTGTGACTGGCGGCTGAAGTGGGAGAGTGGGGCGGGGTCAGTCTTGAGTGCTTTACTGTGGCATCTGATGTTATCTCTGGGTAGATAGTGTCACAGTGGAGTAGGTGACACTGCAGCTGGTGTTGCAGAGAATTGCTCCTTATTGTTGTGGAACCACAACCCCATGCTGGAATTGGGTCCAGGAACCCCCAAATAACAACCAACACTTATGCATATACTCACAGACTGATCAACCTACATACACACAAACTCGTACACACACAACCAATTGTTTTCAATCAAATGTGACCCTGCAGCAAAAGCATTTCCGAAGTAAAACCACTGTGCAGTAGAAGTTACTCTCATCAGGCAAAGGCCAAAGGGAAGACAGTAATGCTATCGTGGCAAGGACGATCTTCAGAATTTAAAAGAGTGAAAGGGACACTTTTCTTGCTTTCAGCTTTTCCTAGATCCTAGTCAGCCCCCAACCCACGTCCTCTGGATTTAGTGGCAGTGCAGGGTGCTCCCATCAGGGATGTCATCACCCTGCCCTGTATGTTTTCTCCACCCTTGTGCGAAATGGAGGCATTCTTAGTCCTGAGCTGTGGCTCGTCAGCCTCCTAAGTCTGTAACGTCAGAGGCTAATTAAGAGACTGGGCTGAATACAGAGTTTGCACTGTTAACCACAGCAGCGTCCTACCCCTCAAGCAAAATGTTTATAAATCACACCCTTCTTCCTCAAATCTCACCTTGACTCAGAATTTAAGTTCCTGGGACTTGGTAAACTTCACTGTTCTGACAGCAGTCCTAAAAATTTACCTCCTTTTCCCCTTTGGAATTTGCAGCTCTGAATAGAGTTGCCAAATAAAATATAAGGCACACATCTCAATCTGAATTTTAAATAAACAATTAATTAATTAAAAGTATGAACCCCAAAATGGATGGGATGTACTTTTTCTAAAAAAATTGTTTTTATTTAAAATTCAAATTCAGCTGGACAGATATTCCTTTTAATGTTCTTATCCTTTTTAAAATATTGGAGTATAGTTGATTTACAATATTGTGCTAGTTTCAGACGCACAGCATAGTGACTCTAGTTTTGCAGATTATATTCCTTTATAGGTTATTATAAACTAATGGGTATAAGTTCCCGTGCTATACAGCGTATCCTTGTTGCTTATTTGTTTTATATGTAGTAGTATGTACCTGTTAATCCCATATCCCTAACCTGTCCCCCCCCCCACTTCCCTCTCCCATTTGGTAAGCACAATTTGTTTTCTATATCTGTGAGTCTGTTCCTGTTTTGCATATACATTCATTTGTATCATTTTTTAGATTTCACATATAAGTGATATCATATAGTATTTGTCTTTCTCTGTCTGACTTATTTCACTAAGCCTAATATTCTCTAGGTCCACCCACATTGCTGCAAAGGGCAATTTCATTTTTTAATGGCTGAGTAGTATTCCATGGCATATACAGACGACATATTCTTAATCCAGTCATCTATTGGGGGGCGCTTGGGTTACTTCCATGACTTGGCTATTGTAAACAGTGCTGCTATGAACACTGGGGTGCACGTATCTTTTCAAATTAGTGTTTTCATTTTTTTCCACTCAGGAGTGGAATTGCTGTATCATATGGTAGTTCTATTTTTAGTTTTTTAAGGAACATCGATACTGTTTTCCATAGTGGCTGCACCAATTTACATTCCCACCAACAGTGTACAAGGGTTCTCTTTTCTCCACACCCTCTCCGACATGTATTATTTGTAGACTTTTTGATGATGGCCATTCTGACAGGTGGGAGTTGATACCTCATTTTGCTTTTGATTTGCATTTCTCTAATAATTAGTGGTGTTGAGCATCTTTTCATATGCCTGTTAGCCATTTATATGTCTTCTTTGGAAAAAGGTCTGTTGAAGTCTTGGCAGACTGTATTTTTAATTGCTAAGTCTCACAACTCTAATTCTCACAACTCTAATTCAGGATAAGAGAGAAAAATAGCAAAACATTTCTTTAATTATAATTTCTTTTTTTAAGTAAAATTAAGTACAGGGACTTCCCTGGTGGTCCAGTAGTGAAGAATCTCCCTTCCAGTGCAGGGGACCCGGGTTCAATCCCTGGTCTGGGAACTAGAATCCCACATGCTGTGGGACAACTAAGCCCTCACGCTACAACTACAGACCTCGCACGCCTCAACTAGAGAGCCCACGTGCTCTGGAGCCCCTGCGCCACAACTAGAGAGAGAAAGCCTGCATGTCACAACTGGAGAGAAGCCCGCGCGCTGCAATGAAAGATCTCGCACACCTCAACAAAGATCCCGCGTGCTGCAACTAAGACCCGAAATGGCCAAAATAATAATAAATAAATAAATAAAATTAAGTACAAACACACAAAAACAGTCGAAGAGAAAACATTTCTTCCTCCTGCGGGTGACCTATGAGGAAGTGGGCAGAGACAGGCCTAGGTAGGAAAAAGCCCAGAAAGTCTTCTTTTCCTATCATAAATTGGGGAAAAACAGACTGTGTTCCCAAAGAATTTACAAATTCCTCTGAATTAAGATTCATTATTTTTAGTTGAAAAGAATCTGTGTTATTTTCCTAGATAACTATACAATCTCAGACACAGAAAGGATTCTAAGAATCTCAGCTGGGTGAGGGGATAGTTAACATTTGAGCCTTAGATATTTGAATGGGAAGTCACAAGACAGTATATGGGGATAGGTGGAACCAGATTCAATAAAGATAGACATCTTGGCAAAGAATCGATCTGAAAGGAGGCACAGACCAAATATCAGTGACACCATGTTAGGACATTTCTTATCACCATACGGAACATTGAATGAACATGTTGTAATCTTACTGGTTCCATACTTGGGCGTGCAATCATTTTATTCTTTTAGCCTTCTTCTGTATAATGAGAGGAATACATTTGTTGATATTTTTCAGCTCTAAATAGAGCATTCCATAAGATGCTTATAACTTACAATTGTATGGATCAGTGTCAAAGGTGTTTACAGTGAGGGGCGGGTCTGGTTTAGATGGGTCAGTTACTGGCTCCACTCATGTAACTCAAGTCCATACTAGAATATATTGCCATGTGGATCACCACGTAGTAGCTGAGGATGGACGTTGGTGTCCCGGCGTACCAGGGCACCATAAGAATATAACTAGCCTGCCTCTGAGCCTGTATTACTCAGCATGCCTCTGGCTGCAGGTAAGATAATAACTGAATCAATGTGGCTTAAGATAACATGGGTTATTTTATGAGATAACAATAAGTTCAGAGATTTGGTTCACAATTCAAATATGTCAGAAAATTTCCAGTCTTTTCTGATTTTTAAAAAAATCTGCCTCCTTAGCCTATTGGCAATGTCTCAACATGATTGTAAGATGGCTGTGACAGCTCCAGGGATTAGGGCCTCATAAAGCAATGCCTGTAAATGGGAAGATATGAGCAAACTCGCCACTGTTACATCTTTTAATTAGGAAGGGATGTCTTGCCTAGAAGCCCACCCTGCTTCTGGTCCCAGGAAAAATCTCTTGTGTCTCAATGACCAGTGATGAATGCCCCCCAAATGAAGAAGGAATAAAAAAAATTAGAACATAATTGTTTTGCAAGTCCTAATGAATGAATGGATGTAGCCAATAATTATCAGAGACTGCAGACTCCACCATAAAAGAGGCAATCAGACCTGGTATGCCTCCTGCTGGGTGAAGGGGTCTTGCTCCAAACGTTAAAACTGACCAAGACTCTAGACCCAGTTACCAGTTTGCAGAAAATACAGAGAACGGTGTAACATGATAAACAACACAACAGGGATCCGATCAGTAAAATTCACACTCTGGAAAAATCTATCAGAAAAATAAATTTCAAAAATTAAAGAGATGGGTAGAGGAATCTACAAGTTAAAATATACCTATGAAATATAACAAGCAAAAACAATGTATGAACATTATTTGAATCCTAATGAAAACAATCAACCCTTAAGATAAAGAAGATTATTGTCAATTTTAGACTCTATTTTAGGGGGTCATTTCCGTCAGCAAGAAACATGGGGTCGGGGCTTCCCTGGTGGTGCAGTGGTTGAGAGTCTGCCTGCCGATGCAGGGGACACGGGTTTGTGCCCCGGTCCGGGAAGATCCCACATGCCACGGAGCGCCTGGGCCCGTGAGCCATGGCCGCTGAGCCTGCGCGTCCGGAGCCTGTGCTCCGCAACGGGAGAGGCCACAACAGTGAGAGGCCCGCGTACCGCAAAAAAGAAAAAAGAAACATGGGGTGACGATCAGTGTTTGCCCAGGGTTAATGAGACATCTGACTGAAAAACGGCCAGAGAATGCCTATGTCGCCACACACTAGGAAAAGTTATTTCCAAACAGACATGTTTTAAGGTTTATGATATTTTCACATTCACTTTGTTTATTTGCTTCCTGCCTTCCCCTTCCCACTGGGAATAGTTTCAGAAGAGCCAACTGTTAAAGAAGTATTTTTGGTCCAGAGTTATTCAAGGAAGCGTTCAGAATCTCCTGGGAGAATCTGTTCTCAAGAGGAAGGCAGCATGAAACTTATGGGGCTCAAGACTCGAGATGCAAAAACACACCGTAACTTTTGGAATTTATTCACAACCCTCCATTGTGGCTGAGCTATTTTCCTAATTAACAAACAGGTGATCCAGATAGCATTTTACATGTTATAAAACCTTTTTATAAACATTTTTTTCACGTGAACTCCCCAACCACTACATAAAGGAGGTGGTTCAGGGCAGTAGGAAGTTGTACCTTGTTGAATGCTTTCTAGGTGCTGGACAATTTGTTAATAGTTATTTCCTTAATTTATGAACAGTCCTGGCCAGTGGATTTTCCTTCTTTGTTTTACAGATTGGACAAATTGCAATTCTTAGAGATGATGACAAGAGACCGAAGTCTCACGATAATTAAGTGGTCGACTTCAAATGATATCATGTGATGTACAGACGATGAGCTAAGGGTAGTGCCTACGTTATTTTGTTATGACTCAAGTGGTGCCAGCTACATTTTTTTGAAAGAAAAAGATAAAATAAAAAAGGTTACTAGTCTGTGCAGCTCCCACGGGAATACTGGTCGTGAATCTAACTTTTCATTTGTCTGTTCTATTTATCTTCCATATCTATATATCTCGTCTGTTCTATATATGCTACAACTACTTCTCAAGTATCTGTTCATGATCTGCCATCCACTCAGCCCTATGCTGGGGGCCATGGGAGAAGCAGAAGTAGCATGAGTCACGGTCGGTAACATCAAAACACTCACGAAACAAAGATGCTTATTAACCCCAAGAACAGTGCAATCTAATTGAATACAAAGCTGCAGCTAGAGCTCACCACCCCATCAGGCGCCAGCAATACGAGAAATTTAGGAGGAATGAACTTAGTGGATAGAGAGAGGAAGGAGGAAGATAAAGCGTGTGGTTTTTCCAATAATCAGAAGTAAATCCTACTGTGTCTTCTCTCGCCAGCTATCTGTGCACTGTAGCAAGTCAGTCAACCTCGCTGAGCCTTGATTTCTTTGTTGTAAAAGGTGGATAATTACATTTAGCAAGGAAGGCTATATGTGTGTTCTACCCTTTGTCTCTACCCTTTGTATTGATATTCCCTAAGTTTACCTACACAATCTTATTTCCCTTAGCAGATTGGGAGCTACCTGGGGACAAGTGCTGCATCACGGCCAGCAGTATTGAAGTCTTGCTCCGAATCAGCTCAGATACAGGCATGGCAATGACCCAACAATATTTATGTAATGGAGGACAGGCTTACTATCTACTTTTGCACATCACTAGAACCTCTTAGGGTATTTTTTTCCTGTATAAAATAAGGATAACAGTAATACAATAGATATGAAAATATGATAACTGCAAATGCCAGAACAGTGTTAGATGTTAATTACCAAACAATTTATTTTTATATATAAACTGCTTTCTTGAAACTGAAACATAGAAACTACAATAGTAGAGGGTCTCTTCTAAAATGTGCCCTTCACATACCAATTACATCCACTAGATTCAAAATATGTCAACAGCAGCTACTCATGCAGATTCCAAATGCACCAGTTAACTGAAACAGAATTCTTTCTCCTTACCCTATGTTCTAAGAAATCCCAGCCATGAAATCAGAGTTCAGGGACTGGCCATGCTTGGATGTTAAGGAACTGAGGATGCTGCCAGGGATACTGCCCGTTTCAGATACACATCTGCACACATATGCATGCCTCTTGTCACACTGTCATAAAAATATGTTTATTCAACACAAGGTGTATAGTTGAGTTTTGTGTAGCTTGATTTCTAAAAGAGCATTTTTGGTGAGAGTTAACAGTAGCTGTGGTCCTTGGCACTGTGACTGCTACTGAGTTGAAAGCTGCTGCAAATAAAAATATTGCTAATATAGCAAAAAAAAGTTTGAAATGTGATACACAAACGGCTAGTGAATCTACTATAAATAATTCCATGTCACTATTCATCAAGTAAATGCAAATTAAAGCCACAAGTAGATAGCATTACATGCATATTTTTTAAAGGACGATACTGAGCAGAGGACATGGAACAACTGGACCAGAATTGTCAAATACTGTGAATGGATGTTTAAAACAGTACTTTGGAAGGTGATTTTAAGTTAAATATACACTGTGATGCCTAATTTTATGTGTCAAATTGGCTAGGTCATGGTGCCCAGATACTTTCTAAAACATTATTCTAGATGTTCTGTGAAGGTGTTCTTAAGACGACATTAACCAACAGTAGGTAGATTTCTAATTTCTCTTTTGATTTTTCCTTTGATCCATGGGTTATTTATAAGAGTATTTAAGTTCCAAATATTTGGAATGTTGCTGGAGATTGTATTTCTTGTTGATTTCTAAGTTAATTCAGTTGTGGTCAGAGAATATGTTTCATTAATTTCAATCACTGTAAATTTATTAAGACTTGTTTTATAACTAAGGATATGGGGTTTCTTGGTAAATGTTTTGTACACTCTTGCAAAGCATGGGTATTCGATGTCATTGTGTGGAGTGTCCTATAAATATAAATTAAATCAAATTGATTAACAGTGTTGTTCAAGCCTGTATCCCAAATGAGTTTCTGCTACTTGCTGTATCCAAATCCAGCTCTCCTTCTCAAGCGCCAGGCTTGCTGATTGAGAGGGTACTGCCGCTTGTGTCCTTTTACACTCAGAGGAGCAGTGGTAATACAGGTTTACACCCTAACCCACATTTGCAGTTCCACTCCAGAAACTGGACATGTCTAGCTTCCTGCAGTCTTTGATTTGTTCACCCAGGCCTGGGATGTTTGGTAATATTTCTCTTATTCTTTTCTGACCTTTATTTCCTCAGCTCTTCCCACAGTTGTGCAATGTTTAATTTCCATGTTACGTTACTTGTAATATAATGTTCAGCTATTTCACTTCTCCGAGTGGACTCTATTAACTTAATCATTAGTCCTAAAAGTGTTTCCAGAAAAAAATAAATGTAAAGATGAGAACCTGGAATTGATTCCCTGATACTATTATATTTAAGCCTATGATGTCCATATTGCCAGTTATGAAAGGGACATTGATAGCCCACAGCATCCTGTGACAGAATTATTACATAAAATATCTCCTCTGAAATGACCAAACACTCATAGAAGGCAAGCTTTTGGATGACCAAGGATTTGCTACCACAGAGTACTTTGGGCAGAATAAGCAGTAATATGGAGTTACGGGTTGCATGTTGGTACGCTGAAGAACTTGGAGTAAGAACATGATTAGCTCAGATATTTAAGTCCCAACCTCAACACCTGGCTAAGGACCAGAAAGTTTCTTGGGCTGCTGTGAAAGAAATGTCACCTTTCGTAGCCACAGGTCTGGGATTTCCTGAAAGCAAGACCCAAAGTCTCATCCTTTCGGTGGCGGCAGCTGAATGACAACACAGGTTGAATTCACAGCCTCTCAGTTTCACTTATGTTAAAGGTAGGGCATTGTTTGGAAAGAAGTAAAACTCTAAAAATCAGTACAGAAACAAACGGACGGATTCTGATGACCTGAGGAGATTTTAACCTTAAATTTTGCTAAGTCTCTCTCGCTTGTAGAAATAAACTCTTCCCCTGCCTTAGTAGATTAATCTCCCCTGGGCTGAAGAACCCGCAACAGCCTCCTCTGATCTGGTCCGGCAGGGAATCCTCAGGACCCGCTCCCACCACCTTTCACTGCTCTACACCTACAAGCACAATCAATTCTGAATGTCCCCAGAGGGTGACACACAAAGTATGAGGAACAATTATACCGAAAAGATACACAGTCTTGCTAATTTATATTGAAAGACAATAGATAGCCTATGTGGGAATGGATTCTAAATGTGTTGGCTCAGGGGGAAGGAATCAAATATTTATCAGACATATTTAGTGATATAGATGTACTGAACAGAGATACCAGATTCAATGTGCTCATTTAAGTGGCTGGGAGTGGATCATATAGTTTGCTTAATTTGTTGACTGCTACCTGAACCCAAGGTTAGTCTACATAGGATGAAGTTCAAATTCCAGAACTTTATTGATTGCCTTATAGGGAGGTATCCAAAGGTTTAGGGAGATCAGAAAGCAATAAGAGATCTGTTATAGAAGACCTGTTTGCCCCTGCCTTGACTACAGAGCTAAGTCAACTGCCTTCTTCACCAATATATTTGCCAGAGCCCTTCACCAAGACTTTGAGAGGTACATTTTGATAAGTTCTTATATCTACATTTATTTTTTTTCTTGGCAGTCAACTGGCAGATTCCTGGGTCAGAGTCAGATCTATTATTTAATTACAGGATATTTATCTTGTGTATGTTCTCCATGCTTCAGTTCTTCTTTGGGGTGATGTGGTGAGGGCAGGTATCATCCTCCATGTACAGAGGGGCTGGTACTATAAGAGGAAACCTCAAAATTACGAAACTTTGAGCTTATAGAAGAGCTGCCCCATATCTACCCCCCTCACATCTAGAGAAGAGGAAAAACTTTGCTCTTTAATCTAAATAATTCCTCTCTGGAGAAAGTAGAGGAAGGTCCCTACCTCAGAAGGTAAGTGTTTAGCTCTGAGGGATATAAGAAAACTTTCATTACCTTTGTAATGAGAGTACATGTTTACACCAGAAAGGAGACATATGGTTCCAGATCTACCACCCTTACAATGAACAGATAAAATAGTTATGGGGGAAAGAGTCATTCTCTATCTTCATAGCATCCAATTTTTGTTGTTCAGAAAGTCATAATCATACAAAACCCGAAGTATCCATATTGTTTTATTTATTTATTTTTTGACATATTGGTGAGGAGGACACAGTCTCTGGAAGGGTGTTGTAGTTGAGTTGTCAGCAAGCTAGTAGGAAGTGCTGACTCCAACCTGGGCACTCTGAATTCAATGGAGACGATAAGATTCTCCAGGGGCCAAGTGGTGGCCCCTAACAGCAAGAGAAGGGTGGAAATAGTTACTATAATGGGCAGAAGAAATGACATGACATGGCGATTGCCCATGGTTTGACCAGCAAAGGTCTAATTGATCTTTGTGTCCCTAGACAAAGATCAGTGGGCAGCCTACTAAAGTTGTAATGTTTGGGATAAGCTAAACAGCTCTAGGTCTGGTGAACAAGTTTCTCATTTTTCCTCTTAGGAGAGATGACCAGAAGTATGGATATAAACTGATTCATAGTTAGTGGCTAATAGTTTGGCCTAATGTCATTGACTTGGAAAGAATAAAATTGGAAAATTGGTTATATGGAGATGTAGAGAAGGCAAATTTACATAAACTTTTCTAAATGTAAACAAAATGTACAAATATTTATATGCCTGTGAATGCTTACCAAGAAAAATCTCAGAAGAGAAAAATTTTAATCATCATTGGGCAAACTAATCCATCTTGTGGATATCAATCAACCTCTTTCCCAGCCACATCTGTCCTTACACAATGGGTTTATGGACAAAATGGAAATGACAACAGCAGTGGAAAACATGCATGAGCTCAGCTACATAGCTTCCTCTCGCCAAGGGTGATCTGGCTACAGCCACTGCTGAGTGGCCAACCTGCTAATAACACAGATGAACGTCATTCCCCAGACGGGTCAGTCAGTCACCTCATGGCAGGTTGATTATATTTGACCATGCCTATTATGGACAGGGGATAGTTTATTCTACTGCTTACTCAGGGCAACTGACTCTGCCCAAAATTCTGTGTCAACTCATCTTTGGACTTACAGAATTCTCTATTTATTATCATTGTATTCCACACAGGATTCTTTATAGCCAAGGAACTCATTTTACAGAATATAAAGTGCAACAACGGCCTTTCGCTCATGTAATTCACTTGTCTTTTGATGTTCTCCATCACCTGAAAGCAGAGGGCCTGAGAGAAAATTGAATGGCCTTTCTGGAGGCTCAATTACAGTGCCAGCTGAGAGGCAATAACTTACAGGCTGATGCAATGTCCTTAGGATATACATATATGCCTTAAATCAACCAGCAATATATGGGGCTGTATCTCCCCTAGCCAGGACCTATGGGTCTAAAATCAAAAAGAGAAAATGGGAGTGGATCCTCTCACTATTAACTCTAAAGATTCATTAGTGATTTTTTTCTTCTTATCTCCACAACTTTGGAATCTGCTTATTTGAAGATCTTTGTTCCTAAAAAAAGGAATGTTCTCATCAGGGACCACAGTTATAAAACAAGTCTTAATAAATTTACAGTGATTGAAATTTGACCACTTTGTGCTTCTCAGGCCAGTAAACCAAGAAAAAAATGGAATTATTGTCCTGACTTGGGGTGACTGGTCTTAATCATACAAAATAAGGATAAGGAAGAGTGTGGTTGCTACACACAATAATGATAAAGAAGATTATGTCTGGAATGCAGGAAATCTCCTTGGATGCCTACTAATATTTTCATATCTTCTGATAAAAAATAATGGAACTCTACACAGTCCAATACATGTAAGGACAGCTAATAGCCCAGAGTCTTTTTAGAAACAAAGATTTAGAACCACTAGTTAAGGAACCATGAACAGTTAAGGTGTTTTCTGAGGGCAAAGGAAATATGGAATCGTAGAGATAGAAGGAAATTATAACTATAAACTACAAACATGTGACCAGTTACAGGAATAAGCACCATAATAGTTATAAGTATTTCTTTTTAATTTTAGTATGGATACATTTGTGAATATATCAATAAACTTTCCCCTTTCCTGTCTCCTAATTGCAGATATGTTAATCACCATTAACATTATGTCTCAATGTTTACATTAAATGAGATCTAACAGGTAATGTGACGCCATTTGAAAAAGAATTAATATTACCCAAAGGTGAATAAAATGATATATGAAACTTGATATTTTCTTTAATGGAGAGGATTAGCAGGTTTTTATTTATGGGAGGGATATTTGCATCTGTTCGATGAAAGCACTGTTTTGGTTTACGGGTGCATATGGATAGTAACGTAACAAGAGTGGACTGTGGTGATTTTGTACTGTGTTAACTTGGCTAAGCTATAACTAACTTTTCCAGAATTCCCTTTCCTGTATTAATCAGAATTAGTACTGGCCACAAAAAAAAGTGAGTGAGATTTGGGTGGCAGAACTGAAGAACAACCTTTAAAATCTGAAGGTTGTATTTATTTATTTACATAAATTTATTTATTTATTTATTTTTGGTGGCATTGGGTCTTCGTTGCTGCACACGGGCTTTCTCTAGTTGTGGCGAGCTGGGCTACTCGTCATTGCAGTGTGCAGGCTTCTCATTGTGGTGGCTTCTCTTTCTGTGGAGCACAGGCTCTAGGCATGCGGGCTTCAGTAGGTGTGGCGTGCGGGCTTCAGTAGGTGTGGCACACGGGCTTAGTTGCTCTGTGGCATTTGGGATCTTCCCGGACCAGGGCTCGAACCCGTGTCCCCTGCATTGGCAGACAGATTCTTAACCACTGCGCCACCAGGGAAGCCCCGAAGGTTGTATTTATAATTGCCAAAACCCGGAATCAACCAAGATGCTTTTCCTTAGCTGTATGGATAAACAAACTGTGGTACATCGGGCAGAGCTCGATGTATACTTAGCTCCGGAGCAGCCAAGCCCGTGCGTCACAACTACTGAGCCTGCGCTCTAGAGCCCGCGAGCCACAGCTACTGAGCCCGTGTGCCACAACTACTGAAGCCCACGCGCCTAGAGCCCGTACTCCACAATAAGAGAAGCCACCACAATGAGAATGCACACTGCAATGAAGAGTAGCCCCGCTTGCTGCAACTAGAGAAAGCCCGTGTGCAGCAACAAAGACCCAACACAGCCAAAAATAAATAAATAAATTAAAAAATAAAATAAAAATAAAAATAAAAATAGGGGAACTGTGGGGTGGGAAACAGGGAATATATGGAAACTCTCTGTATTTTCTGCTCAATTTTTTTCTGTAAACCTAAAACTGCTTTTAAAATAAATTCTATTAATTTTTAAAAAACCTGCAAAGTTGTGATTTTTTTTAGAAAAAGTTAGTGGCAGATATCCTTTCCTTTCCCTGCCTACATCCAGCAGTCCTTCCTCAATTCCACCCTGTGGGTCAGCAGCAACCCCAGGCCCATCCCCAGATGCTTAGCTGTGAATTCACAGAGGTAGGAGCCATGAAAATCAATGACCACCCATCGACTCTATACCTGCCCTTCTTCATGGTTACACTCCAGCAGCTGCAGGTGCCCATCTTCCCAGAAAGTGTGGCTCATTCTCCAAAGAAGAACTGGCTAAGACTATTTTCTGATTCTTTTGAGAATTTTACTTCCCCAGCTTCTCTTAAAATTGTGTAAGATCTAATTCCTGATATAAAGTTCTTATTCCATAATACATACACTGCTTCTGCTTCTCTGATTGAACTTTAACTGAACAGGTTTAAAAATATCCTTTACATTATATTCTAAAGACTACTCCGTGGAAGCAGGGCAATCTTGTTTATGATCACCAAGTAGAATTAAAAGACCATTGTGAAAAACGGGAGGAAATTCCTATTGCTTCATTCCCTGGTCATAGGCCTTCAATATTTGTTTCTTGTTTGTGGGCCTGTGGATGAAGACTTTATCTGGAATTGCAATGCATATTTAAAGTGACTTGCTATTAAGCTTCTTGCAGCTCTGGTAACACACCCTTCTACAGGCCACTTAATGTATACCTTATCCAGGCACACATTTTGCATAATAAATACTAACTCACTCCTCTGCTTGGTAAATGACTAGGCATTGTATATTTTAAGCAAGTAGAACACATCTAATTCAAACTGCTTTTAATAGCTTATATTTTTCTCCCAACAGCTGCTCCACACAGTAGAGATAACTCTGAACTAGACCACAAGTGTTTATGTAAAAATTCCGGCACCGGGTATATTATCTGACATAATTACACCTTTGAAAGATGAAAATGTGAGGCCTAAAACCCTGAACATCCTGTGAAACGTATTCTAATTAACTAATTCCCTGTGTTTCTTGGCCATTGTTAGAGATATCATTTTACGGTTAATCAGCCTGATGGGAATGTGTGTGTATGCTTGTGTGTGTGCGCGCATGCATGTATCTGTGTTTTCACATTGCGATGTTTAGGCAATGATACAATTTCTGTTAGCTGCCCCTGTAGCTATTTCCTAGGACACAGGCGAAACTACAGTTCTACTGTCTTCAATTCTTCCTATCCATTTGAATGGAGTCACTTTGAGAGAAAACCCGACAATAGAATTCCCAATAGGCTGTTTACCATAGTTTGACTTAATAGGGTCCTTAGCACAACATACAGAGATCCTCATCATCTAACCCCAGTCTGCTTCTTTAGCCTCATCTATCTGTTCCCCTCCTTTGTACCACATACTCCAGGAATTCCATGCGATTTTGGGGTCTCTTGATCTGCCATCTTTTGCTAGCATTCTGGGGTTTGGTTTGTGCTATAAAATACCCCTAAAATGATTTCTCCAACTCCTTCTTTGTTCTTTGTCTAGCTATTTATTCCCCCAAGATCATCACCTGACTCCTCCTGGAGCTTTTTACATTTGAGTCACACATGGCAAATGGGTGACTCAGATCTTGAGATCACTTTAGAGTTATTTCCGTTTTTAATGTTTGTTCAAACACCCCTCCAATATACCTGTAGCTGCACTCCATGACTGTCCATCCTCCCCCAATATACAGGTGACTTTGCAAACCCACTGAGGATGGACGGTTCTGCTGTTGTCCACCTTGAGGCACTCTGAGACTCTCCACTACTGATGCACTCTGATTTGGTGAAAATAGCTAACCAAGCCCTCTCTCCACTCCTTCTCTAATGCGTGCTCTTACTCTTCTCATGAGATAGAGAAATCAGACAACAGCAGCAGAAGAGAAATGGTCCAACTGAGCATCATAAGTATACGTTAATTTGCCGACTTTTTCTCACTCATTTGAAAATATGTTTCTTCATTCTCAGTGCAAATTCAATCAATATATAAGGGAAATATGGCAGAAGATTTATATTCATTAATAAAAATAACAACAGCAACAACTTCTAATATCTATTGAGCTTAAAATAATCTTGATACAGCTCTAAATGCTTGGTGTGTATTAACTCTTACAATCCTCATTAAAGAAATAAGAATCAGTTACTCCCATTTCACAGGATGAGGAAATCAAGGCACAGAGACAGCCAAAGTGAGGTTTATTTTAGCAATCAAGCAATCCATGGGAACCTCAACTAAACTAAGGAGGTACTTAAGGTAACAGAGAGGCAGAATTGAATTCATATATTTCCATGGGTCCCAAGTTAAGAGCTTTCTCTGACTCATGATACAATTAAGTAATTAACCAGGTAATTCTTACTGAACTTTCAAGGCTTAGCTTAAATGAGTTTCCTGAGAGAGATTTTCCCCTATCCATTCTCCATCCTCCATATAGTATACTTTCCTATAGATCTCTCTTCTTTCTCTTCATGACACTTTTTTTCCACAATACGATTCATACTTTCTAGCCCATCCCTGGGCTGGAAGGTCTTTAAGAGCAGAGACCTGATGCTTACCATGAGACCCCAGGGTCCAGTTCCGCATCTGTCACATAGATGCTAGAATTAAATATTTGTTGAATACCTAAAATAATTATAGCCACATGTTTTTCAACTCTATCAGAAAAAAAAGGCAGTGTTTTAAATGATCAGTTATGTAAAAATTTGAGGAATTTTTGTTGTTACCCGATATCAATGGTTGTAGTAAGAGTTTGAAATAAGAAGGTTCTTCAATATGGACATGTACTGAGAATTTCATGATTAAACCTGAACATTTCCCTCATTTTAGTTAAAAAATTAACAGTTAAGGTATTTTATACTTGAGTCCCCACTTAGTCTATTTAAATAAATGAGTAGTTTTGTTCATACGTTCTTTTGTTTATTCAATAATATTTATTAAGTGTTTTCTAGGTGTCAGGCACTGGAGATCTGGAGATCCAGCAGAGAACAAAACAAACAAACAAAACAATACAAAACAAAACAAAAATACCTTGTTTCATGAAGCTTCTATTCCAGTGGAATATAATATTGTATTATTATGTATATTATATAAGATATGTTATAATTATAATAATATTTGAGTCCCAGAGTAGCAGTGAAAGAGTTATCCAAAATCTGCAAAGCTGGTATCTGTTTCAGACACCTCTCTGAATTTTGAAAGGCTCAGACAAGAGCATGCATATAAAAACCCCTGTATAAAAGAATATTTTCTCTGCAACCCAGCTATTAGCAGATTCAAATAAAATTAACTCTCTTCCTCTCACATTTCATGGCAATCTCCACTGCCCTCCCAATATCTACAGGAATTTTGGCTTTGGTGGAGAATGGGGGGAATTCATCGGGCACTCATTTTCAGCTGCTACTGAATCCTGTCATGAAGCTCCCTTCAGGGGGCCCCTCCCATTTATCAGTTGCTGTGTTGACGTAAATGTGAAATGCAGTCCCTTTATCTTCAATTTCACAAAACACTACTCATAACAGCTCATTATGTACAGCTGACTTCTACAAAAAAAATAAGTAAGTTGGTTACAGTACGGTAAAGCACAACAAGCGCACGGGAGTGTGGAAAAGTTAACAATTGCATTTTAGCTAGCCTTCTTTTTAACTGAAGGATCGTTGATTTACAATACTGTGTTATTTTCAGGTGTACAGCAAAGTGATTCAGTTATATATATTTTTTCGTATTATTTTCCATTATAAGTTATTACAAGATATTGAATATTGTTCCCTGTGTTTCGCTGATTTACAATACTGTGTTATTTTCAGGTGTACAGCAAAGTGATTCAGTTATATATATTTTTTCAGATTATTTTCCATTATAAGTTATTACAAGATATTGAATATTGTTTCCTGTGTTTCGTTGATTTACAATACTGTGTTATTTTCAGGTGTACAGCAAAGTGATTCAGTTATATATATTTTTTCAGATTATTTTCCATTATAAGTTATTACAGGATAATGAATATTGTCCCCTGTGTTACAGTATAACTCCTTGTTGCTTACCTATTTTATACATAGTGGTGTGTATCTCTTAGTTCCATACCCCTAATGTAATCCCCTCACCTTTCCTTTCCCCTTTGGGAACCATAAGTTTGTTTTCTATGTCTGTGGGTCTGTTTTTGTTTTGTAAATAGATTCATTTGTATTTAGCTAGCCCTATGCTTAAATCCTTCAGGAATCTCACGCCACCACCAGCCTTCCACTCCTGCATTCCCACTGGAAATGAGCACATCCACGGGGTCACTTGAAAATACACTCACTGATGTATCTCCATGCTCATCGTTCTCTGCTTGGGTTCTAGCCCCTTCCTACGCTGCCGAGCGTTCTCTATGTTTAAAGTATTTCTTCCCTAGCTCACCTACTCCCAGTAGAAAGTAAGCTCGAAAAGCGCAAGGAATTTTTGTTCTGATTTATTCTATGCTAAATCCCTAAGGCTTAGAGTGGAGATCTAAGCCAAATATGGCCTACCGCATATTTCTGTACGACCTGTGAGCTAAGACTTGCTTTTATATTTTAAGAAGTTAGTAAACTAACCCAAAAGAAGAATGCTTTGTGGTACATGAACATTATACAAAATTAAAAATTTTCACTGTCCACGAGTAAGCTTGTTTGTGTGTGTGTGTGTGTGCGTGTGATTGTTTTTGTTTGTTATGCAGCCACACTAATTCTTTTACAAACTGTCTGGCTGCTTTTACACTACAATGGCACAGTGACTGTGACAGAGACTGTGTATTTACCATCTGTCCCTTTACAGAAAACATTTGCCACTCCCTAGATTAGAGTGTTGCCTGTTATATGTAGGCATTCAAATAATATTTTCTGATTATTAAATCTGAAAAGGTGCAGTCACTACTAATTGAATCTCTCTCTCTGTGTCCATGAATAATCACTTAATATTCACTGAGTCTCATGTCTTCAACTAAATCATACAGGAAGAGTTTGATCCATCTTGTCAACCTCAAGAAGCCCTGAGGGACAAATGAAATGTAAAAGTACTTGAAATCTAACTTCTAAATTTACATGGTAACTGGGAGTGGGTGGCAGAGGGGATAAGATGAGATATTAGAGAACATGTGAACTGTTACATGTTTCCAAATATCTTTATAATTCAATGAAAATGTCTGAAGAATTAAGTCCCACAACTGAACTTTTCTCTGGCTTTTTACTTTTAAATTATTATTTCTTTGATAATTATTATACAATCATCACTAAACAGAAACAGGGAAAAAGCCCAAGTTTTCATGAACAATGGACCCCAGTCATCTAATGAGCTGTCTTGAGGGTCAAGAAAGTAAAGCAGGATGAGAGAAACGTATTCAATGACTTGAACTGATCTATAAACCTTCCTGAGGCTCAGTTTTCCCATCTTTTAAACTGATGAATTAAAAATTTCCTTCCCCTCACAATATTGTTTTGAGGCTTACGGTAAGACATTACACTGTCAAGGTCTACATATGTCCCCTCCCTTATCTAGCACAGAGTAGGTGCACATTGATTAAAGTTTCGTGATTCTGAAAGGAGTTTTGAGTGAGGCTCTAATTTGCCAAAAACATATGCTAAAGACGTGCATTGCTTGGATCCAGCTCCAAATGTCTCAAACTCATTTGTAGAAGGTAAAGTTCAAGAAGAGTATGATTAAATTACACAAAAAACAACTCCAAACAGATGAAAGTATCATCATGATTAATCAACAGAGCACATTTTAATGCTTTTATAATAAACCAGAATGAGTACATTGCATTCCCATCTGCAGAGAGAACGGTCTGCCTAGTGCACATTAATGTGAGTTACAGTGTCTGAGAGCCGTTGTTTCCAAAGGTATATCAGTAATCCCCACTCTGTCTCCAGGGAGATTGCCATGGAACTCCTCCAAGGTGCTCATTTCAGAAATCTGGAGTCCAGAGCAGGTCTATACAAAAAAAATAACGTGGACGAGGGAGGCAAACTTTCAGATAATTAAGCCATCCACTTTGTAAACACTTGCAAAACAGATCTGGGTTGGTCAGGACCTCTCAGACTTTGCTTTATATCAGAATTATTTGGGAGAACTTAGTAACAGTAAAGATGCCTTTTGCAGATCATTGAAGGGAGATGTGATTTGGTGCTACCTTTTGAAGATTTTCCTACCTCTCTGATTGTTCCTTCTCTCTTTCACTGGTTTTTCTTTCGTTTCATTTGTTAATTAATTCATTGTCTCATTCATCTATTGATTCCACAAATCACTTTCCATGACAGACACCAGATTCTGAGTATGTATGTATGTATGTATTTATTTATTTTGCGGTACGCGGGCCTCTCACTGCTGTGGCCTCTCCCATTGCTGAGCACAGGCTCCGGACACGCAGGCTCAGCGGCCATGGCTCATGGGCCCAGCTGCTCCGCGGCATGTGGGGTCTTCCCGGACCGGGGCACGAACCCGCGTCCCCTGCATCGGCAGGTGGACTCTCAACCACTGCGCCACCAGGGAAGTCCCTGAATATTTATTTTTAAATAAAATAAACATGATCTTTGTCCTTGAGTTGTGTGGAGCACACAGGGCCTATCGGTTCAATTTTGAGTTTCTATTAATGGTTATCCTCTATTCTGATATCCATTCTTTCAATGTCCATGTCATTCGAGGCCTGTCTCCACACGGGGAAAGTTAAATCAGAGAGGGGTTTATTGTCTCCTTGGGACTCCTTCAACATACTTCCATTTGTTTTTCCTTGAATTATGAATTCTATGAATTAATTTATTATTTATTGCTTTAGTCCACAAGTATCCATTGCATACTGTTTGTGTGTATGTGCTTGCACTATTCTAGGTAATACAGATAACACACTGGATATATCCTTAAGGAACTGAAATTCTGATGAGAAAGACTGAAAACGAATAATGTTTATACAGAGTGAAATGGTCTACACAAAAGACAACACATAATTCAATGTTTATTCCGGTGACGGATTGACTTACTATCGTCTACTGGGGATGAAGTCTTAGAAAATTTCTTTAGAAAAGAGAAATATTAGCGGTAGTATGCCCTTTTCCACACAGAAGGAGAACGTTATTGGCTGAACTGTGTTCCCCTCAAATTCATATATTGAATCCTTAACACCCAGTACCTCAGAATGTGATTGTATGTGGAGATAAGTTCTTTAAAGGGGTAATTAAGTTAAAATACGGTCATTAGAGTGGACCCTAATGAAATATAACTGGTGTCTTATAAGAGGATATTTGGACACAGACATACATAGAAGGAAGACCAAGTGAAGGCACAGTGAGAAGATGGACATTTATAAGCCAAGGAGAGGCCTTAGAAGAAACCAACCCTACTGACACCTTGAGCTTAGACTTCTAGCCTCCCAAACTGTGAGAAAATAAACTTACGTTGTTAAAGCCACCCGGTATGTATTCTTTTTATGGTAGCCCTACTAGTCTCATCTGGGGTGGGGAACTGAAGAGACACTCAATCTCCTCTCTTCTGTGAAGCCATCCTGTCATTCCTACTCTCATTGCTTTTGCTTTTTTTCCCCTTATTTTTATTCTGTTTGGGGTTACACTGTTCTTTTCTGCCTTATATAATCTTCACTTTTACTGTGCTGATATCTAACTGTATTTTGGAATTACTTGCGGGGTAAGGGAAAGAAGCAGGGTCTCAGGACCCCATAAAATTTTAAATATGCCACTTACTCGGTGACCCTAAATGAATCCCTTCTCAATTCTGAGTGCCGCCGACTTGGGCTAGTAGATGGAGATAGTGCCTAATTCACCAGATGGTTGTAAAGAATAAATATAAGACTACAAACTAAATGCCCAATAAAGTAGGCATGTAATATATCCATATTCCATTATGTATTGAATCTGAATGCCTTGAGGCAGTTTATTCCAGTTTAATGAAACTGATTTATGGAGGAAAATGTTTATACTGGATCCAAACCTTAGTTACCTTTTACTCTTTAATGCAAGTTACCTTTTACTCTTTAATGCAAGTTCTGCTCTCAGAACCAGGGCACAGTATCTCCAGAGTCAGAAAAGTAAATTAAATATATATTGTTTCCTCCTTGGCACTGAGTACTATAGGTTTCTTCTGGTTGTTTAGTTTGATGCTCCTCTGTTTGGTAGAGAGACCAAGTCAATTTTACTGGATCACAGGGGAGAAGGGAGGGAGAATGGGAATTACCAGGATTTTTCATAGGGTGATTGTTATATTGAAATTATACTTTTAAAAATCTGGAAGCATCTGTGGGAAAAAAATCAAAGGCCTTGTACAGGGACAAATGGAAACTGGAGAGTCAAGGAAGAGGAAAGTGAGAGATTCAGGTGAGATACTATGATGGGAGAAGGATGGATAAAATTCCAGAGATGTTTGTCAATATTACCATTGACATTTTTCTTTGAATACTCTAATAAAATAGATACCTTTTCTTGTCCCCAAAGTAACAACCATTTAAAATATTGTAGTAAACTGAAATAAATAAATAGAATAATTTAAATGTGACCTATAAGCCTATCATTCGGAAAAAAATAACTATTAGCTTTTTTTTAGCTACTTTAGCCTATATATCTGAATCTTTGTTTTAATTCACAAAATGCTATTATATTCTGTAGTCTCATTTGTAACCTACATTTTTGTACTTCAAAATTGATAAAAATTCAATATCTTTACATGCAGACACATTTAACTTTCTGTGGGGCATTGGAATTGGTGTATATTATCAATGCCCTTATAAATGGTACAATCTTTCTAGAAAATAATTTGTTAGAAGCTTTAAGTGAATTAGCACTTTGACATAAGTATGGTCTTACTGATGCTTTAATTTGCATTTCTTTGATGAGGACTTAAAAGAATATGTTTCCCATATTAACACTGGCTATTTCCATTTACTCTTTCTGGAATGGAATATTCATACTCTTTACTCATTTTCCTATTATATATCTATGATTCCTCATTTATTGGTAGGAGGGTTTTCACATATTAAATAATCTAGTATCTGTGATGTGTTTTGGTGATTTATAATTTACCTTTTTATTTCATAAGGTTGGATGATTATAGATTCCAGTCACTTCTTACTTTGATGAATTAATCTAGACTTGTTCTGTTAGCACAGAATCTGGGTTGCAGAATTTTGAAAATTAAACAAGAAGACAGGAAGGAAAAAAGGAAAGAAGGGAGGGAAGGAGGGAGGGAAGGAGAGAGGAAGGAAAAAATAAAGGGAGGAAGGAAAATAGTAAGGAATAGATTCCACAGTAGTAGTGACCAACCATATTTTATGTTACCATTTCTTGAAGCTTGCATCTAAGATGTTGCAATCCAGACAGCTTTCAACAAAAGACAAGAAAATGATAAATTCTAATTCAATCTCTTCCTGAAACCCAATATACAAATGAATGATTTGACTAACCCTTGAATTCACTAAGTATTATAATTGAATTGTGAATTTCTATTCATTTGTCTCCAGAGGAGGTTGAATGTATCCAGCCCTTTTACTACAGGTCAAATGGTGATAACTTGTGGGATCAATTAGTGAGCCACGTAATTAGATTTGATTAATCATCTCTGAGCCATGACTTATTCTTGTGTAAGTGATGCCTCTTCAGTGTGTGAGCTTTGCGGACTAACTTGGCAACTTCTGATGGGCTGTATACAAAGAAAGGCTTTA
The DNA here is from genome assembly GCF_005190385.1 of Monodon monoceros. Lineage (NCBI taxonomy): Eukaryota > Metazoa > Chordata > Mammalia > Artiodactyla > Monodontidae > Monodon > Monodon monoceros. The sequence continues at coordinate 4,370,027 of NW_021703770.1, read as the reverse complement.
CCCATTTGTAGAGGTGATGTCCCATGAAGAAGATGGGAGAAGCAGCAGCAAGTAAATCTGTAATTTTCCCTTTCTGCAACATGCCTAAAATTCCTGGAAATACATTTGCTCTTGTGTTGAGCATGGTAATAATATTAGTACTAAGCGCTTGTAATAGCCTGTGATTCTTTTCCACTCATGAGAGTGTTCAGTATAAGTGAAATATCATAAGCATTGGAATCTGATCAGTCCTGATTCAACTCTTGACTCTACCATTTACCCCTCTACTTTGCCAATCACAGCTCACTGCTTTCCTGAGTCTTATCACCTGTACACAAGCTCTAGAAAGTCCATATAAGGATAAAAGAAAATTTTATGACATTTCTGCATAGTCACCCTACTCAGGGGTGTCCATGAAACATAGTGTCCAAAGAAAATCCCCACAGTGGACAGAATTTCAAGTAGCAAGTTAGATGATCTACTTTGTCTAAACTGAAAGATGGCCATAAATATGAATCTGCATTAATCTAAAGCAGTTGGTAAGTATAACCTGCTTGCCTACATTGCACCCTGTTCATCATGGAGGGGGGGAAGTTTTTCTTTTCTGGAATAGACATGTATTCTGGATATAGAATTGTCTGTCCTGGTCATAATGCCTCTTCCAGCACTACCATCTGTGGACCCAAAGAATGCCTCATTCATGGTCATAACAGTTCATATAGCATTACTTCTAATCAAGAAAACCATTTCACAGTGAAGGAAGTACAGCAATGTTTATGTCTATGGAATTAAGGGGTTTTACTACATATCCCATCATTCAGAAGTACTGATACCAGTGTAATGGGGAGATGGGTTGGCTTACTGAGGACTCAGTTATGATGTCAGTTTGGAGAGAGCATCCCAAAAGAATTGAGTTCTATATTACAGAGCACTTTATATGCTTTAAAACAATTTCAATCAATATTATAAGGTGCCTTCTTCCTTATAGCTAAAACAGATGGGATTGGAAAAGGGATGTACTGAAGTGGCTCCTCTCATTATTATACCTAATAACCTACTCACAGAATTTTTGTTTCCCATACCGGCAGCTTTGAGCCCTGCTGGTTTGGAGGCCTTAGCTCGAAAGAGGAAAATGCTGCCATTAGGACACATAACAATGATCCCAATGAAAGGAAAGTTGAGACTGACCTCTGACCATTTGGGGATCCTTACGCCGTTGAACCAAAAGGCAAAGAAAAAATTAAATTAATAAGTAGGGAGGGGAGTTATTACACTGACTAGAGTGACTGATCCACATTATTAAGGGGAAACTGGGTAGTTGCTACACTTAAGAGACAAAGAGAACTATGTAAGGAAACCAGAGGATTCTGAGATGATTAATATTTCCTTTGCCAATAGTAGAAGTTAATGGAAAACTGCTATGACCAAAATAAGATGATCATAAAATATTCAAACCCTTCAGAAATAAAGGTCTGGATCATTCCCCCAGTGAAGAATTTTAATCAGATGAGTTTGTGGCTGAGGGTAGTGGAAACATGGAAGGGATAGTGGAAAGAAGGAAGCCATAGATATCAACTATGACCTCAGAGGAAATTGTAGAAACAAGAAGTGTATGCAGTTTGCATGTTTTCTTTTTCTTTTTTTGTGTACATAATTATTCCTACATATTAATCTTTTTCTTCCCTTCTTCCACTTACAATTCTACACAATTCTGCAAGTTTGTTGCAGATTAAATTTCATAGTATTATTTAGTACCAGAATATTTAATGGGACTGTGATTAATTGTAGTAGTAAATAATATAGCAATTAACAGTTAACACAATGACTGTCAAGACTGTGTGTCTCCTCACTTGGGGGGAGAATATGAGAGCTTGGACACTTGTACAGAGGCTAGCAGCCTCTCATACGGTAAAAGCATAGTTGTTTTGCTTTAGTATGGAAGTCCAAAGCTGTGCAGAGGGGTATTCATGAACGCTGAGTATCCCAAAGGGCAGACTCTGCAGATAATTCATTTGTTGTCTGTCAGCTCCTAAACCACTCTGCTTTGCCCTGCTTGTGATTTTGAGGACCAGACTCTGCAAACTGTATTTCTCTTTTGCCCCCTGGTTCCATGTTAGGGTCTGCCAACAGCCAGTCCTAGACTGGCTTATCAGCTGGGATAAGTCCCACTTATACTTGGTAGTCTCCTGATGACTGAGTCACTGATGACAACTCTTTGCAGAGTTGGTCATCATGGTGGTGACGGGGGCAAGAGTTCAAATGGGACCTTGGACGGGAGAAGACAAGGAGACGGACTCTGATTTGGATGAAGACCACCAGAGTTATGCCATACAGAGCACCTGAAACTTTCATGAAGGAGTGAAAATATTAATAGTTCTTTTCTTCCTATGGTCTACTCTTTTGTAACGTCTGGTCTGCTGAATGTCTGTGTGCTTTGCTTTCTTCATTCCATTGTGACACCAGTTATGTACATTTTTCCTGGTCAGGTGATCTAACCCCTGTTTGAAAGACAATCCAAAATTAGAATACTGGACCAAAGTATACACAAAATGGAAGTAGGGTGCATAGACCAGATTGCTCTAGGCTTTAAAATTTTTGTCTTCTTTTATTGGCTACCACCTCAAGCAGCTAGAATTCTGAATCTGTCTATTCAAGGTTCAGATGTAAATCTAGTGGAATATATCCAAGGACTGGGCTACTTAACGCTACTCTAGTCAGGACAAAAGGAGGCCTCTGTTTCACCCAATTCTATAGGGCTACAGAACAAATGGAAATACAGAGCTGGATCCAAATGTGATAAAAATCAGAAAAAAGAGGAATCATGCATATGTCCCTTCTGAACCAGAGACTGAAACTACTAACAAAATCTCTTTAGAAGTAGATATAACAATGGCCTACTTAAGAGTTACACACAGTGCTAAGGACACTGATATGACAAGATATAATTCATTTTCCTTGTGCTCAAGAAAATATTAGAACAGAGTATAAGTCAGAATAAAACACATGATTATAAGAGCATGAAAAGGGATATAATAGCATGCTGTGGAAAAGCAGATATAGAATATATCATTTGTTGTAGACATCTGCCATTATTTGCCTATCCAGTCTCTCTCTCCTTTTTTTTCTTCCTTTGGTAATAACATTCTGATTTCCTTTTGGGAATGCACACTTCCTCCATTCTCAGTCCACATCTGTTGAATGCACTCATCCAGGCTCCTGGGTGGGCATGTGATACAAGTTGTGCCAGTGAGAATTCATAGTAGAATTTGTCTGTGTTTCAAAATTAGAGAAGCTTTCTCTCTGTGTGTCTGTCTGTGTCTCTGTCTCTCTCCTCTCTCTTTTGTTGTAGTTAATAAAGTTCTAAGGACTATGGAAACTGCTGACGGCCACTTTCCCCACCACATACAAAGACCCTACGTTCACAGTGTGACTTCCATGATGGAAAGCTGAGGAAATAGTTGAAGAAAGAGAAAGGGAGACTATATCTTTGGAGCCCTTGGATCCAGCCATGACAGAAGTTGTATTTATCCCTGAAATTTTTAGTTGTGAGAGCTAATAAAGATATAATTTTTTTGTTTACTCCACTTTCTGTTTGGCTTATAACATTTTAATAGAAAAGTATTATGATCAATACATGATTCAAACAGCAAAGACATTGTCTTCAAACTTACTTGTGCATCACAGCTAGGAGGAAAAGAAAGAGATAATAATAAAATACTCGTCTGAGTCCTATTCATGCAGACTGACTTGAATGTGGAACATCAGTTTCTCTCAGTTCCAAGCTTAAGCTTCAATAGACCTTGTGAATTTCTTTTCTCTCCATTGTTCCTCTGCCTTCACTGTTAGAACACGTACAAGTTAGCCTTCAGGAGAGATGAGCCCCGTTGAGACCTCAGGCTTTTGAGAAAGCCACACCAGGATTAGAAAAGTTACTGAGTTGATCTGCAGCTGCCCAAACATAGATGAGTGAAGTTTGCCAAGCTCAACTTAGATCTGTAGCACTGCAATACTAACTTACAGATTCCTGAGAAATAAAAAATGGCTGTTATTTTAAGCACTAAGTTCTGAAGTGTTTTGTTATGCAGCAATAGCTAACTGATACACTCACATGTAGTTCCACACTTTGTACAAGTGACACATCTGGAACTCACATTCTAGTCCTATGTCAGCAGAGCCCATAGTCTTTTACTACTCACTACTGCCTTGCTTCTTCTCTACTGAACTTTTTATTCATGGATTTTATAAATATAATCTTTCTGAAGAGTATAGAACCCTGAGGTTTACTCTTATTTTCAGTGGAGATTACCCAATTTCTTTTCAAATCATCTTCTTAACCTCATCAGCACTTGTCATCCATGCTTAGCATATCAAATGGTTCTGAGCTACTTTTGCAATTCAACTGTGTAGACCAGGGGTTAGCTTCTGTGAAATAAATACACCTCCAGGAGAGTTTATATGTCAGGACAGGTTTACTACAAGTTTCTGAAATACAAGGTGACACCCCTATTTACAAACAACAGGTATGCTACCTGCCTGTGCTCAACGAACCCATGGTTGACTCAGAGTACTATTTAGGCTACACACTATTCTTTGTAACTATTTGTGATTTAGAGGAAAAAATGGGAAGAAGAACAGGGAATTAAGTTTTGGAGTTCTTTTATTGTGCTAGAAATATTGCATACATAATCTATTTAATCATCACAAAAACTTTATGAGGTATGTATTATTCATATATCTTAAAGATAAACTAACAGTTTAATAGAAGTTAAATATCTTATGTAAAATGCTCAGCTGGTACATAAGTGAAGCTGGAATTTGAACCATAGTTTTTTTACACTGCACTGCAGTATAATAATCTAATTTCTGGTATGATCAAGTCTAACGGAATAAACAGCTCACACTTAGAGGAGGTATGTATTCCTTTCTCAGCCTAACTGCTAACTAGTTTTGTGACCTGGGAATAGCCTGATCTAGCCATTTTTCTCATCTAAGTGCAGAAGGAACTGGCCCCCAGTTTTTAGGCTCAAAGCTGGATTATATCAATAAGCACAATAATAACTTCAAAAGATATACCTTTAAATGATTTCCAAATTTTATATAGTTTATTTACTACCATTTAAAAGGAAAAAAAGATCAGCCTTTTTTAGTTTTCCCTCATGGTATTTTACCATTGTTCAAAACAATGTGGAATGCTTGTTCAGTGTTTCCCCAACAGATATGATCACACACACAAAAAAAATGAGCGCATAGAGAGATGCAAGACAGCTCTCTTCAAATGCATTTATTATCCGAAACATAATCTTCATCTCTAAGAAGAGAGAATACCTGATACCTTCTAAAAGACAAGCAGTTGATCCTAAGAGCACTTTTGAGAAATTTTTGTTCTGATATAATATTTTCCCAGGCTTTATTATTACTTAACATTGCAAAATGTCATGATATGTGAGAAGAAATTTACAAAACCATTTTTATCCATGCTTAGCTAGATGAGCGTAGATTGATTTTCATTGTGATTTTAACAGTGCTCTATCTTTATTTTCTATATTTCATCTGCACTGCATTTGGAGCATGGGCTCAGGACTCCAACACTTAGGTTTAGAGCCAAGTCTCTCAGATCAACTTCCGTGACCTAGAGCAAATTGTTTCCTACTCAGCAGAACTGGGCTAACAATAAGGCCTACTGAGAGGTGCTGCAGCTAATGAGGTAAATAAATATCAAAGACTTGGTGTAGAGCAGATAGTTCATGCTCAATTAAGTCTCCTTGTTTGTTTGTTTTTCTGGGGCAAAGAGTCAAGTGGAAATGATTTTTGGATACCAACTCTATCTTTTACTTCCCAGGGCACACACAGCAACTCACGTCTCTGCTTTGAGACAGCTGTCTTAATTTGCAATATGGGGTGTTAAATTCTCCTCTACTGTTTTTCTGAGGATTAGGAACAATGCATTAACATTCTGGGTTGTAGCACTTGGCTGGCCCAAACTATGTGCTAGGGAAAAAAAAAAAATGAAGCTCTTACAATTAGATCCCCTAGTGTGGCTATACCTTCATTTCTGAATCTTCAGGCTACAAACCTAGAAGTTCTTCCTGTAGAGAAACCTCATGAAGCAAATCAGTACAGCATTCATTTTTAAGTATAACTACAAAGCAGCATTCAGGGATGACTGTATTGCATTAGTCTTCAAAACAGTTAAGCATAATGCTAAATCAGGGTAAACTAAGTTTCTGAATTTATCTACAGTGTAATGAATAACATCTGCATCTCCAGGGGAACAATTTATACTCTTCTGTAAAGTGTGACACAGTAGTGAATAGATTCTCTCTCTCTCCTCATCTAATATTTCTTTGTTATTGGGTAAATCTTTCTTTTTTAGGCTCACACCAGTGCTGGCAGGAAGCTTTGCCATCTTACTGCCTAAGTACTTTATTTCATGAAGAAACGCTCTGAGCAGTGGAGACAACAAGTTATTGCCCTAGGGTTTCACACATAAAAAGTAGCAGGACTGAGCTCAGAACGTGGGAGGTGGGACTCTGAGTAATGTCCCTACCATTATACCACATGCTTCACTGAAAACTGGAATCTCAAGTCTGGAGTGGAGCCAACAAAGTGTCTGGTGCTTTCTTCTCTCCAATTCATGCATCCCCTCTGGATTACCAACAAACGATGACCATTAAGCCTTTTTTAAGACTCTCTGCATTGACCAGAAATGTGCTACTCTGAGTGCTAAACTTCTAGTATTAAGAGAAATGATTGTGTGCTGGGATCAGAACATTAACAGGGACAGGAATAAATAAATCAAATTTCCTAAAATCACCTTCAGATGTCCAGGTTTTCATTTCCTAACTCTTGTTGTTAGCAGACATGATAGGAATCTTAAAAACAAATAGTTTTAGGTATGCAACATTTCTAAATTAGTTGAAGCCATAAACTTCATCTTGCAAGTTTTATAAAAAAACAAATGAATCAAAATACATAAAATATACAAATTCATTGTAAGCTCAAACTAAGCTTTTTTTAGTGTAAAAATATTAAAATGTCTTTGGTGAAATTTGTTCTGCTATTTGAATTATTAGGTTCATCATATTTCAGTTAGAGTCATTAAGAATCTAATATATGCCTGGCTCGCTGCTAAGGACTCATTTAAATTATTTATCTCACCCAAAAGTGGAAGAAAGATATTTTTTAATTGTCCTTCTCATATCTGGAAAGATATAATAAGCCAGTGGTTCTCAAACTTGAGCATGTATTAGAATCACCTGGAGGGCTATTAAAACATAGATTTTGTGGCCCCGCCCCAGAGTTTCTGATTCTGTGGGATGTGGGTGGGGCCAGGCAATCTGCATTTCTAAGAAGATTCTGAGCAATGCTAATGCTGCTGGTCCTGGGTCCACACTTCCAGAACCACCACTATAAGCCATAAGCTTTTCACACTTAAAAAAAAAGTGAAAGGAAAGCTCATCTAATTCAGTTTACCAGCTAGACAATGTCAAGCAAATAAATCTCTCAGAAACACACTTTCATCTTCTGTAAAATACTTCACTTTGAATTCGTCTAGATGGTTACCACATAGTGTCACTTCCAAGACAATTATTAAATATTTGTTATCTTTCCCTCTCCTCTTCTGAAATCAGAAAAGGCACATTTGTGCCATGGAACACATATGTACAAAAGTCAACCTAGCAATATGAAGTACTGGAAAAATCAAGGACTTGGAATCAGATTTAGGTGTAAATACTGTTTCCGCCTTTATTACCTTGGCCACATTACACACTGTCCTTTAGTAGCTTTCCCTCCTATGAACTGGCTTATTTAGCACTTCTGCCAGCTTCAGCCAAATGGGTCTTTCGACCTGAATGCCCCAGAGGCACCTCAAATTCAATGGAAATAACTTCATTACCTCCCTCTATATATACACTCTGTTTCTCCTAAAGTCTTGATTTTAGTAGGTTGCAATAAAATCCCTCAAGTTACCTAATCTAGAGATCTTGGGGTAACAACTGATTCTTTGTCCTTGGCTACATACGTTCAGTCGAGCTTACAAATTTCTTTCTAAATGTTTCTCAGTTTACATCTTTTCCAAGCCGTGGTTCAGCTTTCTGCCATCTTCCTCTGAGCCCAATGCAAGAGCTACCAGAGTTGAGACTTGTCATTGTTTTAGGGAAATGCAACATTTGATCCTCCTTTGTGTTTAGAGAGTCCTCTTAGTCTTAAACTGAAAGCTCCAATAAGCCGATCCCAGGATCTACTAATTAGATGCACCTATTAGATGATCAGGAGCTAGGAACACCAGAAATCAGGGACCCTTCAACACTAACTAACTGTGGTGATGACTTAGTGGCAGTGGAATCAACCGTGTCCTAGAAGGATGACTATCCAGGTTTTAGTAGCAGATTTTATGCCCAGTGTCAGAGATGTGCAAAATATAATTTCTGTCTCCATTGATCTCGGCAGTGGTATCTTCACAGGCCCAATTCTGCCCTGAGAGTAGGGTGACCAACTCTACCAGTTTGCCTGGGATAGAAGGGTATCCCAGGACAGAAGACTCTCAGCTTTAAAACTGGGACAGTGGTGGGTAAATCAGGATGAGAGCCTGAGGGTATCTAAGGAAATCCTTGTTTTTGACTGCCTCAAGTCTAAGTCTCTGAACCTTCCAGAAATACGTTAGATACTTTAGTTTCCTTTATTTATTTCCTTTATTTTTTAAATTTTTTGGCTGCCTTGGGTCTTCATTGCTGCACGCAGGCTTTCTCTAGTTGCAGTGAGTGGGGGTCTACTCTTTGTTGCAATGAGTGGGCTTTGCGGTAGTTTCTCTGGTTGCAGGGCATGGGCCTTAGAGTGCGGGCTTCAGTAGTTGCAGCACGCTGGCTCAGTAGTTGTGGTGCACGGGCTTAGTTGCTCGGTGGCATGTGGGATCTTCCCACACCAGGGTTTGAACCCGTGTCCGCTGCATTGGCAGGCGGATTCTTAACCACTGCGCCACCAGGGAAGTCCCATAATTTCCTTCAATAAGTACCTTTCCTTCTCAAATTTGCCAGACAGTTTATGTTGTTTCCAACTAACCCTGACCAATACCTCTTCATGTGTGATGTCCCAGCCTCCAGTCTCACTCAGCTGAAGTCCTTTCTGCACACTGCTGTCAGCATGCATACACACACACACACACACACACACACACACACACACACACACACATGTCCAGGTTGCCCCGTGCCTAAATCCATCAGATGACCTCCCCTCATTTACTGATTCCCATAATCGTCTCATAGCATCACCCAGGTGGGGAGAGTGGCTTTGGCTTGCCTCTACATTCTCATCTCTGAGCATGGAATGTTCCTCCTGTGTGTGCATCTTAAGTCTTATGGACTGAAGAAGCTTGGTAAGATTTTCTTTTAAAGGGTGGAAAATACTGCAATCAGATGTTATTTGCTTCAGTTATTAATGGACTTTTCCCCTGAATTCTTCTAGTTATGCTTTCATGCCTATTAAGGTTTAAAAAGTTTCTATCCCAGCAATTTTACAAGTAGACTCCCTTATTTTTACACCTGGACTCCTGCTTCTCCCAGCACAGCAAGTTCTTGTAGTACCTTAGCAATAAGTAAATAAATAACGACGTAAAACAGTGCCCATCCCGGACTTTTATTATTAACAGCAGGTTCATTTAGCAGCTTATTCCTTGCGGGGTGAATTTTTCTACACACATTGATGCAAGAAACAGTAAAAGAGATTAGGGGCTATTTGAAACTACAAGAAGACAGACTCCTGGATAAGTGAAAACACGAAGAATGGACCCTGGGAACCAAACGATTCTTTAGATACAAAAGAACCCTGCAGCTGAGGGTATCAGTGTCACAATCGCACCCCAGGGTTTTGAGTGGTCTGATAGAATTACCATTTGGAACATGGTGATTCCATACTCACACATACCATTCACACATTTCTAAGTCGAGGCTGACAATAACTTAATCAATAGCAACATTTCTGGAAACACCAGGCCGTCCTTTGTGCTTTTATGTCCAAGTTAATGGGTTTGCTGTATGGTTTCTTGATTATCAATTGGTTAATCAATGCAATTGCTAAAGTAGATGGCCATATTTTATGTCTGTTGGGTATGCTTAAAGTGTTTGTGATAGATTTTCAGTTCTCAAATTTCACTTTTCTTTAAAGGAGACATAGTTATTCTAATGTAAAATGCAGTATTATGGAAAGAAATCACATTTTGGAGTCTAGGCCCGGATTCAACTGTATATCCATGACTTACAGGGATAACTCCATGGGCAACTTTCTTAGCTTCACTGAGCTTCATTTTTTTACATCTATAAATTGCTGATTATAGAGAAGATTCAATAAAACTAACTTATTTAAAGTTTGCACAGTTGGACAGAATTTAGTATATGCATAATAGCTATCTTTCCAGCATCCCTGATATGTAAAGAATAAGCCATGATTCAAGTGGACTTTATTGAGCAGCTGCTATACTATTTGATTCCTTTTTTCACCCCTTTATTTAACCATCTAATGAGGTCACATGGTTGGAGGTACAGGGATGAGTAATTCTAAGTGGGGGACACAGTCCAGTGGAAGAATCAGACAACTACAGTGCCTTGGGATTAGGTGTGTATTATGTGAAAGGAACATGGTACCAACCGTGCTTAGCCCACCCATGAAGCCACAGGAAACAACAGTGAAGGGCCAGTTAACTGTGGTTATTGAAGAAGAGGACAGGGATCTCACAGGCAGAAAGGTGTGAGGATGGCATCCAGGGAAGCAGAAGAATTACGTCCTGGGTCAGGACCAGAGGCTTAAAAGTGTAAGAAAACCATACAGCAGGGTGCAGGGAGGAGAACGGGAGGAATCGAGATGGAAGAACAGTTTAGGGCCTTGTTGAATACATTCACTGTATGGAACTTATAGTGGATACTTTCTGGGTTTGGGCTCAGGAACCTTCTTTTCTTTCAGGAATGATTCCCTCTTCATTTAGCAAGTGTTTCTGTGTACTCTCCCCACATGTCTAATGAGAGCTAACTGCTTCTCAGTAATATCAGTCACTATACCTATGATTGCTTTAGGAGGTTAGGGTTGCATATGACCTAAATCTGGCCAATCAATACCTTTGAGAAATAGTATAGTGAGGTAGTTAGGAACAAGTAATGGTGGTTAGGATATATAGTCACTGCACTGAGAGTATGACATAATCACAGTCATATGTTTAGAAATTTACTCTGGAAGCAGGGATGCGGGGACTGGAGCCAAGGAGACAAGACGGACAGGTCCAGCAGAGGTCAGCAAGATGGTCATGAGGGCTTGACCTGAGGCGTTAGGGTAAGGACAGAAAGGAAGGGATGTGCTGGAGGTGGAATTGACAGAATGTGACAGATAACTGGAAGAAGATGGTTGGGAGGATTTGGTAGAACCCACCATTAGTAGAGGTTTAAATCTTATGCACTGTCTTTCCATGTTTCAGTGGTACCAGTCTTGTGAATGCTCCCAATGTATGCATACGTACATCAGCTCTCACTTCAGCAGGGTACTGTGTTAATGGAAACTCATGCATAGGGGAGCCATATCCTTGATTTGCACATTTCCATGCAGTGACAGGGAATTGTGCAACAGGAGGACACAGTTCCAATATGTACAAGTTTCAGTTTACACACAGGCATGCAAAGAAAGAATTTCTTCTGTGTGTGTGTGTGTGTTTGTGTGTGTATGTGTGTGTCATATTCCTCTGCTTCATGTGCTACTCGGCTGCAGCCTTGAGGCTCAGGTTGTCCTAGCTTAATCTTCTCCATGAGTCTTTGATTTGGAAGTGAGCCCTATGAGGGTGTAGACTGCGCACAGGGCATTGATTCTTCTGACATCGCAGCAAACCTGACATGAAGCAGAGGGTCTCTGGGATCAGAGGTGGTGGGTGACACTGCTCACTTTCTTACTATAGCAGAGGAGTTCTATACTGGAGTTCTGGCAACAATAATCCCCTTACAGATCAGATCATGGTGGGTATTGTTCTTGGAAGCTCAGGTTAGATATATCCCTATGGCCATTCCAGACATTCTGTGAACCATCAAATATCCCTTAATAGCAGCACACCTACCATGGGTGGAGAGGTGGGAACAGTCTGCACTGGGTATAGGTAAGAAGGAGGTACATTATTTGCAGATAATTTAAAATTCAATAACAAGATTAACAAAAAGTTAGTCTGCTTCTTATTATCACCATGTGCCAGTAATTCTAAATGATCTCAGTGATAAAATACTCCTCCTCCCTGGGGCAGACTGTTCCCACAGGACTCCTGGCCCTGTTATGTCACTGTTATCTGCAACCAAGGACCAATAGAGAGAAAAGGTGTTAAGAAATCTTAGTTGTCAAGTCTGAGCAGCAGGGAAAATGATTACAGCAGTAGCTAGCTGGGAAAAGCCGGTTTGGAATAATGACGATGAGGGTAGTTTTGGACATGTTAAATCTGAGGTGATTGTGAGCTATGCAGAGAAACGTGCACATAGAGATTAGGAGAAAGAATAGTGCTGTACCACTGCGATGGGAAACCGGTAGTAGATTAATCATTTTAGCAGTGGATTTCAATTGTTGCTTGAATACCTACTCTGTGCTGGACATTGTACTGCTGGTACTTTCACACTTTTAAATATTTGTATTCCTTACATGATATAGGTCTACCTTTTCCTTTTTAAAAATTTTCTTTCCCTTTTTTAATTAAAAAGTTTTTAATTGAAGTATAGTTAATTTACAGTGTTGTGTTAGTTTCAAGTGCACAGCAAAGTGTACATACAAATGAACTTATTTACAAAACAGAAACAGACTCACAGACATAGAAAACAAACCTATGGTTACCAAAGGGGATAGCTGGCGTTGAGGGGAGAGATAAATTAGGAGTTTGGGATTAACATATACACACTACTGTGTATGAAACAGGTAAACAACAAGGACCTACTGTAGAGCACACGGATCTGTACTCAATGTCTTGTAATAATATATAATGGAAAAGAATCTAAAAAAGAACACATATACCTTTTCCTTTCTTTTCTTTCTTATTTTTTTCCCATTTAGGAAAACTGAGGAAAGAGAGAGGAGGTTGAGAAGCTTTGTCTGAGGCTACTTGGCAAGAGCAGACCACGCCAGATTTTAATTACCATCTGCCTGTCTCACAAGCCTGTCTTCACAGGGAGATGGACTATGGACAGAATTTCTAAGGAAGGGCTGGGTTTTCAAATGAAAAGGGGAGATGGTAAAGAGTATAGCAATCTAGGCTGAAAAATTAGCTGAGGAAAAGATACAGATGGAATTAATAAGCTTGGAAGAGTGAGAGGCCAGCCTGCTGTGAAGCAAGAGTCACACATCTATTCAAAATTTATAGATGAGAAACTACTTAATACCAGTCGGGTCCCAGTCCCTGGGGTCGCAAAAGTGGCAAAACTATATTTCTGCCCTTGGAGAGGTTATAGTCTATGGGCGGACGCGGAATCTCAGAGACCCTGTTACAGTACTGCATGGTGAACGTTACGAAAGCAAAAGTTTACAAGTGCTATGGAAATCCTCAAAAGAGGGCCACCTAAAGTTTTGCTGGAGGATGTGCTCATTGGGTCTTAATAGCCAAAGGGGATTTGCCTCCAGACAAGGGAGCGTGAGAAGCACTGAGGGGGACAGAAGATCTTGAGCAAAGGCATGGAAGGAAGAAGCAGCATAGGGTATATGATGGGAACAAAAAGTGGTTTGGTGTCGCTGGAGAATTAAATGCAAGGTATAAATGGTCAGGGAAATTGGCATTTAGGGAGCTCCTATTATGTATCTGTCAGAGACAACTTCCCTAGTCTGATTTAAGTAGTAATAATAGTTAACACCTTCTGAATGCTTAATATTTGCAATTTTGAATCTAGACTTGTCCTATGCTTCACTTGGAATTACATCTGTGGATTCCCTTAACCTGTAATATTCCTGAGGTATCTGGAGTGGCTGAATTATGTTCCACCAAATGAATGGATACTTGTTAGCATAACAACTATGTATTAAGTGCTTACCCTATGCCAGGGACTGTTCTAAGTGATTTATGTAAATGTGCTGCTTTAATATTCGTAGAAGTCCTATGAAATCGGCTTGCTTTTATTCCTATTTTTCAAGTGAGGATGCTTTGACAAAGAAGTAAAGCCACTTGCCTATGGTCACTTAGCTAAAAAGAATCTGAGCCATCTTCCAGGGACAAGAGTGTGGCTTACAGTCTGTTCTCTTTACCTCTGCTCTGCAATGCCTTCTCACTCTCCCAGAACAGTCTGCACTTACCTCTATCCATCACTTCTCAAGCTCCAAGCTCCTGGGAGCAAGGGCTCAGCTGTTCCTATGGCACTACTCGTACCCAGCACTAGGCTTGACACCAGGTAAGTGTTCACAGGAGTTTGCATCAAGACCATTGAAAGAAAAATTGTCAAGACCAAGCATGTACATCTAAAAGTGTCTCACAAAACTCTTAGCCCCACAGTCCTTCTTGGACTCCCTTGTAAAGCTTGCCAGCACTTTCGTTACTTAGAACAATGGCCAGTCCCAAGACCATCCCTCACAATCCTCTACCCTTAACCAGTCAGAATGTCACACCTGAAATCCTTCTCGCTCCCTCATTTGCTTCTATACCTAGCGTGCTGCTTTCAACTGCAGAAACCTGATGAAACTTGTTTCTTCAGTGACCTCTCTCCTTGATTGAAAAATTAACTCAACTAATTAATTTTCGGGGACTCACACTGGTCCCTGAAGGAGCCAGTGTGAGCTCCTTCGGAGACCACCTTGACTGCTGAGCTGGGGTCATGGTCTTCGTAGAGAACCTCCCCTGTGAATGACCAAGCATGGTGTTGGTCCAAGGATCCGGCCATTCCCACTGACAAGGAGACTCCTGGACTTCCATCGGGTTGACAGAGGCAGTGCCAGGCATGCCTTTCCCTCTGAGGGATCCCCACCCTTTCCAGCCCCTGCCTTTTTATTTTTCATACGTGTTATTCTTCCGCACTCTAAACTCCATGTCAGTAATTGCCTTCGGGAGAACCCAGAAGACACAGCTACAGGCTACACTTTGAGTACTTAGGAGGTAAAAAGCCTTTCTGTCCACATCTTGGCTTTCAAACTCTGAAGGAGCTGATGCCAGGTGTTCTTCAGTGGATTCTACTCTGACCATCTTCCTGAACTCAACGGACAAACCAAGATGAGCTTGAAACACAGGCAAGGAGGAGCCAACCCTGTCTACACCACCACCTCATCTGGCGGGGGCCCTTTGAAGCCTGCTCTGACCTTAGTTTGTTTGCACATTCCTTGACCCCGACCTCTTTGTTCATGCCTCTTGCAGGTGTTTCATGTTAGCAATTAAAGATTTTCACAAACAAATCTCAAGATGAAACATAATAAAAACATAGATTCATAAGAAGCAGTTTGGGCTAAAGTGGGGAGGGCCACAGAGCCCAGCTAGCTGATACCCCCAGGGCTGAAGTTTGTCCTGAGGACCTCAAGCTCAATCAGGTACTGTTTGAAAAACAATTCTTTTCTCATGCTGGCTCTGAGGATAGCAGGCTGGAACAATTTTTCACAGCCTCCTAATAGATACCTTGCTTGAAACTGCTGTTTAAGTCAAAACCATCAGTTTCCTCTCAATGAACTGGAAGGTAATGCAGTTTTAATTTTAAGTCCAATTATATCTTGAGAGATGAATGGTACAGGGCAAATCCTTGCTTAGGGCCAAATGGGAGTGATAAATCATTCACTTACATGATCAGATTGCTTCCAAGCTCCTCTGGACCTCTCAGAAAACAGAAAAAAAAAATCGTTAAAATCAGCCTCTTGGGTGAAAAATAAAATGGAAGGGAAGCTCAAGGTAGACTTTGCCTGTATCAGTCAGGATATTTAAGTTACACTGTGGCTGAATAAAATCTCAGTGGCTTATCACAACAAAAGCCTTATTCTAGCTCATACCTCATGTCAGCCCAGCTCATCTAGGGATCCTGCCCACTGTGGTTATTCAAGCGTTCACTGTCAGAGCCTCCTATGGGATACATACTGCGAGGAAAGGGGACGTGGTGAAAATGGTGTAGCGCTTCCATTTGAAGTTGATAGAACTGACAGGCCATCACCAGCCACACGGCCAAAGCAAACTTCCAAAGACAGAGAAGACCCATGTGCCCAGAAGGAGAACTGGGAATAATAGGTCACAATCACCAAGGGCTCCAATGGCTCCTGCACTGCTTTTTTGTCTGTGTTCACGATATCCAAGTTGGGGTGAGGCTGAGAGTAGAAGTAACACACATCAACTGCCCACTAGCCACCAAATTTCGGGTAGGTACCTTGGTATTTAAAACTCTCAAAAATATTGTGGGACAGGTATGATTTCCCGTTTTGTGTTTGCTGTGGCCCAGAGAAGTCCAAGCCTTCTCCTAAGACCAGACAGCTGGTGTATGGAGTCAGGATGCTCGCTGAGAAATGCCTGATCCCACAGCCCGCATCCTTCAGTGCTACACACTCCACGTGGAGATGTCCACGCTATATTTTAATAAACCACAGTTCTTATAGCTGGAGATGCCTTGAAGTTGGGCCTAGAAAGAAAGAGAAGGGAATAACCAGGCAAGGTGAATAAGATAATAACTTCAGAAGAATAAATTAAAGTAGCTTAAGTGAGCACATCTACAATAATAATAGTGGTCAATTACGGAGTTCCTACCATGTCTGGTATGCCCTACCTGTTATTTGTATCTGTAACCCAATGAGATAAATTCAAATTTTAGTTCTGACATCTGCTTGTCCATTGAATTCTTTGAAATGTATCTCCCTTCCCTATAACATGGGAAATTTTTATGTTTTCTGAATATTTTTATTTTGAGAATAAAATTAAAACTAAAAAGTAAGGTAGATGTTATATCTAAACTCCTCTGAACATACTAGGTGTTAGTATGAATATTCCTCCCACTCTTTTCACTTCCCTCCCTTTTACCTGGACCCTCCTATATATTTGGTGTCTCCGCCCAATTTGGGTTGAGAAGTTGATTTGCGAACTAGGTTCCCGCTTCTCCATTCTTTGGCCACTGAATGAAGTTTGTGCTGTTCCAGTCTCAGCATTGGTTTCCTTATAGGCTGTGCGAATCCAATCGGAAAAAGAGCCTCCCTGGCCGGGACAGGGGGTCTCAGCCTGGGCTAGGACTCTGGCTCGTGTCCGGTTGACCAATTCGGTAACAATTATAGAGGGATACTGTTCTCCCAACTTCTCTGGAAGTCGTTAAGAGTGGCTCCTGTCTTATGACAGAAAATACCTTTGTCTTAATCACGTTGCTCTTGACCTCTGCACTCAACATTTGTTCAACTGGGCAAAGCCTGATTCTACCTGGCTAAGTATATGTCTCTAATCCTTGTTTTCTGAGCTCAGCAACCACTTTTTGGAGTGAATCCATTCCTGAGGTCCTTCCGTGTTGTGGCTAATCTCTTTTCTCCTTTGAGCATCTTCCACTCAATCACTGTTGGGCATTGGGGGTGTCCCTCCTGGGAGTCTGTAGCCATCCTGTCATCTTTGTGGGGATGACCATGAGAGCCAGAGTGCTCCTCTGCTTCAGGGTCCTTTGCAACCTTAGCTTTATGAAAAGGGATTCCCCAGTGGGTAGAAAGAAGGAAAGGAGCAGAAAAGGTCACAGTCCAGGGCAGCGGTGGAGGAGGAAAGCAGTGGGCAAGCTCTTTGTCAATCCTAGAGCCCAGGATGAGGGCCGATTGCTCCAGAAGAGAGTGCACAGCAGGAGCGACCACAGTTGGGGGGGGGGGGAAATTGGAAGAAAGCAGAAGTAAGGTTATGTGACCAAGGAGAGACTCATTCTTCCTCCGGAAACAAGTTTCTGGAGATCAAAGTGGTCACAGAGTGTGAATAGCTATTATCTTGAAGGGATTCACCACAGATGAATATGCTCCTGTTCCCACAGACAGTGACGACAACAGAACAGAATATTCAGAAAATGAGGGAGAACAGAACTTCTAGAAGCCTTTCCAGTAATGGAAACACAGGTTCTTGATTTTTAATGACTTACCCATCTCTCCCCATAGGGTCAGCTCTTCTCTGTGGTGGCTCGATATGTGGTATCAATGATCTGTGCCAGTGCAGTATTCAGACACTGATATACCTCTATGCCAGTAAATGAACGAGCTTGTTAGGATGGACACATTTGGTGGAAATAACAAATCCATCGGCCAATGTGCAGTCTCACTCATGTGGGACTTGTAGTCTATCCAAAGAAGGGAAATGCATCGTTATAACTTAAAAGCTTTGAAAGTTTTTCTCATGTTGGCCTTACCCATGACTTTCTGGTATTACATGCATATGCTGAACTTCATGAGTTTACATCAAGTTCTTCTCTTAGATGCATTCTTCACTGGAATATAAGTACATGAGGGTGAGAACTGTGCCTACCTTTTCTGTCATTATATCCAACACCTACATTCCACTGGCACATCAGTGATGTTTAACTGTTTTATGTCGACTAAATGACTGCAAGATTGGCTTTCTGAATCAGTGAATGATGAATGAATCAATGAGCACAGGAGGATGGTAGGTCTGGGAGAGGAATATTCTAGCACTTTTTTTAATTTGTAAAATTTTGAAGACTAGAAGCCCATTGTCTGCCATCAAAACCCTTCAAAACAAAACCTGATTTAGTCCCAGCTTATGAAAGCCAGGGCTGTCCTCAGCTCTCAGCTCCTGGAATCCACAGAGGGGGCTTCTTTCAGCCACCATACACGACTCCCTCACTCACTAGGTCAACGATCTTGTTACATTAGCTGGCTCCCCTTCCCTGAGGGGTGTGGACTGATCAACAACACAGAAGTCTAGTACAGGCTCTGAGCAGGGATATAGCAGGATCGAGATGATGTTTAAGTCGGAGGATGGGTCACTGGCAGCTGAATAATTGAGGATCTGTAGTAGTAAAACTGCAAGTGGCCTTTTCATTTCTTCCTCTGGATCCTGGTTCATTTTCTCCCCACAAAAAATGAAACAAGGCAATTTCCATGCATCCCTGGGTGATTTGGGATCCCAGGATATAGATGCCTCCTCAGTGTGATACACAGTTCTGTAACAAATTACCAGGAGCTAAAGAGAGCTGCGTCGAAGCTGGAGTCTGATGGACATGGGGTATGATTTATGTAGAGATGGAGTAATAGGCAGGGATTTTAAAATTTGATGGAGATCTACAGAAATTCAATATAAGTGGGTCTAGGGAGGCAAGTTTTACTGTGTGTGAATGTCTTCATAAACACCTCTGAAGAGATAATACTATACAAGTGAGCTTAATAAAAAAGGACTTTCCTTTTTATTCCTGCCAAGCCAGCCCTTTCCCATACTCTCCAAGGAGAGGAACACGGGCTTCCTGGGGCTGTTCCTCCTTAGTTACCTACTTTCCTTTTGCAACCTTTCTAATCTTGCTCCCCCACCTTTCAGTCTTTATTGAATTTTTTCAGGAGGAACGAATTTTGCTAGAAAGGATTTTACTAGAAGGAGCAAGTAACCCAGATGCCGACAAATGCACAGCACTCAAATGCCTAACAGGTCACCTGAGGTCCTGCATCCTAACGAACCCCGGTATCCCCAGTGTGGCAAGAGAGGGAGGTCGAGGAAAAAGCTGCCTGTCTTAGGAGAAGCAATTACCCTGAAAACAGTCTTACAGTACAGGGTGTTCATCAGTGTACTGGCTTTGGTGCCTAGAGTGCCTGGTTTTAAACCTTAACTCAGCATCTTGTCATCTCTGTGGTCCCTAACAAGTTGCTTAATTCCTCTGAGTCTGAATTTCATCTTTTTTGAACATCAGATAATTTTTCTTCCCAGGATGGTTTGTGTATACGATGTACACAGACTATTATGCCTAGAGCCTGGGCACAATCGTTTCCTACACATTCACAAAGTTCAAATTCCCTCCCTTTTTCTTCAGGGCCAGAAAAGATGCTGGAAGGAAGTGGAAGAGACACATCCTTAGGCTCCTCTAGCCTTGCTTTTGGACAAGAAGGGAACCATTAACACGGAAGTGAACGGAAAGCCTGCTGATTATGAACTTGGTCCTTGTCCTTTTCATCCGTGAGTCACTTAACCCAAAAAGCGTAGTCCAAGAGGAAAGATTCTGATTTCCCAGTCTTGGCCTCTCCCTGAGGCTGTATTGGGGAATGAGAGGGAGCCATTGAGGTGGGAGAGGAGAGAGACGAAAAGCCTAAGATGCTTGAGGGTTCTACCTGGGAAGCAGCACAGGCATCGATGCCCTTAGCCAACTGGGCACCCAGGGGGAGGAGCAGTTTGTTGAAGGTCAATGACATTCGGTTCAGTCAGGCTGAGCACCCACCCTGCTTAATTCACATCTTTTGGAGTGTCAACTTTGGTGCATTTTCTCCACTGTCAAGGCCATTCCTGACTGCAGCAAAGTAGCACATGCACCTTGTTTATAAAAGCAGCTCCTCAGCTGCCATGTGGTGGGCCCACAACTTGGTATCAGTCTTTGTGCCCCTCTTTCATATTCCCTTACTTTTTCAGATGACTGTCTACTTGTCCTCCAAGTTGGTGACTGAAAGATCATTTGTCTCATCCCTGAGTTTAGTCTCTTTATTTCATTCCAGAGTCAATCCATTGCCTTTTGTGCTGGACAAAACATTTTCTCAGTGGGTTATCCAAGAACAAATTTGCTCACCAATAGTGTCCCCACCAAGGAAAAAATGCATCAGACTATTAGACAAGGGATACTTTATTCAAGACTATTGCCATAGGAAAGAGGGATTGGCTCAACTCCACTGAAACAGCAGGCAGCAGGGTTTTTAAATGCTGGTGTGAGCTAGTGGAAAAGTACTGGCAAACTTTAGGAAGAGGTTGGTCTGTGTTGTCATCTGTGTTTGTTCATTGGGCGCATCAAATTTAGCCTTCTATCTTCCCACAGAGACCTGAAACAGGGGAGCGCTCTCCCTTTCAAAGACTGTATTTCAAAGGGATGGCTCCCAGCACCTCAAGAAAGACATTCCTGGGCAGAAAAACTGGCAAGAGGCTGGGGGAAGATTTACATCTCAAAGGAAAAGGGAAGAATTTACAACTGAAAGTTATCTGAAGTAAATGCTCCAGGAAAAGGGAGTAAAAAGCCTCGAGTCAGGGAGAGCCTGTGTAAAGTTCAGTGAAGCTGAGGGGGACACTGGGGGGATCTTTATCGCCCCCTCACCAAATAGGAACTGCACACATGAGTGGCCCACAGGTACACTCAGGAGCCCGCGCCCCCCTAAGTCTTTGACCCAGCACAGAGTCTGGACTACTACGGAATAGAATTGAAGATGCAAATATACATGGTAAAACCAAATGGCTATGATAACTCTCCTTTTCCCTTAGTGGATTATTACCACTCCTATGACAAACTATTTTGTCATCCTTTCTGTTCAGAAATCCCCTAATTCCTAACTAGCATCCTCCTGCTTCCCTCAACAGATGCTTCGGATCTCCACATGCAGGCATAGCCCCCAGGTCAAACCCCCAGGTGCACCCAACCACTCGTAATTAAACGAAGAGGATATATGTAAAAATATTTAATCAAAGAAATGTTTGAAACATCGTGGGACTTCTTGGTTGTGAGGTGCGGGGGGAGAGAAAATGCCAAGAAGAACTCCCAGGTTTCCATTTGGGAGACTAACTCCTTGACATCTATCATCCTACCGCGTTAAAGAACACAGGAAGGGAAGTCAGTTTTAGATAAAGTACTTAGAAGGTTCATTTACAGCAAGGTGAATCTGAATTTTCATATAGTACACTTTTTACTTTTTTCCTTGACCAGACAAATATTTCTTGTCATATCCTACTTCATAATTTAACTACAGTTGGTAAAATCTAGTTAAGGTTCCCGCTCCTTTCTCCACGCTCTCAACATTTCTCCCACATTGATGTTCTTAACGACACAACAGCCCACTTTCTCTCCTCTGTTTCTTATGGGCATAGCCTACGTACCCATCAAGTCTACGTTTCTTAAGAAAGGGTGTTCCTCTTCCATATCCCATTAAAGTTTTAACAGTGATCACTAAAAGAAAATGCAATGTACTATGAATGTTGTAAAAAGTTAGATTTTTGAAGGCATTCATTTCCCTTTAATAGTTTCCAGATCACTTGCCAACAAATCAAAAGAGGTTTAATCTTCCTTTATGAAGTTTTCATTTAACATTGTACAATCTCCTTCTGCTGTTTCTGATTATCCAGCTAATGTATTATTCAGATACTAGTCAAACTCATGGGAGGTTTTTCTTTATTTTATTACCAATTAGAACCTGTTATCAGTTGGAAAAATTGTACTATTCAGTTTTATCCAATAATGTTGCTCATTAGCCACTTTAAAAGAAAATCGGCTTAGGAAAGGATTGGAACTCTTTAGTAAATTGGTTTTCGATTCATTTTCTCAATAAACATATGTGTCAAACACTAGGGCTGCAACGGTGGGTAAGGTCCAGTTTCTACCCTTAATGAAATTCTAATTAGGAGGTAGTTAAGGTTTTACTATAATTTATTAATCTACCCACTTTTCTATCAGGTTAAAGATGACAGCATTTAAATTTATATGATGACAATCTTAGGAAAGGGATGAGGTTTAGACACTTTTAAGTGGTAAAATCACTGGCAGTTAGTAATAACTGAACCCCACCTATGGTGGATTATCTTACTGTTTCCAGTACTTCGTGCCTCCTACCTTTTTGCCTTACAACTTTGCAATTCCTTTTACTAGAGGCCACCTCATCGATGCTGGGTTTCATGGGATTTTGGTCCTCAGTTCCAAGACTAAGCCTCAAGAAGCATCCAGTGGCTCTGTCCACCTCTCTTTCACTCCTGCTCTCAACGTGGGAACACTTGCCTAGGGCAGCTGCTGGCCCAAGGAGGAGCGAAGACATGGGATAGATCTGGGCTGAAACTGAAGCTAGGCACCAAGCTGACCAGCAATACATTATCAAGAATAAATCATTTTTAAGTCTTTCACCCATTTTTTCATTGGGTTGGGTTTTTTTTGATATTGAGCTGCATGAGCTGTTTGTATATTTTGGAGATTAATCCCTTGTCAGTTGCTTCATTTGCAAATGAAAAGAAAACCATAATTCAAAAAGGTACATGCACCCTATGTTCACTGCAGCACTATTTACAATAGTCAGGACATGGAAGCAACCTAAATGTCCATCAACAGAGGAATCAATAAAGAAGATGTGGTACATATATACAATGGAGTATCACTCTGCCATAAAACGGAATGAAATAGTGCCATTTGCAGAGATGTGGTTGGACCTAGAGACTGTCATACAGCGTGAAGTAAGTCAGAAAGAGAAAAACAAATATCATATAATATAACTTACATGTGGAATCTATAAAAATGGTCCAGATGAACTTATTTGCAAAGCAGAAAAAGAGACGCAGAAGTAGAGAACAAACATATGATACCAAGGGGGGGAAGGGGGGATGGGATGAATTGGGAGATTGGGACTGATATATATACTCCACTATGTATAAAACAGATGACTAATGAGAACCTACTGTATAGCACAGGGAACTCTACTCAATGCTCTGTGGTGACCTAAATGGGAAGGAAATCTAAAAACGAGGGGATATATGTATACGTATAACTGATTCACTTTGCTGTACAGCAGAAACTAACACAACATTGTAAAGCAACCATACTCCAATAAAAATTAATCTAAAAAAAGAATAAATCATTTCTGTTTTATGCCACTGAATTTTGTCTGTTGTGTTATAGAACATTATTGTGGCAACAACTTACTGATAACCTACCTCTTTCAGGCTTCCTGAGGGAGTTACGGACACAAGAAACGGTAGCACGATGGAAATTAAAGAATTGCTGTGACATAGAGGGATGTATACCCAATGCCTCCATGCAGAGTTATGGGAAGGCTGGGTTGGCACCTGTGGCTTAGTCTTAGTCCAAGAAGAGTTTCTGGCTTCCCCTGAATCTAGTTCTTACAGCCTCACCAGTTCAATCTGGTCTCGATTGAAGAAGAAACTAAAGAAAGAGAGTAGCGGAACCGTAATGGGGCCGGCTGTGGAAACGTGCGCTGCCTACATCTGTGAAGGCTGTGTGAAGGCATGAGCTGACCTGACCGCTGGGGAGCAGGCTGGGTGTCAGCAAACCTCTGCCTCCTCCCTCTCCCCTCTGTCCTCCTCTCCTCCCTCCTCCCTTCCTGTCTCCTTCCTCCCCCTCCCCCTCCTCTCTCCTCATCTTTCTTTTCTTCTTCTTCTTTTTCTCTTCTTCCTCCTTCTCTTTCTCCTTTTCTCCCTCCCTCCCTCTCTCACTTATTGGCAGCTTCCATGGCAGAATTAACAAAAACAAAACATCCACTTATTAGAAGTGCCTACATCTTAGAGAGCAGCCGAGAGTCCTGTGACACAAGCCATCCTTGAGTTCTGTTTTCACTAGTAAATAATGATAGCAAACTGGATTTAATCCTCTAAGTAGGAAGTAAGTGACCCATCTCTCAGGCTGGAGCAGGGGCGGTCACTGCAATCACCAGTGAAGACAGCTGTGCTCATCAGAGCAACCAACCATGAGGGCATTTAGCTGGAGCAGCACGATAAAACATACGCAACTGAGAGGCTGCTTTTTTTCTCCCAGAAGACCTAAGGCTGTGTGCTGTGAAACTCCCAGGAAAAGCAGGAAGTATTCCGGTTCACTGAATGACAATTAATTTTGATCAAGTGTCCCAAAGAGGGTGTGGATCATAATAATATGAGAATAACAGGAAAATACCATTTATTTTGAGAGCATAGGGCAGTAAAATTATGCAGTGACATGAAATTTGCATCACTTATAACCTCTAAGCTGTTGTCAGAAATCTATTGGAATGGTCAGATGACAAAGCTATTCTCTCATTTACAAGGAACCTTTCACATACATAAATAAATCTTCCCTATAACCCTTTACTTTTCCTGGCTTTAAACAAAAATTCCATTTTTTTCATCAGATAGGCACCTTATTAAGTGTCCAGTGAATGCCTATTTCCACCTGCCATGAGATGCACGTTACCTTCATGAGGCTTAGAGAGCCCTGCTTCTTTCTCATCTGGGGCTAAAGGCAAGAACAAGAGGTAAAGACAATGTGAAGATCTGTCAACTATGACCTTCCACATTCTTCTCAGGCACAGACACAATGTCCTTTGCCTCTGGCTTCAGGCAACCAGCTTCATGAATTAATTTTCATAAGGAAAATAGCCTAAATAAGACACAGGCTCTATTTTGAGCCTTCTTGCCATGACGCTGTCACTTGGTTTACCCCACATGAAACCCAACCATCTGTGTGCATCCTACTCGGAGGTCCAGCTCCCAGTCTGACCAAAGCTTCCGACTGTGTGTCTTTGTCAGCACTGACAGGTGGGTGGGCACTCAATAAATATGTGTTGCGTGTGAAATGGAAGGATGTCCCCATTTTAACCATCACTGCAGGTGTAAATTCCAGGACAGAAACTGAGGCCTCAGGAGAAGCACCTTTGGTCAAGGTGAGAGTTTGCTCAGGGCTCTATGCAGGGCAGACACACGGAATTCAGGTGGAGGAAGGAGGGGTGGTCAGTGCAAGGCCACGGAAAGACAGTGAGGTGAAGCTCTGCCGGGAACTGGGTAGGAAATGTGTCATTGGCTACTCCCTGAGCACGGTTTTTGGTCTGTGACTTTGTGCCCTGAGCGAGGTCCCACACAGCTGCAGTTGTCAGGAAGTGTGCCGAGGTGGTCAGAACCCAGGGTCTAGAGCCACGTGGGCCCAAGTTCAAGCCCGCTTCCATGGTCTGCTGCTGCTTGGTTATCTGTCTAATCCTGCAGCTCAATGTAAGGAAGTCCACTTTCATGCAGAAATAAGCATATTTTTCAATACTAGATTTATTAACATAAAGGTATATTTTGATCTCCATAGTCTCACTTTTTTATATACCTCAGTTAGTCAGAATTTTGGCAAAATAGAGGAGTGCTAATCACCAGCTCCTTCAGACCTGCTAAGAAAGTATTCCTTCCTCACTGTGTTATTGTGAATATTAAATGGACACCTCTCTGATGCTATCCTGATGCACAGAAGCAGTGAATACATGTGAACTGCTTCTTTTAGCATTTTTATTATCATTTTTGATATTTTATCAAATTCTTCCTGTTCTTATCGTCTATGTGGACAAATCAAGGAAACAGAAGCATGAGTCATTCACCTAACTTTTAACTCCAGGGAGGAAAAGGATTTGTTCAGAAAAGCATTCTTTGGAATGTGAGACTTTAAATTTTAGCACATTGTCACAGAAAGACACCAGCATTCAGAGTCAGGAAGATCCTGACTCTGTTCTGACCTCAATTCTGACATTTATCATCTCTAAGACCTGAGCTAAATTACCTAGCAGTACTGATGGTTGACACTTACTGAGAAGTTCGTATTGCCAGACACTGATCTAAGTGGTTTGTATGTATAAACAATTAATTTTCACAAATCCCCTTCAGAGAAATGCTGTTTTGATTTCCATTTCTTAGGTAATGAAAAGTTATACCTCACTGTGCTTTGAGGTGTTCCAGCTCCAGAGACCGTAAACCTAACTTCTAAGCAACACAACCTCTCAACTTCAATTTTCTACCTGTGCAATGGAGGCAAGGCCCACTTTACACGGTTTCTTTGTGAGAACTAAACACACACAAAAAAGTTTTCTGTAAAGAGCCCGGTACACTGGTTGCCACATTCTGATTACATTTCACAGAAAGGCTTATGTCATTAAGTTTCTGGGTTGCAAGCAAAAGAAACAATCCTGGAGGAGTAGAAAAGCTATTTAGCAGAAGGATTTCTGGTAACTGACAGAATTATGGGAAGGCTGAAAACCAGGCTCTTCAAACAAGCAGGAACCAGATGAGCTTGGGGTCATGAAGGACAGCCCAGGAGGGCACACCCAAGAAATGTTTGTTTAGGGTGCTGATAAAGACACCATCATCGCTGTTCCTCCAAAATACAATCACTGCCAGACCCGGCTGCTAGACACCACCCCCAATGCTGCTAGTCACCCTGTAATATCTAACGTGCCCCTTTGTCCTTGGGCCAACTGTTCAATAGTAAGAACGGAGCATGAAGCATCTGATTGCCAAGTTCAGATCCTGTGGCCACGTGCTTGCTTTGAGGAGAGGAGGGAAGCGTTTTCTCCCGTTTGTCTTCCATAGTGAGGGTCACAGTTTTTCTCCCACTAAGGCTTAAACGATGAAAGAGTTCACCAAAACTCTGAAATATGTTTTCTGACCCACCAAAAAATAAGAGCAAATTTCCACTGCGCAGTGATGTTGATGTTCACAGTCATGATAACCTGCGACAGTGCTGGCCCCTCGAGCAAGCCTTTTACGGAAGCTTTCTTGGTAAAATGCTCCTACACACCTCACTGTCACCTGCATTCAGCTTCCAGCTACTTAAGTCTTGAGATCTCAGTGTCCAGAGACCAACCGTTTAACTCTGTTTCCACCACTAAACTGTAAATTCCTTGGAAGCAAGAAGTTTTTTCTGTTTGCAATGAACAGCCAGTGCCTGGCTCATAGTCAGCACTGAATATCTTATCAAACTAAACTGAGTGTCAGGGATAAGGAAGGGCATTTTTAGTTTAATTAAAAATTTTTTTTTTAGTTTTCATAGTTTGATAATCTACCGCAAAGATGGTATCAGGTTTAGCCATGTGATGTTGCCAGTATCTGACTATTCTGACCTACACAAATGGCAATTTGTATGGTTCAACTACAGGCATATCTTGGAGATATTTGTGGGTTTGGTTTTAGATCACCCCGATAAAGTGAACGCCGCAATAAAGTGAATCACACTAATTTTTTTTGTTTCCCAGTGCATATATCAGTTATGTTTACATTATACTGTAGTCTATTAAGTGTGAAACAGCATTATGTCTAAAGAAAATAATTTAAGAATGCTTTATGGCTAAAAAATGCTAACCATCATCTGAGCCTTCACTGAGTCGTAATCTTTTTGCTTGTGGAGGCTTTGAAATATTATGAGAATTCCCAAAATGTGACACAGAGACAAGAAGTGAGCCAATGCTGTTGGTAAAATGGTGCTGATAGACTTGCTCGACACAGGGTTGCCACAAACCTTCAATCTGTAAAAAACGCATTATGTGTGAAGCACAATAAAATAAGATGCGGCTGTATGTATTTAATATTCAGAGTGTAGGTCACCCTGAGAAGCTGCGATTTGTTGCAATTACAAGGAAGACTGTCAAGAGGTATCTGCTTAGTTGGCCTCTCTGGGCTGAGGCAATGGGGTTCAGGTTAAGTCCAGTGCTAGGATGGCATAAACAGGAACATGTTAGTTTAATTAAGACAGATATTTGCAGTCTTAGAGGCTCTCTAGCAAATTTCTGTTCTGTGTTCAGGGTGTGCAACTCTGAATAGGGTGAGGTTATCGAAATGTATTTCTATCAGTAACACTTAGGGACGGGTGTGCAAATGGAGCCAGCTATGGGAAGCACATCCTGAGTGCTGGGTGTTGTGAGACCACCATATACATCAGGCCATTCGAGCTTTACTGCACTGGGAATAGCATGCCAGAGTAGGAAGCAGAATCACAGGAGTAAAGGCTCACTCAAGATGGCACAGCTAACAAATGGCAGAGCTAGAGTTGGGGCTGTGTCATTACGTCCCAGAGCCCAATGTTGCACCAGTAGCCCTTCCAGGTCAAGGAAGTCCTAGTAGAAGCCACCAACACCATTCTTTACCAAGCACCTGGCATCTCCTCGTGGGCATGGCTCCAGTATCTCCTAGTGGAGGGGCACTCCTGAGGAAGTTCTCAAGTGCTGAGAAGCTTTGGAAATTGTGCTGTGCCACCATCAGCATAATTGCTAGGTAGTGGGTCTGTTAACCATATTAGTTGTAGCAGCAACAGAGTTTATCAAACACAGGACAAAACCAGCCACAACGTGCTTGCTCGTGTAAAGCTTCCAATGGCCACTGGACCACCTGCCTCAGCCTCACTCTAGGTTCTACTGCCTATTTTACCTGGGTCACCCCAATAGCCTGCTCTGCCCCCCAGCCCCCTGCATGCACTTTGTGACCAATGCAATTTTACAAAATGCAAAGCCAGAGAAAGAGAGAGAGAGAGAATGCAAGAGCCCTTATACTTGATTCTGTTTCTCTGGGGAAACTTGACTGATGGGGTATCTATCTATATTTATGTAAGATCTGTCTATCTATCTATCTATCTATCTATCTTTACTTATCTATATCTCTGTATCTCTATCTATACCTATCATCATATATTTATATGCATTTACAGGTATATGGATATCCGTAGAAGTAAACAGATGGCTAAATATATCTATAGGTCTATATCAATATCGATATAAATATATATCTTTGTATCTCTACCTCTTTCCATATCCATATCTATATCCATATCCCCTTAGGGGAAAGAAGTCATTTTAGCAATTTATATCTCTTTTCCATAAAGAAAATCATATAATAAAAAGAGCATATGGTATGCAATGTTTTGAAATATTTCTATCATGGTATGATTTTGTTGCCAAAAATAATGAAAGTTGTGTCATCTGTTAAAAAGTCTCATATCTTGACACTTTAACCCATTTAAAATATTCATTCTATAAAATGAAGTCGCATGTATTAAAAGTGTTCTGTGTCCTTCGACTTCCACTTTCAGACTAGCCTAGTCTCTCTAGCGCTTCCCGGACCCTCAGTCTCTCCCGAGCAGTTCAGGCTCCCTTTTGTGACCACATAACCTCCCCCTGCCCACATACATACATGCATGCACACGCAGTCCAGTCTCTCCCAGGATCCTCTTTTGCCCAGTTACCAACCATGCCCGCCCCCTAGTTTATGTTCCTGTACCATATGCAACTCTCTGTCACCTCCTACCTCCATCAGTATGTGTTTTCACACTCAAAATGATCCCCTTTTCTCTGACTTAGTCTTATATTCAATTTAGTGGTAACTTTTCTCCACTATTCAAATTTTTCTTCTTCCCTCCGGCAGAATGGAGGGTCCTTCTCTGTGCCCACAGAGCTCTCTCTTTGTATTGCAAAAAATATACATTACATTGCAGCCATTTGTTCATGTTTCTCCCTACCGGTGATATATAGCAATATCCTTAAAGACAGGGACCTTATTTTTTCATATTCAATCTGTCCCCTAGGACAGGGCTTATGGAAAGCTGATGTTGGGCTCTGCTATTAAATGACTGAGAACTTATACCTTCTAGTTCTGCACCTCTACCCCATTCTCCTCTTAGATTTCACACAATGTTCCTTGACCAACCTCATTCTTAGCACTCCTCTTAGTGTTTCATTATGGGCCATACTTGTGGTCCATATACTTTTGACTGCATCCACCTAGAGTCATCCTTTCCTGGAGGCATGGCTTCCCTGATGAAGCTCTGGCAGATATCTGTTATAATATAGCAGGTGCCTCCTGTAGTAGCCAGGAGCTATGGTCAGGAAGAGGATGCTAAGTATTCTTAACACTGATTATTGACCTGTTCACGTGATATTTCTCACACTAGGAGTTGTAGCAGGTATTCCAGACCCTCTGCTGTCTCATACCTCTCAGATCCTTTAAGGCCTAACATTGATATTAATGTGCTATTCAATTTTCCACATTTGCAGTAATTTCTCTGCCAGACCTACATAATGATATATGTTTGTGTTCCTACGTACTGTTTCCATTAAGCAGGGCAGCAATGTCAAAAAACCGTGCTACATTATTCAATTTTTATTGAATAACCAGCATCTGTTCTGTGACAAGGATTATTACAACTGTCAGTATTATCATAATAATCAAATAAGTGAGGTCGCTGCTTCAGCTGGGTCACTTGACATTTTGCACATGTCTATCTCTTTAATGTCACTTTAGAGAAGATGACTCAGTCTGTCCTGGCACCAAATTAATGGCTTAAAATCAACCTGGATCTTTCAAGGAGGGGTAGAAGTAGCTCAGGACTAAGTGAAGAAAAGTGGGGTTTCCAGTGCTGTCAGGGGAAAGTTCATTCTTGGTGATGTGTAGCAAGTGTCTGACTTTCTGTGGGCCTCCATGTTCTCATTTTGAAAAATATGGTCCCATTTAGCTCAACAAGTCTCAATTCTACTGGGAGCTCCCACGGGGATAAGTTTAATTGGCTGTTTGCTCTTATACATACCTGCATGGAGTTCATTGCATGTGCTCTTTCATTTGTTGAGAAAATTTCAGTACAACTATCCTTCGGAATTCTAGAACCCTCGATTGTCAGAGACACCCAAGAACAAACTTAAGCCTTGGACAAGCAAGTTTGTTTAATAGAATGAGTGTGGGCTTTGGAATTCTGTCTACCATTTGCAAGCAGATTCCCTATGTGGAAAACAGGGACAATGATGCCTTCTACTGTGTGTAACAGGACGCAGCTATTCTGTTGGGTTCAAATGCACAGGCTCTCATGACAGAGGCCTCGGTTTAAACCCTTACTAGGTAAGTCTTCTTAGACAGGTGACTCCACCCCCCTGCACTTGCGCTTCCTCGTTCCTAAAAGAAGATAACAATCATAGTCCCTACTGCAGGGGACTCTGGGGTGAATCAGTGGTGACTTAAATAATACTTAATGGCTTGACTAAAGGGCTGAGTTCATGGAATAATAATATGAATAACCAATACTAACATAGTCTTTATAAACTTAAACATTTCAATTTAATATTCTTTCTTTATACATTTATGTATTGAGTATTTTTTTAAATTAATTAATTTAATTAATTTATTTTTGGCTGCATTGCTTCTTCGTTGCTGTGTGTGGGCTTTCTCTAGTTGCGGCGAGCGGGGACTACTCTTCGTTGTGGTGTGTGGGCTTCTCACTGCGGTGGCTTCTCTTGTTGCGGAGCACGGGATCTAGGAGCGCAGGCTTCCGTAGCTGTGGCTCACGAGCTCTAAAGCACAGGCTCAGTAGTTGTGGCGCACCGGCTTAGTTGCACTGCGGCATGTGGGATCTTCCCGGACCAGGGCTTGAACCTATGTCCCCTGCATTGGCAGGCGGATTCTTAACCACTACACCACCAGGGAAGCCCCTACTGAGTATTTTTTAATGTCCACTGAGTTAGTAAAATTTGAGGTTATGAATTAAACCATAGAGCCTACTCCTGAGAAGCTTAATTCTAGTGAGAGAAGGAATACATCAGGAATTATATGCCTTTTGGGGTAGCTGATGATCAATAACGATCCAGATACACTGGAGATACCTTCTAGTGGGAAGAACAAGGCAGCTGACCCTGTAAAAGCACACTCTGGCCAAACTGTGAAGGATAGTATATAGAGGGCTTCAGCTTTTGGTTCTGTAGGTAGTGAGGAACCATGTTTGTTTCATTTGTAAAAATAACAAAAAGTGAGTTTTTGGGGCTTCCCTGGTGGTGCAGTGGTTGAGAGTCCGCCTGCCGATGCAGGGGACACGGGTTCATGCCCCGGTCCGGGAGGATCCCACATGCCGCAGAGCGGCTGGGCCCGTCAGCCATGGCCGCTGGGCCTGCGTGTCCGGAGCCTGTGCTCCGCAGCGGGAGAGGCCACAGCAGTGAGAGGCCCACGTACCGCAAAAAGAAAAGAAAGTGAGTTTTTGTCTATTTTTATATTGTTTTAAGTGTTCATTACTCTCTCCTTCCATAAATATTTATTTAACACCCATAAAATACCAGGCATTGTGCTAGGTTGGCAGTATTCACAACTCACTTACAGTAATTTAGCTTACGTTCAGTGTAGCGGATAGAAAATGAATCAGTAAATAAATAGATACAGATTGTGATAGGTACTATGAAAGAACCAAGAAGGGGTTGCAAGTTGCAATACTAACTAGTGTGTTTAGGATTGGCTTTACCCAAGACATTCAGTTTAAGCTCAGTTCTGAAAAATAAGACGACAGAAGATTCTGGAAGTTAGGATTGGGGGTGTCTGGGGACCTGCATGGGAAAGTGGCCTGGATGAGAATCAGCGTGGTGCGGGGTGCGTGTAGTAGGTTTCTGCTGTGGTTTGACTATGACTTATGTCCCTCTTGAGCAGCCCTCCTGTGGCATTTCATGGCTCAGAACCTTTGTGTGCTCATCTGTAAAACGGAGCCGCGGCTGTGAACATGCAGAGTTGTTCAGAACTAAATTTAAATGACTTAGTTTAGGGCCTGTGTCATAGTCAGTTCAGGCTTCTGTAACAAAAATACCATAGACCAGGTGGCTTAAACAACAGAAATTTCTTTTCTCACAGTTCTGGAGGCTGGTGAGTCCGAGCTCAACGTGCTGGCTGACTTATTGATAGTTCCTGGTAAAACTCCACTTCCTGGTTTGCAGGTGTATGTTTTCTTGCAGTTTCCTCACATGGCAGACAGAGAGAACTCTGGTCGCTTCATCTTCTTATAAGGACACTAATTCCATTGTGAGGACCCTATCCTCATGACCTCACCTAAAACGAACTACCTCCTAAAGGCCCCACCTCCTAATGCCAGTACACTTGAGGTCAGAGCTTCAGTATATGAATTGTAGGGGACACACACATCTAGTCCACAGCAGTCTGGCACCAATGAGTTCTCATTAAATAAAATATTAGTCAGCTCACATCTGTCCTCCACTCAAAAATCTTTAATGGTTACCTATTTTACTCAGAGTAAATGCCAGAGTTCCTCAGCGAGTCCTACAGGGTCACGGCGATCTCCTAATAGATTCTTAAACACTCTGGGCTTTTGCCTATGGTCTTCCTCTGTCAGAAGTACTCTTCCCAGCTCCCTTCTGGGCTAACCTTCTCTGGCCCCATCAAGCCCCTTTGCTCAAGCCTCTCTCCCCCTTAAATTAGGCTCACATTACCACTCTGTTTACTACTGTAAACTGCCGCACATCCCGCCCTTTGATGTCACTTACCCTGATCCATGTATTCATTCCAACACGACATGCATCATGACTATTGGTAATGAACTGTCTACCTCCGCTGCTAGAATATCAATCCTGAAAGGAAGGGATCGTGTCTGTTTGGCTCACTGATCTATGCTGAGCATTTACAACAGTGCCTGGCACAGTAGGTGGTCAGGATTTATCTACTGACAAGATGAACAAACGAGTGCATAGATGGCAAGTTGTTGTTTAAGTTGCTGTTGTTGAAAGATGATGACAAGAATATAGTGATAGTCTAGGGGTCTGGGCTACATATTCCAAAGAAATAGTATAATTTTGGAAACACTGTTTCCCTTTCTTGAGCCCTTTTGCCCATAGCAACTATTTAGATCCCAAATATAAGCTATATATTAAAAATAACCAATATCATTTAACATATTGAACTGGGATTATGGAAAGATGAAGTGTAGTTGTGTAACTAGAGAATTAATGTAGGAGGTGACTATCACAGAAAAGGCCCCTTTAGGCCCTGACTGACTTTGGTATTTCATTATGCTCTAATTACAACTGGTGATTTGTGGTTGGAGACGGATCCCTCACATCACAGGAACTTAAACTACTGTGATTTTCCATTATGCAGAGAATTTCTGTGCAGGAGGGAGAAGAGAATTGAGCATGGAGAATGTTTTCTACATTGGGAATAGGGATGAAGACCCAACTCCAGGGAGGGAGATGCACGCTGAGGAGAAAGTCTGAGTCTCGAATGTGGTGGTTGCATTGCCTTCCAATACATACCAAAGGAACTGGCCTGGTCAGAATTGGAAAGTGGTCCAATGCAGGAGAAAGTGTCTTTGGCATGAAGAAAGGGAAAGTGGGGCATTGGGCTAGAGTACGGGTCTTCTAGAAAGGGGGACTGGCTTCAAATACTGACTAGGTTATGTAGCACACATATGAACAGGGGAGGGGCATTGATTTACTCTCTCTGAGCCTCAGATTCCCCATCTATACATGGATATATTTCAGATAGTATTGTGGGGCTTAACTGACATAGCATGTGCAGTGCGCTTAGCCTATGTAAGAACAGATGTTAGGGTTTATTTTCCTTCTTTATCAGCAAAATGAGGTAACTGGACAATCTCTCTTCTTTTCACAGGTATTTATCATGCTGCTATGCTTTATAAAACACGCTCATATCCATTATCTCATAAAATCCTTGTAATTTATGAGAAATCTACTATTGTCCTAATGCTTCAGACTATGAAATTGAGGGACAGAGAGATATAGGGATTTATCCAAAGTTATCAAGCCATAGCTTGATAGAACCAGCTTTACAACCCTTTATACTATATCATATCTCCATTAACAGTGATTATTTTCCTAAAATCAGTATATTCAGATCTTCCTTTCTAGTTGCTCACTGAGGAAACAACCAGATTCCCAAGGATTTACCGTTTAAAGAGTTGATACCAATGGGTAGAAGGAACATAAGGATTTGGATAAGTAAGTATAACCGCTCCAAACAATCACATTCCTGATTCAAATATAACAGACAGCTAAGATATATCAGAGAAAAACTATTTCCCGCCCCTTGTTCCTAAGCATGGCCAAGGGCAATTTTAGAGATAAAAGCCTAAGAAATCCAATAACTGGTCTTTTATATATCCAGAACATTACTGAAACAGAAATTGCTTAATTTATGTTTCAAACTCTACATGCTGAAAGAGCATGAATTCTGATGTCATAATGCTTAAATCCTGACTTAAATCCCATCTAGTTCTGTGGCTGTGTGACTCTGAGAAGGCACTCAACCTCTCTTAGTTACCGTTCCTTCATTTATAAACCAGAAGTAACACTATTTACTATGGGAATTAAATTCCGAGGGAAAAAAAAATATATATATTCCTTAGCATGGTACCTGCATATAGTAAACACTCAATACAATTAGCTATTGTTTGCTTTAATATTAGCAAAAAATGGTATCTAGCAGTGAAAATTTCTATTCTATGAATCAGCAATCACCATTTTTCCAACAGTAAAGAACTACCAAAACCAAAACAACAACAACAAACCCAGGAATAAAAGAAATAAAGTCCTCTAAAGGTAGAAGACTGACCAAGCAAACTTTTTAAGGTATGACCAAGAGCTCTTGTTTCCCCTACAACTGATGTGGAAAAACCTTTAAGAGAAAATGGAATTTGCAGAGTGACAGAATTAAAACAGGAAACCTGATGAACTCAACTGAATTGAAAGACAGGCATTTTTCCAAAACTGAATATGCGCCGCTAATTAGTAATCCATCTTGGTGGTGAACTTATCCAGGAACTTGAGTTAAAGAAACATATAAGTTAATTTTTGCTTGATGGAATGTGGGGAAAGTACAGAACATGCACAGAGGTTTTAGAAAGCAATTTGGCAAAACTAATGTTATCCAATAAAATTAATTTCTCAGAGAACTATTTACAAGAGTAAATAAATGAAATGCCTCATAGCCGTATTAGGAAGTACATTTTGTTAGGTTACTTTTTTAAATTTTATTAAATTTAAAAACAGACTTTCAGAATTCAGAAGTGTCCAGTTATTCTGTAGATATTAAAATTAAATGTAGAAAAATTTTCAATGGCATTGCAAAATGTTCATATTTTAATACTAAATAGGAACAAAATTAGGTTTCTACCTGGATTGTATAAAATCTCAACTATATAAAGGTACTCAGGAAAAAGCCATGGCAGTAGTTAGTTCTGAGAATTGATTGTGGCCGATATTTTATTTTATTTTATTATTTTACTTTATTTCATTTTATTTTATGTTAACTTCTACAAGGAGAGTGTATGCCATTTACAAGCAGAAATAAAATACTATTTAAAAATCTCTAGAGGATGAAAAATGAGAGGACAAATTGCATTTTTCTCCCCATGAAATTAAAGGTAACCTCAATTTCACTGGTTTGGTACTTTGTAATCTAACTTTACCAACCTCAAACCATCCACTGAAGTTGTAAGTCTTAGTTCCATGATGGTAGCAAAATTTCTCTGCCCCTGTCTGACTTCTACATGAAAAAAGAAACAAGCTGTTCACATCTGTCTTGTCTTTTAATAATTGTATTTTACATTATAGCTATCTGTCAAAAACTCTTAAACTTGTAGCTGTGGATCTGTAAGTTCGCCATGACCTTTCTCCTCTGGAAAGGCTGATGTAATTAGAAACGCTCTATCATCAATCATTCAACTAATGCGCGCCCTCTGGCTCCCGCTCTCTCTGTCTCTATTTCTCCCTCCCTCCCTGCCCTTCTCTGACGTCAATTATTCTGAATATTTTAAACAAAAGGTTCAACCAACCCTACCTCCTCTCAGCTATAGTGCTGTCATTGTCACTAATGGAATTTAAAATGTTCCCTTTGAAGGAAGTTTCCTGGGGAGACTTCTTTGCAATTGCCAGTTAAAGGGAAGCTAGTTCTTATACTCTCAGTGGAATTAGCAACAGATTATAACAAATGTGGTTAAAAGTAGCCCATTTGGAACAAAGTGACTTTTCTGACATTTGATGGGGTCTGTAGTTGTTTTTTCCTCCTCAGATCAAGACTAGTACATTCCAAAGTGTTACTTACATGCTGAAGTGTTCTGTGAGAGAGCTTTTCTCTTCTCTCCTACCCCAGCAGGGAATTTCTGCAGGAAACAGAAAGATTAACAAGAGTTGAATATTGTTCCTGTGTATTTGCCTTTATTTTCTTATGCATGAAGATGGCACTCTGAGCATGTTCATCCTCTCCCCTATTTAGCCTGCTTGCCTGAGAGTCTCAGAGGAGTGCTTTGTCCCAGCGATTACCATGGAGAGAGTTTCAGAGCTGCTCTGCCCACCTGTCTGTCTGGAAATTCACAGACAGTTCCTCCCTTAGCTCTCCCCAGACCCTCACCTGTGCGCAAACCTTACCTCACCTTCTTATGTGATAACTGACTGTATATGGGGCTTTCTCCTAAACTGTTCTCTGAGAATATCTGTAGTCCAGAAAAATGTCTCATTTTTCTTTGAGTAGATGATAAAAATTTTGTCTTATAATGTTTAGAATAATGGAAACTTACTCTATTTGTTTTAAATGAAATCAAATCCGAGCCCCCAGTGACCAAGGCAGTTGGCTAATTCAATCTATCACATTGTGGGGACCACCTGTCTTTCCTGGGCGCTAAGTCCACACACCTAAAACAGGAAAAGGGTGCGGTCCTGAGTCACCATGGGCACCATCACCGTTGGCTCTGTCTACCACACTGCACTGTAATTAAGTCCTTAGCTCTCCGAGTGCTGGTGCAGACCCTCAGCACAGCTCTCAGAGGCCTCAGGCCTTCATGTCAAGCCTTTGCTGATATCCAGGACTCACCCCACAATGGAGGGACAGTGGGCAAGCGGGGCACAGATCTCTACAGTTCCTAAACCTCTAACCTGCCAGTATTTCCATTACCTCCCCTCTCTCCCTTCCACAAAGCGGCTCCTCAATTAGGTTCTCTTCTCCCCCCTTGATAAGCCATCAACTCCCAAATATGATGTGTTTTTTGGCCCTGCAACATTTCTTTTCAGCCTTGAAACACAAAAGGATTGACCTGCTGGCTGAAAGCTTTTTTGCTAAGTTGATCTTGTATTTAACTTCACAACACTTGAACTGGGTAAACTGATCCACTTTTGAGAGATAAGGAAACTGACAGAGAGTTGAGGTGACTTGACAAATATGGATGTCTTGGACTGGAAGTGGCAGTAGGATCCAAGCATCCCCTTTAACCCTCAGTCTTCCTCTACTACATAGGCTGACCAAAGGTCCTGGTTTGTGTGGGATTGCAGAACGGTCCCAGGAAAACCAGTGTAATTTGTTCACTCTACTACTACATATACCATGGTTCCTATCTTGGAGACCCCAAAGTCAGAGAGCTTGTATGGTATTTGAAGTATTTTAAAAGTTTAACAAAATCATTTTTACTCATGTTTTATGCATTAACTTCGTGTTTGTCATTATTTCTACTTCTCCCCCATTTTCTTTTACCTCCTTCTACTCTTCTTTTTAATTTGACATTGAATTTGGTAGAGTCCCATATGTTTCTTACTGAACCATCTTTAGCAAGAAGGGCCTCCCTGTTTCTGATTCCACTGTCCCTTTTAACACTTCTTTAAGAGATATCCAGGGATCATGGAAGTTGAAGTTAGACAATCATGGATTCAAATTCAGTCACTATCAATTCTAAATAGTGTTGCCTTGAGGAAGTCATTTAAACTCTTGTATTTTAACTTCATTAGGTAACAATAATCCACATTCCATCCATCTCATATAGCCATTTTAAGGTTCAAGTCTGATGTTCTAAATAAAAGTAATTAAAAATCTTTAAGTATGAATATACTTGCCATGGAGTAATGTTTTTCTGACTAAAGAGAGAGGACGGTGACCCTGTTTTTTGTGGAGCCTTGCTACTAGGAATAATCACATCTGTTGAAAGAATGCATTTCTGAATTGGGATTATTTTGATAAATCAGTCACTGATTTATTATAGATGGTATAGGGGACCTTTCAATAGTCTTCTACTGTGCTTTTCCACGTAAAATTTCCTGGGAGGTATCCTAACATGATCATTTGGCTCTTGGTATAAATTACTCCTGACTTAATTGGTTCTTGAAGAATCATCAGAAACTTGTCTGAGTGACTGTGTGGGTCTCAACGGTCTTTCTCCCAACTTGGAGAGGTAGGCCTGGATCACCCAGGGAATTGTTCAGTGATAAATCACCCACTTCAATTTCTACCATTGTTGAGTTGCTGCAGTGTCCAGAGAGCTAATTAGAAGAGAGGGAAGAGCGTGGCTGATTGTCTCAGGCACCATAAAATTGTAATGTAGCCCTAAAGGAAATCATAGGTAAGGTTTCTAATTAAGGTCACTCCCTGCCTTGAGCAGGAATGATGGGTACCTGATCTCAGGAAATCCCTGGAATGTCATGTGTGAAAGGAAGAAGTAGGGGGGGAAGATGATGAAATCCAGAAATCTATTGGAAAATTTGGCTGCCTGTAGAGATAGTCTGAAGTGAAAAAAAAGATGAAAAAGGAACAGGAAGAAATGTAAAGTTCTTAAGTTTAGCCTGAAGAAAAAAAGTTAACCATAATAAAAAAATGTCTCCAGTCAGAAAAGAAGAGTCTTAACTTCCCTTCATCAGTCTCCTACACTGCTACCTACCTGCTACTTACCAATTATCTCATTGCCTAGGGCCAGGACATCTGTGGGAAGTAGCTTATCACTAAGCAGAGGGTTGATGCATTGGAAATCACATTCTTTCTAAAGGGACTGGGGCAAGATCTGTAGGGATAGACACAGCCAGCTCACTTTTTCTACATGTTTCTACATACCTATAAGGTGAGTGGAGTATTAGACCAGAGTCTGTCTATCCATCCTTCCACTCATGTTCCTGAGTATGCCTGAGGTTTAGCTACAGTAGGAAAGGGAAACCTAGCTTAGATTTCAAACTAACTTAAAGATGTGCTCCAATCCAGTTCATATCAGAGCTCTCTGTTTTGGAATTTATTTGGTTAAGATATTAATAAAGTATTTCCTTAACTCTCATTCTACTGTTATTCTTTTACATTTACAGACAGAGAATGTCAGAGTAGATGAAAACATATGAACAAACAATATGTTGTCTATAAGAAACTTACTTCAAATATAACAATATAGGAAGGCTGAAAGTAACAAAACAAGGAAGGACATAGTATGAAAATATTACATTAAGGAAAGCAGGATCAGATACTAAATATATACTATTAAATATCAAATAAATATAAATATCAAATAAACTAGACATCAAAGCAAAGGAAATCACCAGAGGCAGAGAGGGATATTTGGGGACCTCCCAAATATCAAACCTCCATGGGACACAGCAATCCTAAGGGTGACGCACCAAATCTCGTAACTATAAAATATGTGAAGCTAAAGCAGATTAAACTGAAAGGAGGTACAGGCACATCCAGTTACATCTGGAGATTTCAACATGTTTTTGAATAACTGATAGAACAAGTAGACAAGAAGTCAACAAGAATACAGAACTCATAAACACCATCAACCAACAAGATCTACATTACATTTATAAAACACTTCACACAACAGCAGAAAACACATTATTTTCAAGTGCACATGGGACACAAATATCTGGATAATCCATATCTTGGGACATAAAGCAAATCCTGACAAATTAAAAGGAACTGAAATCATACAGAAAGTATTCTCTGACCATATTGGAATCAAACTAGAAATTAATCACAGAAACACAAAAGGGGAATACCAAACCACTGGAGACTAAATAACACAATTCTAAATATTTCAAGAGTTGAAAAGGAAGTCTCAATGCATTAAGCGATTTTTTTAATTCGCTGAACTGAATGAAAATAAAAATTAAAAACTTTGACAACTTATATGAAACGGACTAATTTATTGAAAAACAGAAACCGCCATAATGAAATAAAAAATGTGAATAGCCTTATAGTTATTAAGGATATCATAGCTGTAATTACAAAATGTCCCCAAAAGAAACTTTCAGACCTAGATAATTTCACTGGAGAATTTTACCAAGCATTTATGAAAAATAACACCAATATTACAAATCACTGACAGAAATAGATAAATTAGACTTCATCAACATTAGAAATGTTTGCTCTATGAAAGGCCCTGTAAAAAGAGCAGAGGAAGATGAGCTACAGAGTGGGAGAAAATATTTGAAAATCACATATTTGAAGAAGACTAATATCTAGAATTCATAAAGAACTCTCAAATCTCATGTTTTTTTTTAAAAGGTACATGAAAAAAATCCATTAATCCAAACAGACAATAGGTCTAGAACATGAACAGAAATTTCACCAAAGTGGATATACAGTGGATAAATAAGCACATGAAAAGATTTTCAATATCATTAGGGAAATGCAAATTAAAACCATAATCAGATATCACAACACACCTATCAGAAAGGTTAAAATAAAAATTAGTGACCATATCAAATGCTTTCACATTCACAAAGACTGTGGAAAAGCTGGATCACTCATACATGGCTGGTGAGAATGTAACAGAGCCCAGCCTCTCTGGAAAACATTTTGTTTTTGTTTTTTTTTTTTTTTTTTGCAGTATGCGGGCCTCTCACTGTTGTGGCCTCTCCTGTCGCAGAGCACAGGCTCCGGACGCGCAGGCTCAGTGGCCATGGCTCATGGGCCCAGCCGCTCCGCGGCATGTGGGATCTTCCCGGACCGGGGCACGAACCCACGTCCCCTGCATCAGCAGGCGGACTCTCAACCACTGCGCCACCAGGGAAGCCCTGGAAAACATTTTGGCATGCTCCTTAAGAATTTATGTTCATGCTAAAACTTGTACACAACTGCTTTTAGCAACTTACTTTGTAACAGCCCGAAACTGGGAACAACCCAGATGTCCTTGCACAGTTAAACTGTAGTAC
This sequence comes from Monodon monoceros, assembly GCF_005190385.1. Classification (NCBI taxonomy): domain Eukaryota; kingdom Metazoa; phylum Chordata; class Mammalia; order Artiodactyla; family Monodontidae; genus Monodon; species Monodon monoceros. The sequence continues at coordinate 4,327,754 of NW_021703770.1, read as the reverse complement.
ATCCATACCATGGAGTACTATTCAGCAATAAGGAGGAGGAATAACACAAAATAAATGAAATGCAACAACCTGCATGAAGCTCCACAGAAGGATGTTGAGTGAAAAAAGCCAGTCTTAAAAGGTTACACACTTTATGATTCTATTTATAGAACATTCTTCAAATGAAAGAACTATATAAATGGAAAACAGATTAATGGTTGCCAAGGAGAGGGTGGGGATGGAGGAAAGTAGGTATGGCTGAAACAAGGTATCATGAGGGATCACTGTGGTGATGGAAATGTTATATATCTTGACTATATTGATGTCAATAACCCAGCTGTGATATTGTACCGTGTGGCTGAACCACACTGACTCCTTGTCAGCTCCATCTTTGGCCTGCCGTCCTACCCCCTCCCTTTCTGTATGACTGAGCTTTAGCCTACACACAAGGAATGTGTCCAAGCCAAGTAAGTTCCCTATCACCTTTTACCCTTGCCTTCATGTGACACGAAAACCAGAAGAATGCCTTTTGCATATAGGTTATTTATTTCAAACACTGTGTTAATACAGTGGTGGGGCTACTGAGGAGAATGTCAGTATTTTATATTGTACTTTACCCGTACAATGGATTTTCATAAATTTATTGCTCAGATCACATATTCATTTGTTCATTCATTTATTCAATACAGATTTATTGATTTTTTACTATATGAGCAACTGCTGTGATTGGCTAAAAGAAAAAATAAAATGATATGGTTTCAATAGTTTGTATTTTTACAGTCAGACTATTAAACACATTATTTCTCCCACCACATTATTAAACATTATTATCTAAAACAATAATTTTTTCTCTCTCAAACTTTCTCTAGGTCAGGAACTCAGACAAGGCACAGCATGCATGGCTTATATTGCCCCGCAATACATAGAATTTCAACTGGGAAGACTCCAAAGCTAGAGGATGAGTCATCTAAAGGTGTTCTCGCTCATAGAACTGGTGATTGATTCTGGCTTTTAGCTCATACCTGGAACCCCTATTTTTGGCCTCTCCACGTGGTCTCTTTCTGTGGCCTAGTTTTGGCTTCCTTACAACATGGAGTCTGGGCTCTGAGAGAGCAGCATTCCCAGAGTCCTGGGCCCCCAAAAAGAATATAACTTCTACTGTATTCTGTTGGTAAATCAGTCACATAGCCCAGATGCAAAGGGAAGGGAACAATACCCGTCTGTTTAGAGGCGATCACCAAAGAATTTTGAGGTCACATTTTAGAACTTCCAGTCATCCCTCTGGCCACACATTATTTACATTCCTCCCAAAGGCAAAACAAACCCTCTCCCTACCAAGAACATCAAAGTTCCATCTCATAACAGCGCCACGTTTAAGTTCAAGGTAGGATCTCATCCTATAAATCAAGTCCAGGACTGATGAAGCTCCTCAGGTACTGATTATCAAAGCATTTTAGAGCTGTATTTAAAATGTCCTGGTTGAGCTGTGTTCACCCAGGGAACACATGCGGATGAGAAACTCCATGTTTCAAGGAACAGACATGTAGGGTTGAAATAATGTGGATGTTATGTGCATCATTATATCACTGTGGAAAGTATTTCACTACAACAGATCTTAGTTATGGGACAGATGTAGCTAAACATGAGACAATGTTCATTGAAAACAGGGTTCACAAGATATGCCAAATTTTTCAGGCTTTTTTCATTGAAGCATTCACATTTTTGGAATACGTTGTACAGAGGAGAGTCCTTTAATATTTAAAGGAGCTATTAAACATTTATATCTCAGGAAAGGATTTTTTTAAATCTCTAAAATAAGAATGGGTTTTATGAATGATACAGAATTAAAATTTTTTGTTGAACAAGGTGGCACATCAATCATGGCTGGACTGATCCTCTCAGAGTAGCACTCTTAAAAATATCCATGTCTGCAGAGGTTACATGGGTTACACACAGGGTTAACATTTGATTTTAATGAAGCAGGACCGTATTTGATTTCAACCTGTGAACCAGTGGTTTTACAGAAACTGCCCTTCATACCATAAACAACTCCTTTAGATTTCAGCCCAAGCTCCTCATACCCAGAGATTTCCCTGACAGCTCTAACAGAAAAGCAAACCCATAATTTCACATAATGGTGTGTCAATTTCACATATCATTGTGACACTGATAATAGAAATGGCATAATAACCATAATATACAAGCATGATTTTATTATTGTTACATGTTATACTAGGCATTAATATAGAAGGAGCCTAGGAAGATGGAATCCAGATTGTAAAATGCCTTGATTGGGTATGATATAAAACAAATACAGTGAATTTCTTAGTTCATCTGTGGTCCAGCAAAAGAATATGCTGGTGATCTCTTTGGATGAGGGTCCAAAGTGCTCTTGGGAAGGCCAGTGATTGATTAAATGATTAGGATTAGGATTAAAGCTTTAATACAAGCAGCTATCCAAGTTCCCTCCTATATCCTATCACAGTAAGAAATGGGTAAGTAAGAATATTACCCTGAGAGGAGAGCAGTTTTGAGTACTCACCTTCATCTACATGTAAGAGTAGGGTCTGAGATAGAAAAAGACAATTTGAGTAAGGTATGTGGCACCTACATTGTCTACCTGCCAAACACAAAGAAATCTATCCCAGGTTCCTAGAGAATGATGGTCTCCCATACTGAATTCAATGACTCACAAGTGGTCATGCATATCAGCTTATCTGGGCAGGGCTAGTTTGTATCTGCTGTCCTACTGTGATCGTTAATTATCTCTTTTCTATCTTAAAAGTCCAGTTTGGATGATATTATGGACTGAATGTTTCTGTTCCCCCCAAAAGTCCTATGTTGAAATCTGGACCCCCAAAGTGATGGTATTAGAAGATGGGGCCTTTGGGAGGTGATGAGAGTAAAGCCCTATTAATGAGACTAGTGCCCTTGTAAGAAAAGATGGGAGAGAGCTCCCTTCCTGTCTTTGCTCTCTGCCATCTGAGGACATAAGGAAAAGATGGCATCTGCAAACCAGAAAGGGGACCCTCACCAAAACCTGACCATGCTGGCACCAGGATCCCTGGCTTCCAGCTTCCAGAACTATAAGAGATACACTTCTATTTTTTGATGTTCCCTCATCCCCAGTTCACGGTAGCTTGTTGGAGCAGTCCAAGCTGACTCAGACAGATGGTAAATGTTATGGTCATCTCACTGAGTAGGATCCCTAGAAGCGTATTTTTAAATTTTGGCCCAGCCGCTCCGCGGCACGGGGACCCTCCCAGACCGGGGCGCGAACCCGTGTCCCCTGCATCGGCAGGCGGACTCCCAACCACTGCGCCACCAGGGAAGCCCCATGACACTTTTTTATTCCTGTGTTTCTTCATCCTGGTAACATTTGGAAAAAAAAATATTCAAATATGTCTACCTCTTACACTAAATTATAAATTTCTATTGAGGCTGAGAGTTCTCAATTCTTTAGCTTTGGATTTCCTTATAACTTAGGAACCATACAATTATGATGCAAACTAGGATACTTTAGTGAAGAAGAGGGGGTGATATTAATAATTACTCCAGGATAAGTCAAAAACCAGCACTGTCCTAACTAAATTGATATGGTTACCCTACATATAAGCCCTTCCACAAACATATTCACATAGGAAACAGCTAATAAATTACTAACAAATTAAAAATTTACAGATCAATGCCTCACAAATCAAAAGTATCATTTCCAAATTCAGACTTGTGTGCCACTGACTTATTTCTAATTTTATATTCCCCATATACAAGACTGGCATAAAGAATTTACCTCCCAAAACAGATATATCAGTGCATCTTTGGCTTTCTTCCTCTCTTAATAACTTTATCTCCAGGGCTGCCAAGCTTGTATGACCCTCTGTCCTAAATACTCTTAAAATCTGCTTCCCTTTTATCTTCTTCACTGACACAGCTTGAGCCCAATTCCAGTTATGAATCTCATGAAAGCTTTCGAAGGGATGATCTTACTTCTGTCTTCTCTTTTTTCCTGCTCGTTCAAAAGTGCGCACACACACACACTATTCTTGTTTAATTAATTATAACGAATTAATTAAAATTAATAATTTAATTTAAGGTAATTAAATTAATTCAAATATGATCATTTGACATCCAAATTTTAAAAACCTTTGATATTCCCCCATTAACTGTATTATAAAACTCAATCCCAAAATCGTTACAGTTGCTGATCTGACCTCAATAGCAATTGAATCCCCAGTCTATTTCCTACTCCCTGTACACTACTGCAATTCCTCCTAATGTCTCATGCTTCCCTGAATAGTGATTTTTTTTTAAACCAACACAGTCTTTTCTATCTTCCTGGAATCGCTTCCCTGTCTTCTTCACTTGAAGAATTCCTAATTTTTATTCCAAATACAATTCATTTGGTGCCTACTCTGTGAAAACATTCTGCCCCCCTTAGGAAGAATGGGGAATCACTTCCTTAAAGATTCCAAAGCACTTTATCCCTATTTCTATGAGCAGGGTGATTGTTTTAAATACTTGTATCTGTATTGGAGTGTGAGGGTTTTTTTTTATTAACCTCTGTATTTCCAGGTTTTTTTGGAAACGTCTTACAGGCATTGAAATCTGTGTATGAAGAAAAAGTAAGAAAAGTAAAGCAAGAGTAGGTTAGTTCATGGTTTCTATAGATCTTTTCAAAATCCTGACACTCAGAATTTTTAATGTTGCTGCTGATGAACAATGGTGTTATTATTATCTTTTTTCAGCACTAGTATTATGGACAGTAACATGGGCAAACTCCATTCGTTGAACACCGATTGTGGTCCAAGCGCTATGCTAGTACCTATTCGCTGAGTGCCTTCTGTGTGCCTATCACTATTGTAGGTGAGGGGATGATATCAACAATTATAATAATACCATTTACAGATAATTTACTCTGTGCTAAGTATACTGTTCTAAATTAAGTGCTTTATAATTAGTTGATTTTTTAGAGAAGAAAAATAGGTTAAACAAATTACCCAGAGTGATACAGCTACTAAGAAGTGAAACCAGGAATCAGTCCTGGGAAGTCTGAATCTAGTGTCTGTGTTCTTAACAACTCTGTTTTCCTGAAGCAGGTCTAACTAAGTCCCATTTCACATGAAGCTGTCATACACATGAGGGAAAAAGAAATAGATGGTGTAAATAAATAAGTAAATAAGACAAGCATTACTGAAAATTTAATAATTCAGAGAGCAAAAAGTTATTTGCACAGAATGACACAAGATGACACAACAGAGAGTAATGGGCAGTGAAGGCTGAGGCACATGGGCTACAGTGGAGTTGGGACCAAAAGTGGGGTGGGCTACTAACCCACTGGAGGAAAGAGCAAGCTGCGTGCCCCTGAGGCTTTTGTGACCATGACAGGCTTAAGGACCAGGGATAAAGCCTGAGTGTCTCAAACACAGTGAGCAAGCTGGGGGGTCTCAGAAACAAGTCTGGAGTAGAGGCAAGAGAAAGGAGACTTGCCTTGGTGAGTGGTTTTTACTCCAAGTGCAATGGAAAGACAGTACTTGGTTTAAAGAAGGGTAACCGGATTAACATTTTTAAAGGGTTCTGGCCAGAGAGACCAGTTAAGACTCCTTGCAGAGGTCCAGGATTACAATGATTGTTTGAACGGGGGTTGTAGCAGTATGAATGGAGGTAATTATATGGATGATACTTAGAGCTTCACACGGTGTGTTCACCATAACTTTGTGAGAAAGCATGATATTGTCCATATTAGCTATGAGGGAACAGAGGCTCAGAGCAATTTAGCATTTTAACCAAGGAAACCCCGTAATCAGTATCTGTTACACGAGCCGAGCAGGGCTTTGAACCCAGGTCATGTTTCCAAAGTCCACGCTTTGTCATTTCTGGGAAAAGACAAGACTCTCCAGGGGTTTAGAAGACTCCAAGGCTGCTACGGCCGATGGTAACACTGACAATGGAAACTTGGGGTTCAAAGCAGTGAACAAAGAAGGCAGAAAATTCAGATACAGCTCAACAAATCCCTGATAGAAGAAGCACAGTTCGTATGGTGGTGACTGTAGGCGGGCTATAGTTGTAATGATAATGATGTGGCCAGGCCTGGTGTGGTGCTTCCTGAGCCTGGGAACTGGAATGGCCTTAGCGATGGCAGACATGGGGCAGGGGGACCGTGGACAAGCTGGACAAGCACATGAAATCCAGACGTGGCAGAAACGGGAAAACGGGGTCTTAAACGAGAAAATCTCATGGACTATAGCCACAGTACTAAAAAAAGCTTTGGGGTCATTTTTAAAACACAGGATAATGAGTCCAGTCGTCATCAGGGAACTTAGTGTTGAGGTTCAGCTACTCAGTACCAATAACCAATATCCAATAACCACAAATAACCACCAATAACCAGTATCTGCAGTAAAGTCTCGTAGGTACCATGGGAGGGGTATTCTTTTGGGTTTCTGATCCCAATTTCAACATGGGGCGGGGAGTTTCTCCTACAACCCCAAGTAATTTTCAAGCACCAGTTGGATGTCCTTCAATTCAACGTGATTCTGACACAGTCTACCTGGAGACTGCATGAGATTCTGCAGGTTGAGGGCTCAGTCTTGACTTTCCCCCTACATACTTAAGGCGCCAATCGAAAGCCCAGGGTGTTGCCTATGCTTCCGACCAGCTGGCTATAAATCAGAGGTTCCTACAATTCCCTCCTTGGGTTTGATTAATTTGTCAGAGTAGCTCACAGAATTCAGAGAAACATTTTACTTACTAGATTATCAGTGTATTGTAAAGGATGTAATTCAGGAAAATCCAGGTGGAAGAGATGTGTAGAGCAAGGTTTGTGGGAAAGAGGGTAGAGGTTCTATGCCCTCTCGGAGTTCCTCATTCCCCCCAAATCGCCACATGTTCAACCAACCCAGAGACTCTCCAAACCCAGTCCTTTGGGGGATTTTATAAGGCTTCATTATATAAGCTTGACTGATTTAATCATTGGTCATTGGTAATCGATTTGATCGCCAGCCCTTCTCTCCTCCCTGAGGTCAGGGGGTGGTATTGAAAGTTCCAACCCTCTAAGCACATGGATGGTTCCCCTGGCAACCAATCCTCATCCTTAGGTGTGGTCCAAAAGTTATGTAATTAACACAACAGGAGATACCTTTATGGCTTTCTTCAGTTTGGAAATGTCCAGGGTTTTCAGAGCTCTGTGCGGGAAATGGGACCAAAGACCAAATGTATATTTCTTATTGTAAATCACAATATCGCAGGTATGTAGAGGATAATGCAGGGGCACACAGGAAGAGGGATTAACCCAAATTTACGGGTTCAATAACAACAAAATCTAACGAAGTTATTAATTAATATTAAATGAGTGTTAACATGAAAGGATGGGGAATTTACATGCTCCAAAGTCCATGCCATTTCACATATACTGTCTCAATTGCACTTCCCCAGAGGTGTGTCCCTTAATTATCCGTGTTCTATGGAAAAGAAGACTGAGACGTAGAGAAGTACCTCATCCAAGGTCACCCCTGGGGAGTTGAACTGCAGCCTACATGAACCTCACAGCCAGTACCTTTAACACTCTGCCAGCAACTCCCTGTGGCTGAAATCCAGAGAAGCAAGGGTTACCTCTGAAAAGGCAACACTGAAGGTCACGGCAAATGACATATTATAGTGGTGCTTCCAGGCACACTTAGAAGTTTTGCCTTCTGTTCATTGACAGACTTTGAGCTGGGAAATCACATAACATGTTTTGTTTTGTTTTTCCAGCTTTCTCTGAGATTGACTCAAGGCCTGAAATAACGTCTAGAGAAGACTACATGAGTAGTTTTGGTTTCAGAGTGTTGAGGAAGAGGTGAAGAAAGAGGTAAAGAATCAGGAACAGGCTTCCTTGATCTCTAATTGACAATGGATTTGAAGATAATCTGGTCAGTATTCAGTTTGGTAGAAGCCTCTATTCTTAATCTTAGGAGACATATTTTTCTCTCCCTGAGGCTTACTTTACTTACCTGAAAAATGAGTCTGATGCAATACATGATGACTCATTTCCCTTTAAATCACTAATTCCTTTATATAACAAAGGCAAAACATCAATAATTTAGAACCCAGTGATTTCATGAGTAGATAAGATACGGTATGCTTTACTTTAAAAATTCATATTGCAACTATAATTAATAGTGTAAAGCATGTCTTCTGATAAAATATTCAATCTCCTCATCCCAGTGATCCAAATCTACCACTCTTATTATGTTTCACAATGGCAGAAACATTCATCTAGTTGTCCATTTCCAAGCCTTGCCAAATATCACCACATTTGATTAATGTTCAAACCATGAAGAGTCTATTTCCTCCATGCATATATCCCTGTATTAAAAGACTTATCATTTCTTACTCGAGTTACTATAATATCATCTCCATCTGGTCTCTGACTCTCACCTGGATCTGCCCAATTCTCCCTCCACACATTTTTCAAACTAATAGTTTCAAACAAATATCCAATAGCATCTCACCTCTGCTGAAAATCCTTCGATGACTCCCTATAGGTTTCTTGTAAAAAATATTCCCCCTTCCCGTCTTAATGTGGGAAGCCCTTCATAATTTTTGCTAAGAAAATGACTTACTCATCTCTGTATCTTCAGTCAATAGAACTGTGCTTGGCTCATAGTAGGTCCATAAAAATGTTTTGAATGAACGAGTTACTGAGTTTAAGCTCTCCTCATCAGTATAGAAGGTCCATGCATTACCTATGTTTTTCATTCAAATTCCCGCAATTCTAACAGATGTTCTCTCCAGTTACATTTTAATGAACAAGATAATTCTGTGCTTTGTATAGTTGCCTCATAGGAAAGCACTGTATTCATGAAGTCAATGATGTCCCAATAAATAACGCATAGCGATATCATCGACTGAAGAAACAAATAATTTAGGTTTGGTTAGCTGTGAAATAAAAAAAAAAAGGCTGTAATAGTTATGATAGCCAAAGAATTTAACAAACATAATACAAGTCTTCCAACTATAATTACCATTCTACTGCTTTATCATATAGAAAAATGCTCATCTAAACACCTGGAGTGTAAAAATATGACTCTTGGCTATGAAAACCACTGCCTGGAATTTCTTTCAGCTCTCTTATATTTCCATTTATTTTAAGTCATCAAGCCAATCCATGTCAACAGATTGAAAAGGATGCTATTTAATTTCGTGTGCAATCACAACATTTTTACCTATGCAAAGTAAGATAATAAGGATAATTGGGTCTTATACCTGAAGGCTCAAAGCTATTCTCTGTTGAGTGGCAGGAAGGACATTCTCCCATCCTTCATCTCTACCTGGATATACAGTGCAGCATGGAAGGTTTGCAACATTTCAAGGAAGAAGGGAACTCCAACCTTATTCTGTAATAAAATGGGCATGTGGATATCAATGGGTCTTCTTAAAATGTTTTTGGCATATTTTGTAACTTTGTGTATAAGATATTCTCTCTACATTCTAATATAAGAAGAGGGGAGTTAGTTTCTGCTGTATAACAAAGTGAATCAGCTATACATATACATACATCCCCATATCTCCTCCTTCTTGCTTCTCCCTCCCACCCTCCCTATCCCACCCCTCTAGGTGGACACAAAGCACCGAGCTGATCTCTCTGTGCTATGAGGCTGCTTCCCACTAGCTATCTGTTTTACATTTGGTAGTGTATATATGTCCATGCCATTCTCTCACTTCGTCCTAGCTTACCCTTCCCCCTCCCCATGTCCTCAAGTCCATTCTCTATGTCTGCGTCTTTATTCCTGTCCTGCCAAGCAATTATACTCCAATAAAGATGTTAAAAAGAAAAAAAAAAAAAAAAAGAGGGGAGAACAAAATTAATGGACATTTCTCTCATAAGTACTGTATAAGTATTTTAATCCACACAATTTTATGTGGTGGCTACTTTTATTTCTATTACTCAGATGAAGAAACGATGCCCTAAGAGGTTATCTAAATTCTCTTATCTCCTTTTTTAAGAAGTTGCAAGAAGAGTAGGTACAATACTAACCTTTTCATGTAAAAGGGGATTTTGTTTTGTTTTGTTTTGTCCCAGTGCTCAAATATATTTCTTATCAGGTGTAAGAAGGACTGGCTCAGACAGGACTGGAGTATTCCACATAGGCATTTTGGGACATGAAGTTGGGATACCTCAAATTTGTGGTCTAATTTTTTTTAACACATATTTATTTAGGAATCATACAGCAGGTACTAGGCTAGATGGGCAAGGTAGATGGTTTCTTTAACCTCAAAAGGATAATACAGCATACCTTTGTGGTATAATACTTGCTAGGGTAGAGAGAAGACAGAGCACACATAGGACACTTAATGTAGACTGGGAAACATGAGTTACTAAAATGAAGTTAGAAGACACAATTTGAAGGGACATCGCAGAGGAAAGGTAAAAGTGAGATGACAAGCCCCAAATAGATCACAGATTAAAGGTATTGATTCAGGTTGGGAGACAAGGTATAAAAATTGTGTGTGTTGGGTAAAGATTGTTGGGTGTGAATGAGAGGTAGGATATAGAGAAACAGAAAATGATAGGAATGTGTGTGGAACAACAAAACAGAGATTTCTTGGAGAAATACAAATTTAGGCTCCTGAAAAAGTTTTCTACCCCAGGCCAGTCCAGGCTCTTTACATGTAGTTGTGCATAGATAATGGAACCAGAGTAGGAGACACAACAAAGAGTACTGCTGGGGAAATACAAGGGTGAAAATTTCTGAAACTGGTGGAATAAAGAATTCATAGCTTTTAATTTATTTTTCTGGTCATAAATCAGTAATAGTACAACAATGGTTACTCCATTTATTGGACAGTTACTATGTACTAGTCTCTGTTCTCTACCAATATTTTTCTCATCTAATCCTTCCAAGCAAGTCTCTTCAGAAGATATTATTATTCCATTCTATAGATCAGGAAATGAGGCTTGAAACGTTCAGGGGAATTTCCCTAAAGTCATAATAGTAGGAGATGGAAGAGCCAGCATTAAAATATTTGTCTAATATTAATTTATTTAACAAATTTTTGTGTGTGTGAAGCCAACTGAACTTCACAAGCATATTCTCCTTTACTCCTCCCAACAAAACTCTGAGAAGTGATTAGTTGTCTCATCTTATAGATAAGGTAATTTTGGCTAAGAACTGTCAGAATCTTTGTCTAAGATTACAAAGATAGTAAGAACCAACATTTAATCTGAATTAATTCAAAGAATGTATGTTGAGTGACTATTACACACCACACGTTAGGTGCTAAATCAAGAATATTGAACAAAGTAGACATGGTATTTGCTGTTTTGGATCCAACAGACCAGTTTATAGACAGAAATAGTGAAAGGATCAATTTGTTCTAAGAGGCAAAATCAAAAATCAGTTCACAGAGAACCTTAGCCAATTTAAGGATTCTGGATCTTATCCGTAAGTGCAATGGAAAGACACTGCCTTATTTTAAGCAGATGATTTACTGACTGTGGAGAGAGAAGAGGCTTTATAAGACCATGTAGAAGGTTTTGAATGGGAACCAGGAAAGGAATTTTAATAGCTTGAATCTAGAGAGTGGGAGTGAACATGGATAGGAGGGGGGCCAATACCAGGAGCAGAATTTTTAGGACTTACTGGGCTTTAGATACATACAGGATAAAGGGGAATGAGGGCTCTATGGTGACTCTAAACCTTCCACTGATGTAATTTAAATAAACAACCAAAACTAGTACTCAGTCCAGGTAGACTAAGTGATTATTTCCTGATGAGACTGACTTTAAGTGAATAATTACCATCTGTGGACCCCATGACCTTAATTCAACTGAACACAACACACAGGAGCTGCTGTTCTCCATTGGTCAGGGCCCAAAAGGCACCGTGATCCCAGGAAAATGAACAAGTTGGAAATTTAGTCACTTGCAAGTTTCACAGCTCCACAGGAAGAGTGCTGATCTGATTTTCTGAGATGTCAATACGTTTCATTATGAAACAGTTGAGTTTTTAAGACGTCTTCATTAAGATAAGGTGCTGATATACCATAATGCAGATTGCAAGGATTTCTCGCAAGTCCCTAGGAGATAAGACAGTGTTTGCACGGGTGGTAATTTGGCAGAGTGCCAAGCCATACAGACAGCAAGGGCTCCATTAGCATTTCTTCTTGAAACCATATTTTCTGCCTTGACTATCTGGCAGTTTTAGATTGCCTCAGGCTGGTAATTGGCAACTGAGCTGTTAGACCAGATGGCATTTATTTATTTATTTATTTTATAAAGGAAGGAGGAAAAAAGCATGATGCAAATTGCAAAGTCCATTTTTAGTTATAGAACAGGAAAAAATAAAGGAGAAAAGAAATTGATTTTAAGCAGTTCCAGATGTTACATGCTTTTTTATTTGCAAAGTCACATCTAAAAGGAAAGTGCCATTAAAAACAGAAAACAAAAAAAAAAAAGAGAAAAGGAAGAAAATAAAAAAAGAATCTACAGAATAATGTGCAGTTGGATTCATTTGTTAGAGTTTGTACTTACAGTGAATAGGGCCATATTTTTAAGGATAGAGAAAAAAATCATACAATTTACATATGAATAATTACTTTCATACTGTGTCTAGATGAGGAACAGAACAGCTTCAGCTGCCGAAAGTTCCAGTGTTGTGTGTGTCTTAATCACCAAAGCCCTCTCCAGCCCACCTTGCTTATTCCAGGAGTCCATCTGTGAGTTTCTATTGTGTTTTGCCTTCTTCATCTGTTTTCTTTTGTCCAAAGCAAGACATTAATTAGCATCCATTAATAGACTGCCAAGAGCATCTTCCATCAGCCTTTATTCTCACTTTAGACAGAGAAAAACAAAGGGAAATAATAATTCCTGTGATAAATTGTGTCTTGTCCTGAAACTATATGCCAAGATTTTCCAAACCTTAAATTCTAATGTGTCAGGTCTCTTCACTGGGCCCCTGAAGTTTAGATTAGTGATATCACAAATGATTGTAGTGAACAGGTTTCAGGCTGGTTTAAGTTGTAATTCTTGTCATATATGATCTGGGTTACGTGTCATCTTTGTTGGTTCCACGCCATCCAGAGACCTCATTTGGTTCTTGAGAGGCAAATTACTAGGACAATTCTTAGTCTTCCTGGAGCAGACCCTCAGACATGGTGTTTCCAAAAAGCTACCACATGTTGCTAATGCTGATGGTCTGTCACAATCTGAGGAACAGGGCTCTAACCTACCATTAAAGGTCTATCTGTATTAGGAATTGGTGTTCAAGGACATGCCAGCTACGCAACTCTGGAGAGGTTACTTTTCCTCTCCTGGTCTCAGTTCCTTGGTCAGCAAATGGATATGCTATTGTAGGGTTGAAACCACACAAATCAGAAGTGACTCTGTATTCTTACTCTACTCTGCCATTTACAGTCTATGAGACTGAAGTACTTACCTAACATAGCTAAGCTAATGTTTCCTTATTTCTAAATGTGATCACTCTCCTGAGAAGTTATGAGAATTAAATTACACATTTAGGTAAATATAATATGCCTAATAGAGTGCCTGAAATTTAAGGGGCACTAAATAAATAACAGATACTTCTGCCATCCTGTTTTCCTTCTCTCGGCAAATCAATTTTGTCCATGCTCATGATCAGGAAACAGCATCAGTGTAACTGCTTTATAGAAAATAGACTTGAAAACTAAACTTTTCACTATTAAATGCTTTCTATATGTTAGGCACCATTCTAGGCACAGGAAGTAGAAAAACGAACAAAACAGATGGGGTTCCGCAGACACAGGAAAGAAAGACAAGACACATGGATGTACAGATGACATAATTAAAACAAGATATCTGATCTTGCCCTTGTTTTCCCAAACCAAATTCTGCATCATAAAGTCTGGAAATCAGTATAAAACAGAAACAGATTCCTTAGATAAGAAAATAAAATGGAGGAACATAAGCTGGTAATTATAAGGTTTTCTTTGTTAACGTGGAACATGGTATAGAACCCATGAATGCTACCACATGCTACCAGAGGAAAGGCTCCTCTGCTCTAGTGAGTGTTAATGTGGTGGAAATGACTCGGATACCTTCATCCCTCTGCCTCCCATAAGCTGATGCAAGAGCACTGACTTTATTATGCTGAGAACCCAGCCCTCTTCAGCTCCTGCACTCAAACTCAACTCAAGGCTTTTTTTTTTTTTTTGCAATTTGTACCAGGAAGAATGAGGAGGAGTAATGTGTAGAGAAGACAATATGAAATGACAATCTAGCAGAAGAAGGAAACTGAGGCTCTGAATCTGCATAAGCTTTGGTTAGAACATTAAACCTCACACGAGGTATAGAATGGAGTTTCAGCTGATCTTATCTAGAGCTTAAAAGACAGGAAATGGAGATGATACATGGCTTAGACGCAGTAATTTGGTGCCTACTGTTCATGATGGCGATCTTGAGGTATCATGGAAAGGTGACAGAACGTGCAGATACTTTATTAAGAACACCCAGGACTGCTACATGTATTTCTGCAATACTTACATCACAAATGTTCAAAATGAGACCAAATTAAAAAAACTGTCTTCTCAAGCAATTGACTTTTAGTAGATAGGTAATACTGATTGATTCTTGATTATAATTACGGTCTTCTGAAAAGACTGGAGATAGCTATGACCACTAGTCCACATACAGAACAGTTTGGAGGAAGAAGTGAGAAATGTGTTTAGTCTTTAGTACTGGCACTTAGTGTGTGGTGCTTGAAATCCCTGATAATCCCAATGCTGTGTATTATATCAGGTTATTGTAAGACTGAACAGGAAAATGTTCTAGAAAGAGGCCTCCCGAACTCCCAAAATAAAATGAAACAAAATGTTTGGGGAACTGTTAGATTTATAGTAATTACATATTTCACTGGCAAACAAGATAACTACATGAAAGAAAAAATCCTGATGTAGAAATTAAACACAAGAACTCTGTACACTACTAAATTTTTTGTCTGTTCTTAGGCCTTCAAAGAAAAGAAAACAGTCTGGCTAATTAGAGAACACTAAAGATGTGGCAAAAATAGCCAAGTCTAAAATTGGCCTCAGGTCATGTGGTCCTTGAAAGATAAAACTTGATCCAGATGATTGCGAATAAATGAAAATAAAACGTTTCGTGAAATAAATAAGAAAAATGGCAAATCCCATTTTCAGCTCTTTTTTAAAAATCACAGCATAGTCAAGGGGTGGCAAAAAAGAAAAGAATAGAAATTTAGATGTTATCAGGGGGTGGCAAAAAAGAAAAGAATAGAAATTTACATGTTAACTCAAAAACTGATTGAATAAAACTCCATCCTGGACGTTTTTGTTTAACTTAGTTTTAATCAAGGTTCTGATATTAACATGCTGTGTGATGTTGGAAAGAAATCACCTAAGTTTCCTGGAAACGTTTCCACTTAAAGAAAATGGATTTGAAGCTTTCTGTTAGAAATAATAATATTTTATTCTACAGCAAAACTTCGGGTACCTTACAAATTGGTTGCACCTGTTTCTGCTTTCTTACATGAATGGTATTAATGCCAATTCACCCTTCCTAGTGAATTTAAGGAATTCACGCTGATTGTGATTCTAGATGGGAATCTTGTGTTTAAGTGTCTCTCTCTTGGCCTTTTTGCTCAGACGCCACCTCCAGCCCTCAGCAGCCCTTCCTACAACAGTCTCTCTCACCCTTCTAGTCGTCAAGCACTGACGAAACTTGGGGGAAGAGGGCCTTACGGAGGCCTTGGGGATGGGGTGTATTTTAAGTAAAATGCACAGGTTTTCACAAACGTGTTTACATAACACTACTTGGACCCTGCAGAGAACATATTTTTTCCTTTTCAGCAATGTTGGTCACAGTGGAGGTGGTAGGGTAACTGGGAGACTAAGCTCAGAGAGAGGATGCAAGTTCCTACCACGTTACGCACAGCCTGGAAAAATTCATTCTCCTTTGAATAAGGCCAACAGCCCCACAAGTAAGCAGGCAAAGTTGGTCTTCGAACGCTCTGCGTATTCATATGGTACAGTTTTGTTAACTTCTGGAGAAGTCCAAAGATTTTCTCTCCACTTTAGCTCTCTCAGATCAAGAAAAAATAAAGTGTGATTGATCTTAAAGTAATGCCCCATACCAATATTTGCATCTTTGAACAAGCCTGGAGAGGGTAGAGTTTACAAACAAAATGCCCCCCCCCAAAAAAAATAAAAGAAAGAAAAAAAAAAAGAAAAGGAAAGTGATGAGGGTGATTTTTGCTGGACTGTTTTTAGAGGTGGGAACTTAACTCCGGAAAGACTGTAAGATAGAAATAGAATCCAATCAAATCCATTTAAATATCCATGAGAATGGTGGCCCTGTCAGAGGGGAAAGCAGTAAAAAAAAATTTCAGAACAGGATCAGACAATAAAGAGATAAGTTGTGTCCTATTAAATGGTTTTAAAAGCACACACAAACTGGCTTAATAATTAGTTTAGATATAAGTTGAATCCATGGGATGTGGGCTGTAAGACTCCATTTGAAGGACATGGCCTTAGAGATCCTTTTCACATTCCTCCATATATAAAGAGGATGAGGGAAAAAAAATCACCTCTACTACCTTAAGCTCCAAGTCTCAGGTCCCATGAAAACTGTTGGTTAATATGTAATCCCAATTGATTTGGTATACAGATAATCCCAAATTTGCTCAGTACAGAAACTTTTCTGTCCAGGCGCATAGATCTAACCACCTACATGATAACCCCCCATGATGTTTAACACAGCTCCCGAACTCAGCATGCCCCAAACATGGATTCTTGTCCTTTCCCTTCACTTATGGTCTTCTCCATCTCATCCTGCCAGTGGCTCAGGCCAAATATCTTGAGGTCATGCTTCACTTTCACCCCTAATTTATCAGCAGATCCTTTTGGTCTCCTTTCTAATATACTCAAAATCTGACCACTTCTCAACACCTCTGCTGTTTCTACACTGGTCAAAACCCCCGTTGCCATTCACCTGGCATGTTGCTGTACACAGTGTGCCAATCTGTCTCCCAGCTTTTGCCCTGGCATTCCTCACCCCCTACATACACAATCTCATCTCAGTACAGCAGCTAGAGTCATCCTGCTAAGTGCTGTATTACATCATGTCTTGTCATGACACTCCTACCCTCAAAGTTCTGCACTGAGATTTCTTCTCATTCAGAATAACTGTCCAGGAGGACCCCACACAGCCTGGACTCCTTCCTCTCCCTGACCTCAGCCCCTCCTTCTTTTTTCCTGCTGTCGCCTGCTACAGCCATGCTGGCCTTTGGCTGTCCTCCTGCCTGCCAGTCACGTTCCCTTCTCAGTACCTCTGTATCTTCTCCTCCCCCCGCCTGGAATCCTCCTGCCTCAGATTCCACAAGGCAAACGTTTTAATATCCTCCAGGTGTTTTTCATGCCACCCTAGTAATTGTTATCTTTTCCAGGAGTCTTTTGTGCCACCCTAGTAACTCAGGAACTCCCTTTTCTTCATGGTAATCTCTCCTTCTGAAATATCATGTTAATTTAATTATTTATTATTATTTTTGTTAGTTTCTCTGCCTTTGCACTCCCCTTGTATTTATGTTTCATGAGGTTGGGGATATTGATTTTTTTTAGACCCAGCATCTTAAGTGGTGCCTGGCACATAGTAGGTACTGAAGGTTGTAGAATGAATTGATGTGTGAGTGAGTAGTTTAACTGCAGGGAACAACAGACTTAATTCTGAAAATGATGAAATGAATTATAACTCATGGTGTTAATATTTTCATGTTAAGTTTGAAAATAATCTGAGCTTACTTGACATTTTAATCACTTATAACAGGAGAATTTGGCATACTAAAGTATAATTTGACAACGTAGAGTATCTAGCAAATTAAATTGATTCCAACTTAAAATGCGGAATTGAAAATCTGATTTTGCTTGTCATTCTAAGTTGAATAGTCTAAGAAAATTTTACTATATCTGCTAAAAGTATTAGAACATCTTACAATTTTGATTTATTAGATTTATAGAATTTGGTTAAGTGTTTGGGAAGCTTAGCTTAAAAAAGAATTGAAGTACTTAAAAATGAGCATATTAGGGCTTCCCTGGTGGCGCAGTGGTTAAGAAAACACCTGCCAATGCAGGGGACACGGGTTCGAGCCCTGGTCCAGAAAGACCCCACATGCCATGGAGCAACTAAGCCCGTGCACCACAACTACTGAGCCTGCGCACTAGAGCCTATGAGCCACAACTACTGAGCCCGCATGCCACAACTACTGAAGCCCGTGCTCCTAGAGCCCGTGCTCCGCAACAAGAGAAGCCACCGCAATAAGAAGCCTGTGCACCACAACAAAGAGTAGCCCCCACTCGCCACAACTAGAGAAAGCACACACGCAGCAACAAAGACCCAACACAGCCGAAAATAAAAAAATTTTTTAAATAAATGAACACATCAAATTTATAAAGTTTAAAACATGTAATGGACTTTAATTTAGTTGTAAAGGCTGACTTAAAAGTTTTGTTAATATATTCTGTATTTATAAATAGAAAATAAAATGATTTGTAAATTAAATTTGTGAATTCAGAAGCACAAGAATCAGAGTTAACTTTGTTATATTAATGCTTTAAATATTAACTTTTAAAACCAAAGTAACCTTTCAGTTTTTTCTATTAATAAAATGTACTTTCAAATACATCAAAAACACATACTGATGGTGAAAATTCAGACATCAGTACAATGATATTTCATTTTTTGGAATTATGTTGCTGGAAGAGAATCATAAGTTTATTCTTAGGTCAAAAACAAGTTGTGAAAAAAAAAATTGTGGTCCCATTTGTTTATTTTTGCTTTTGTTATTTTTGCCTGAGGAGACACATCCAAAAAAAATGTTGCTGAGACTGATGTCAAAGAGCATACTGCCTATGCTTTCTCCTAGGATTTTTATGATTTCAAGTCTTAAGCTTAAGTTTTAATCCATTCTGAGTTTATTTTTGTATATGATGTGAGAAATGGTCCACCTTTCATTTTTTAACATGTAGCTGTCCAGTTCTCACAACACCACTTACTGAAGAGATTGTCTTTTTCCCATTGTATATTCTTGCCTCCTTTGTTGTAATTAATTGACCATATGTGCATGGGTTTATTTCTGTGGTTTTTATTCTATTCCATTGCTCTATGTGTCTGTTTTTGCACCAGTACCATGCTCTTTTGATTACTATAGCTTTGTAGTATAGTTTGAAATCAAGTAGCATGATACCTCCAGCTTTCTTCTTTGTTTCTCAAGACTGCTTTGGCTATTTGGGGTCTTTTGTGGTTTGATAAAATTTTAGGATTATCTGTTCTAGTTCTGTGAAAAATTCCATGGATATTTTGGTAGGGATTGTATTGAATCTGTAGATTGCTTTGGATAGCATGGGCATTTTAACAATATTATTTCTTCCAATACTTGAACACAGAATGTCTTTCCATTTACTTTTTTCACAGCACAGGAAACCATCAACAAGACAAAAAGGCAACCTACAGAAGGGTAGGAGATATTTGAAAACAGTATGTCTGATAAGGGGTTAATATCCAAAATACATAAAGAACTCATATAACTCAATATATTAAAAAAGCCATCTGATTTAAAAATGAACAGAGGACCTGAATAGGCATTTTTCCAAAGAAGTTATACAGATGTCCAACAGCACATGAAAAGATGCTCAACATCACTAATTGTCAGGGAAATGTAAGTCAAAACCATAATAAGGTATCATCTCACAGATGTCAGAATTGCTATCATCAAAAAGACAAGAGAGAGGTGGAGTCAAGATGGCGGTGTGGGAAGACGTGGAGTTAGAGTCTCCCCACAACTAGGGTGCCTGCTAGCCGCTGGTGGGGGACTCTGATGCCCAAGGAGATGGGAGGAACCCCAAAGTGAACTGATAGGATGTAGGGGGACTGAGGAGTGAGGAGAAGTGGCAGCGAGATAGGATCGGTGCCCCTGAGGCCAGGGAGATCAGGAGAGGCAGGTGGGAGGGGCCCTCCGGGAAGAGCAGGAGAGGAGCAGAGGGCAACTGACCCATCCACTTGGGCAGAGGGAGCCTGCTGAGCTACCAGGCCACTCTGCTTCCTCGCAAAGCCCCCTCCAGGCCGTGTGGGTCCTTGGGGGCATAGGAAGGAGGCTGGGGAGATCAGGAGAGGCAGGTGGGAGGGTCCCTCCCAGACTGGAGGAGCAGGAGAGGAGAGGAGGGGAGGGTGTTTGCCCAATGTACTCGAGCCCAGGAAGCCTGCTAGGCTCCCAGGTGAGGTCCCCTGTCCTCTGAGACCAGGGGTGGAGGGCACGCCTGGACCTCTCCTGTTCCTTGAGCCTAAGCCCCACCCCCCACAGCCCCCAGGGCCTTTTCCAGTCCTGGGCGTCCTGAGGATTGGCCCTGCCCACTGCCCGAACCCTTGCTTAGTCCCCGCCCTCCACAGCCAAGTCCTTCCCCCCACACACACCTTCTTTTTCTTTTCCCTCCTCCTCTTTTTTACTTTTGTGGTACTGATGTACCTTCTGGTTGTTGATTCATCTATATTTTTATTTTTATATTCTTTCTAACATATCTGTTAGTTTCCTAATCTAATTTTATTTTTTACTTTGTTATTCTTCTTTTTTTTTTTTTACTGCAGTCCCATGCAGCTTGTGGGATCTTGGTTCACGAGCCAAGGGTTGGGCCAATGCTCCTGCAGTGGGAGCTCTGAGTCCAAACAACTGGACTAACAGAGAACCTCAGAGCCCAGGGAATATTCATCCGAGTGAGGTCTCACAGTTCTTCAACTCAGCACCAAGACCCAGCTCTACCCAATAGCCTACAAACTCCAGTGCTGGAAGCCTCAGGCCAAACAACCAGTAAAACAGGCAAACAATCGCATAGGAAAAAAAAAAAAAAAAAAAGAGACAGCAAAAAAATACGTCACAGATGAAGGAGCAAGGTAAAAGCCTACAAGACCAAATAAATGAAGAGGACATAGGCAATCTACCCGAAAAAGAGTTCAGCGTAATGATAATAAAGATGATCCAGAATCTCGCAAATAGAATGGAGGCACGCATTGAGAAAATACAAGAAATGTTTAACAAAGATCTAGAAGAACAAACAAATATGAACAACACAATAACTGAAATGAAAAATACACTAAAAGGAATCAATAATAGAATAACTGAGGCAGAAGAACGAATAAGTGAACTGGAAGACAAAATGGTGGAAATAACTGCTGAGGAGCAAAATAAAGAAAAAAGAATGAAAAGAATTGAAGACAATCTCGTAGACCTCTGGGACGACAATAAACGCAACATTAGAATTATGGGCGTCCCAGAAGAAGAAGAGAAAAAGAAAGGGTCTGAGAAAATATTTGTAGAGATTATAGTCAAAAACTTCCCTAACATGGGAAGGGAAATAGTCACCCAAGTCCAGAAAGCACAGAGAGTCCCATACAGGATAAACCCTAGGAAAACACATCAAGACACATATTAATCAAACTAACAAAATTAAATTCAAAGAAAAAAGATTAAAAGCAGCAAGGGAAAAACAAAAAATAACATATAAAGGAATCCCCAAAAGCTGATCAGCTGATTTTTCAGTGGAAACTCTGCAGGCCAGAAGGGAGTGGCAGGATATACTTAAAGTGATGAAAGAGAAAAACCTACAACCAAGATTACTCTACCCAGAAAGGATCTCATTCAGATTCAAAGGAGAAGTCAAAAGCTTTTCAGACAAGCAAAAGCTAAGAGAATTCAGCACCAACAAACCAGCTTTACAACAAATGCTGAAGAAACTTCTCTAGGCGAGAAACACAAGCCAAGAAAAAGACCCACAAAAACAAACCCAAAACAATTAAGAAAATGGTAATAGGAACATACATATCGATAATCACCTTGAATGTAAAGGGATTAAATGCCCCAACTAAAAGACACAGACTGACTGAATGGATACAAAAACAAGACCCGTATATATGCTGTCTACAAGAGGCCCACTTCAGACCTAGGGATATATACAGACTGAAAGTGAAGGGCTGGAAAAAGATATTCTATGCAAATGGAAATCAAAAGAAAGCTGGAGTAGCAATAGTCATATCAGATAAAATATACTTTAAAATAAAGACTGTTACAAGAGATAAGGAGGGACAGTGCATAGTGATCAAAGGATCAATCTAAGAAGAAGATATAACAATTAAAAATGTTTATGCACCCAAAATAGGAGCACCTTAATACATAAGGCAAATGCCAATAACCATGAAAGGAAAAATCAACAGTAACACAATAATAGTAGGGGACTTTTAACACCCCACTTACACCAATGGACAGATCATCCAAACAGAAAATTAATAAGGAAACACAAGCTTTAAATGACACAATAGACCAGATATATATAATTGATATTTATAGGACATTCCATCCAAAAACAGCAGATTACACTTTCTTCTCAAGTGCACACGGAACACTCTCCAGGATAGATCACCTCTTGGGTCACAAATCAAGCCTTGGTAAATTTAAGGAAATTGAAACCATATCAAGCATGTTTTCTGACCACAATACTATGAGACTGGAAATCAATTACAGGAGAAAAACTGTAAAAAACACAAATACATGGAGGCTAAACAGTGTGCTATTAAATAACCAAGAGATCATTGAAGAAATCAAAGAAGAAATTAAAAAATACATAGAAACAAATGACAATGAAAACACGATGACCCAAAACCTACGGGACGCAGCAAAAGCAGTTCTAAGAGAGAAGTTTATAGCAACTCAATCTCACCTCAAGAAACAACTCAAAAAAAAAATCTAACCCTACACTTAAAACACCTAGGGAAAGAAGAACAAACAAAACCCAAAGTCAGTAGAGGGAAAGAAATCATAAAGATCAGAGCAGAAATAAATGAAATGGAAATGAAGAGAACAGCAAAGTCAATAAAAGTAAAAGCTGGTTCTTCTTTGAGAAGATAAACAAAATTGATAAACCCTTAGCCACACTGATCAAGAAAAAAAGGGAGAGGATGCAAATCAATAAAATTAGAAATGAAAAAGGAAAAATCACAACTGACACTGCAGAAACACAAAGGGTTATAAGAGACTGCTACAAACAACTATATGTCAATAAAGTGGACAACCACAAAGAAATGGACAAATTCTTGGAAAGGTACAATTTTCCAAGACTGAACCAGGAATTATTAGAAAATATAAACAGACCTATCACAAGTAATGAAATTGAAACTAAATTAAAAATCTTCCAACAAACAAATGTCCAGGACCAGATGGCTTCACAGGCAAATTCTATCAAACATTTACAGAAGTGCTAACACCAATCCTTCTCAAACTCTTCCAAAAGATAGCAGAGGGAGAAACACTCCCAAATTCATTCTGCGAAGCCACCATTCCCCAGATACCAAAACCAGAAAAAGATATCACAAAGAAAGAAAATTATAGATCAATATCACTGATGAACATAGATGCAAAAATCCTCAACAAAATATTAGCAAACAGAATCCAACAGCACATTAAAAGGATCATACACCATGATCAACTGGGATTTATCCCAGGGATGCAAGGATTCTTTAATATATGCAAGTCAATCAATGTGATATACCACATTAACAAATAAACACCATATGATCATCTCAATGGATGCAGAAAAAGCTTTTGACAAAATTCAACACCCATTTATGATAAAAACTCTCCAGAAAATGGACATAGAGAGAAACTACCTCAACGTAATAAAGGCCATATATGACAAACCCACAGCAAGCATCATACTTAACGGTGAAAAACTGAAAGCGTTTCCACTAACATCAGGAACAAGACAAGGATGTCCACTCTTTCCACTCTTATTTAATATAGTTTTGGAAGTCCTGGCCACAGTGATCAAGAAGAAAAAGAAATAAAAGGAATAGAAATTGGAAAAGAAGAAGTGAAACTGTCACTGTTTGCCGATGACATGACACTATACATAGAAAACCCTGAAGATGCCAACAGAAAACTACTAGAACTAATCAATGAATTTGGTAAGGTTGCAGGGTACAAAATTAATGCCCAGAAATCTCTGGCATTCCTATACAAAAACAACAAAAAATCAGAAAAGGAAATTAAGGAAATACTCCCATTTACCACTGCAACAAAAAGAATAAAATACCTAGGAATAAACCTGCCTAAGGAGGTGAAAGATTTGTACTCAGAAAACTATAAAACACTGATGAAAGAAGTCAAAGATGACATAAACAGATGGAGAAATATACCATGTTCTTGGATTGGAAGAATCAATGTTGTGAAAATGACTCTACTACCCAAAGCAATCATCAGATTCAATGCAATCCTTATCAAACTACCAATGGCATTCTTCACAGAATTAGAACAAAAAATGTTACAATTCGTATGGAAACACAAAAGACCCCGAATAGCCAAAGCAATCTTGAGTAAGAAAAACGGAATTGGAGGAAAGAGGCTCCCTGACTTGAAACTATACCACAAGGCTACGGTAATCAAGACAGTATGGCAATGGCACAAAAACAGAAATACAGATCAAGACAGTATGGCACTGGCACAAAAACAGAAATACAGATCAATGGTAAAGGACAGAATGCCCAAAGATAAACCCACAAACATATGTCAACTTACCTTTGACAAAGGAGGCAAGAATATACGATGGAGAAAAGATAGCCTCTTTAGTAAGTGATGCTGGGAAAACTGGACAGCTACATGTAAAAGAATGAAGTTAGAACACTTCCTAACACCATACACAAAAATAAACTCAAAATGGATTAAAGACCTAAATGTAAGGCTGGACACTATAAAACTCTTAGAGGAAAACATAGGCAGAACACCCTTTGACATAAATCACAGCAAGATCTTTTTTTGACCCACCTCCTAGAGTAATGGAAATAAAATCAAAAATAAACAAACGGACTTAATGAAACTTAAAAGCTTTTGCACAGTAAAGGAAACCACAAACAAGATGAGAAAACAATCCTCAGAATGGGAGAAAATATTTGCAAACAAGGCAAATGACAATGTTAATCTCCAAAATATACAAGCAGCTCATGCAACTCAATATCAAAAAAACAAACAACCCAATCCAAAAATGGGCAGAAGACCTAAATAGACATTTCTCCAAAGAAGATATGCAGATTGCCAACAAACACATGAAAGGATACTCAACATCACTAATCATTAGAGAAATGCAAATCAAAACCACAATGAGGTATCACCTCATACTAGTCAGAATGGCCATCATCAAAAAATCTACAAACAATAAATGCTGGAGAGGGTGTGGAGAAAAGGGAACCCTCTTGCACTGTTGGTGGGAATGTAAATTGATACAGTCACTATGGAGAACAGTATGGAGGTTCCTTATAAAACCAGAAATAGAACTACCATATGACCCAGCAATCCCACTACTGGGCATATACCCTGAGAAAACCATAATTCAAAAGAGACATGTAGGGCTTCCCTAGTGGCGCAGTGGTTGAGAGTCCACCTGCCGATGCAGGGGACACGGGTTCGTGCCCCGGTCGGGGAGGATCCCACATGCCGCGGAGCAGCTGGGCCTGTGAGCCATGGCTGCTGAACCTGCGCATCCGGAGCCTGCGCTCTGCAACGGGAGAGGCCAGAGCAGTGAGAGGCCCGCGTACCGCAAAAGGGAAGGAAAAAGAAAAAAAAAAAAAAAAAAGGGAGACATGTACCACAGTGCTCACTGCAGCATTATTTACAATAGCCAGAACATGGAAGCAACCTGAGTGTCCATCGACAGATGAATGGATAAAGAAGATGTGGCACATATATACAATGGGATATTACTCAGCCATAAAAAGAAACGAAATTGAATTATTTGTAGTGAGGTGGATGGACCTAGAGTCTGTCATACAGAGTGAAGTAAGTCAGAAAGAGAAAAACAAATACCGTACGCTAACACATCTATATGGAACCTAAAAAAAGAAAAATGGTACTGATGAGCCTAGTTGCAGGGCAGGAATAAGAGGCAGACCTAGAGAACGGATTTGAGGACATAGGCTGGGAGGGGGAAGCTGGGGCAAAGTGAGAATAGTATCGACATATATAAACTACCAAATTTAAAATAGTTGGCTGGTGGGAAGCAGCAGCATAGCACAGGGAGATGGGCTCAGTGATTTGCGATGACCTAGAGGGGTGGGATAGGGAGGAGGGGAGGGAGGATCAAGAGGGAGGGGATATGGGGACATGTGTAGGCATATGGCTGATCTGCTTTGTTGTGCAAGAGAAACTAACACAATATTGTGAAGCAATTATACTCTGATAAAGATCTATTAAAAAAAAAAGACAAGAAATAACAAGCGTTGGCAAGGATGTAAAAAAAAAGGAAACCCTCGTGTACTGTTGGTGGGAACATAAATTGTTACAGCCACCATGGAAAACAGTAAGGAGGTTCCTCAAAAAATTAAAAACAGAGCTACTATATAATCCAGCAATTCTACTCCTGGGTATTTCTCTAAAGAAAACAAAAATGTTAATTTAAAAGGTATATGCATCCCAATGTTCATAGCAGCATTGTTTACAATAGCCAAGACATGAAAGCAACCTAAGCATCCATCAACAGATGAATGGCTAAAGAAGATGTGGTCTAT
Organism: Monodon monoceros; assembly: GCF_005190385.1. NCBI lineage: Eukaryota > Metazoa > Chordata > Mammalia > Artiodactyla > Monodontidae > Monodon > Monodon monoceros. The sequence continues at coordinate 4,301,212 of NW_021703770.1, read as the reverse complement.
ATATATATATACACATACACAGTGGAATATTACTCAGCTATAAAAAGAATGAAATCTTGACATTTGCAGCAACATGAATGGACTTGGAGGCGCTATGCCTAGTGAAGTCAGACAAATACTATATGTTTTCACTTACATGTGGAGTCTAAAAAACAAAACCAATGAACAATATAACAAAACAAAAATAAGAGTCATAAATGCAGAGAATAAACTATTGGTTGCCAGAGGGGAGAGGTATTAAGGGAGGGGTGATATAGGTGAAGGGGATTAAGAGGTACAAACTACCAGTTATAAAATAAATAAGCCACAGGGATGTAATTTACAGCACAAGGAATACAGTAAATATTTTATAATAACTTTGTATGGTATGCAATATATAAAGATCTTGAATCACTATGCTGTTCACTTGAAATTAATATAACATTGTCAGTCAACTACACTTCAATTTAAAAAATTGTGCAAGAATACTAAGAATTATATATATATATATAATCATATACATAACCAGCTCTCCCCCCATTACCTTTATTCATTTTTTACTCTCAGGTTAAGATTTGCCAAGCGTTGTTGTTGAAACTGAATTAGCATCCCATGAGCAGTAGGAACTAGATTTGCTCAAATACACTGAAAAATACTGGAACTCCATAGAAAATACTTTCTTGAAGTTCTCATCCTTTATTAGAAATGTAATCGTAATTGATTTAAGAATGTCTCTTTCCTTTCTGATTGTATCACCGAGGAGAAGAAATATAAAGACGTTTAGTCCAGTGTCCACTCATCTTTTTAGGGAGAGATTCCAAAGCAAGGATCTTGCAAATTCCATTTGTTCTTATTTTGACCAGCTTACAAGGTAATGGGAAAATAATAATAGCGGCTAAAATTGATGTTCTTGGTACTCTTCTAAAAGCTTTGTGTCTATTATATCATTTAAGAATTCAGGGCAAAAGTCTGAGTTAATTCAGAGAATGTGCATGACTCTTGCAAGGTGTTTCAGAGACTTTAAGGGGTAGAAGCAGAAGAGTAGCTGGTGCGTTATTCATCAGGAAAGAATGAAACTGCATCCAGCAGGCATGTACAGCTGATTTCTTACCGTTTAAAAGGTTTCTTGTAATTTCAGGATGCAGTGTGCTTTCATATAGGTTATTTCATGTTACCCTGACAAAATCCCAGTCAGTTAGGTGTAACATACAAGATTCTGCAGAAATAAGTGTAAAGTGTATAATAAGCTGTCCAAAGCTGATGAACTTGAAGTTGATTGCCTTCACTTTCTTATTTCCCGGCACAATCCCACTCACACATTCTGCTCCAGGCACGCTGGCTTTCTTGTTTTTCTTCATAAACGTCATGTCCTTTTCTGCCAGGGCTTCTGCACTGGCTTTTCCTTTCTTAGAATGCTTTTACCTCCGATCCAGCAAGGTTCCTTTTCACACATCATTTATATATTTTTCATCATCTCTTTATTTTCCTCCATAGTACTTGTTACATCTGATTGTATAGAATATTTGATATATTTCTTCATTTTCTGTTTCTTATATTTCTTCATGTTCTTCCTTCTTCATGAGGATAAGAACTTTGTATATTTTGTATATTGTATGCCCAGCACCAAAAGTAATTTATAATATTTTTTAAATGATGTGATTGAATGATGCAGCAGTAAGCAGAAAATTCCTGCCTTGGATCTGCATCCACTGACACTGGCCCCAGAGCTCTCCCCAGGGTATGGGCTACTGCCGGCTCCTCCCCTTCCTCCCATTAGAGCGTTGTTCCTGGGCCTCACCATGAAATAAAGAAATTGTCAGGGCTTCAGAGGATTTTTGTTTTCCACAACAGGCTTGTAAAATAAGAGCTCCTATTAATACAATTTAGCAGTTTTTACTACTCAAGTTCAGAGAGGCTAAGTGATTTGGCCAAGGTGATGCAGGGTTATCAGTGTAGGGCTGTTTCTGACCCAGGTCTGCTGATAGTCTCCACTGATGGATGGCTTGTGTCGAATCTCTGCTGTGTGCCTACTGCTCATGGGATGCTAATTCAGTTTAAACAACAATGCTTGGCAAGAATACTTCCCAATGGTGCCACTGCAGCTCTTTAATCTATGCCATGATCACTGATCATTTTACCTTAATGTTACTAGCACTCTTTGATAAGCAGTGACCATGGACGGAGCAGACAGCCAAGCCTGGAAAGATGGAAATTCCATAGAGGAAAAACAAGAGACACGGAAACAGTACTGACAGTCAGCCTTTTTACTTACAATAGCTTTTGTACAAGTTGCAAAACAATTTTTAGGACATGATCTTATTAGTTTTTCAGTTCCCCATACAAGCCAACAAGGAAGGTGGGATGGAGTGTCTGATATCCACCTTATAGATGATGAAACTGAGATTCAGAGAAGGGGTGGGGGATGGATATAAGGTATATTAGTCAACACAGGCTGCCATACAAAATAACATAGATTGGGTGGTTTGAACCACCAGAATTTGTTTCTCACAGTTCTGGTGGTGGCAAATCTGAGATTGAGGTGCTGGGAGATTCATTTCCCTGGTGAAAGCTCTCTTCCTAGGTTGGAGATGGCCACCTTCTTGCTATTTCTGCACATGGTAGAAAGAGAGAGACCAAGCTCTCTGATGTCTGTTCTTCTTCGTCTAAGGGCACTAACCCCATCATGAGGGCCCCAGCCTCATCTGACTTGTTCTCTAGCTGGTTTCAAATTTCAGAGGGAAAGAAAGATACATGTTTGGGCCCCCAAGCCTCATCAGTTAGCAATAGGAGATTCAGTTGAATCTCCAGGCATGAAAGTGAAGAATTTCAGGATGTATTTGGAAAATAAGCCAGAGTGAAGAAAATTTTTCCTACAAGCAATGTACAGTTTACACAAAACACAATTCTCCCAAACTATATGTGTCATCACGTTACTATAATAATAATAGTAATGGCAATAATAACAATGAAAATAATACCATATTCTTTCAAATAACTTAATAATGAAATACTGGTATGTGAGATTTTGATAGGTGGTACTGGGAAGGTTACCAGACTATTGCATATATGTATGTGTTAGCCCAGTATTACAGCCTGAGATGGAACTGTTGCTGGCTTAGAAATATTGGTGGGGTCTATGAATAAATCTCAACAGTAGGATCTGGAGACACAAAATGGAGGAGAAAGAAAGGAAGCAGGAGCTGACAATAAAGTGTGATCTTTATTTTTTAAATTTGCTCCATCAACTGGTCATCGAATTTCTTTATCACTGTGCCTAATGGAAAAGAATTCAAAGACTACCATATTAGATATATTAGCGACTCCTAAATCTAGGCTTTCATTAACATTTGACCATAATACAGTCTCTTGTTGTTCATGCATGAGTTTGGAAGTACATTCCCCAATAATGGTCGCCTCGTTATTATTAAAGTAGGAGAAAATTTTAATTAACTCAAGAAACGAGTGGGAACATGACATAGTTTTGTTTATCACTATGGGAAAATAATTAGACCTTTTTTTATAATAGAGCTGCTCTATTACTTTATGGTAAACATAATTTCAAACTTCTAGAGCTGTGCTGTCCAATCTGGTAGACACATATGGCCAGTGAGCATTTGAAATGGGGCCAGTTTGAATGGAGACACACTGTAAATACAAAACTCACACCAGATTTCAAAAACTTTCTATGGTGAAATATTTAACTATTTAAAATATTTAATTTTAATGGCAACCTGAAGATAATTGGAGGTAGGCATTGTCACTGTTTCTCTGAGATCCCATGACATTGCACTTGTTTCTTTACTTGCTTTTTGTTTTTCTTCTTCTCACTGTAACTCTCCATGAACTTGTGAAAGGCAGTGGTAATGTCTTTTATCTTTATATCCCAGGAAGTGGCAGATAGCCTGGAATATTATAGTGCTTCATAAGTTTTCTTGATTATATCTTGGGTGACAAAAAACCATGATTAATTCCTATAGATGTGCTAGGTACACAAAATAACAGTCAGCTTTTTTTTTACAAAATTTTGGAGTCATATATTATAAAATTCTAATGTTTAAAGGGACTTTAAAATCATTTCATTTCACAAATCAGGACATGAAATCTCATAGAAGTAGCAGGAGAAAGTGGAATCTTTATAGATTATTCCTATTGTTAGTCTGATTAATTATATATTTTTACTGTCGGGAAAATAATGTTTACAATAAACAAAGAGCTCATTTAACTTTGATAAAAGCAGGCTAAGAGGATGGATTCAAAGTGGCATGCCTGATTTCAGATTTTGACTGTCACTATTACTGTATATGATAATGGACTTACATCTCTGAAATCATTTTACTCATCTGTGAAATGGGAATGATGATATTCAAATCACAAATACCTTATTGATCCAGCTTACACACCAAAAAAGATACGTTGAGAACACCTGGCTAGGATTACGTTTTTAACATATTATGGATCCTGTGCTCTCTTCCATCCTTTTGCCCTCATTCACTTCCTCCTGCGTCTCTCATTTCCTCCCTGATTCCTACTTGCCAGCTTTTTCCACACTAGAAAAAGTCATCATATGTGATACATCAAGATTACAAAAGAAAAACAAAATCTCTCAAAATCATGTCACATTTTGGTAAGTGACTTACTAAACAGATGCTGGGATTTAAGCCCAGAAAAATATTCCACTATATAAATGTAAAGAAAGAAAATTCAAATAAATTCTGCTTTGAAAAATGAAAAGGTGAATTTAAAACCCACTTAATCTTAGCAAAAAAAATTTTTTTTAAGATGTTGGGTAGGAGTTTATTAATTAATTGATTTATTTTTGCTGTGTTGGGTCTTCGTTTCTGTGCGAGGGCTTTCACTAGTTGTGGCAAGCGGGGGCCACTCTTCATCGCGGTGCGCGGGCCTCTCACTATCTCGGCCTCTCTTGTTGCGGAGCACAGGCTCCAGACGCGCAGGCTCAGTAGTTGTGACTCACAGGCCTAGTTGCTCTGCGGCATGTGGGATCCTCCCAGACCAGGGCTCGAACCCGTGTCCCCTATATTAGCAGGCAGATTCTCAACCACTGCGCCACCAGGGAAGCCCAAAATTTATTTTAAAAATATTTAAATTCTTTCACAAAATAGTTGAAGATACACTGATTTCCAATTTTGATAAAAAGCAAAATTTTGAGAAAATGTGTATAATAAAGAAGAAATGCCTGTTACTATTTCTGAACTCGATCAGCAAGGAACATCATCAAACTAGAGACTAAATAAAGTGTAGATACGATTTGAGGGCATCCACTATCTTGTAGAGAACTAAAGAAGGAGTTGTATGGGTGTGTGTGTGTGTATGTGTTCACACACATATATGCACATGCATGTGTACAGCATACCCATTCTTTCTCTTTTTTTTTTTTTCTGTTTTTGGCAGTGTCTAGTTATACTACACACTTCCTAAGTAACTTTAAATGACTCTGTAATTTCATTAACCCATTCTCTTAATTACTCTACTGAGGATTTTTCTGTCATCTGGCTATACTTATCTGAATATGATCTCATTTTTCAAGGACACATTGCTTAATCCGATTTCTGATGCAGGTAGTTTTGCAAGGTCCTCACAACTCCTTAATTAACCATATTTCCTTTATCTTTGCTTTTTCTCCCCACATCTTCTGCTCTTAAAGAGCCTGTCAAATAAGAAAAAGGAAGCTCTGAAGCTGCTGCCAAATATTGGTTCTGCAAACGAAGTGTCTTCCCAGAGATTCTCAGTCCTCTTTTCTCCTCTTATCCTTGGTCACATCCTTCAAATCGACCTTTCAAGTTTCTTCTCCTTTATGAAGGCTTTTTCTTTTTTTTCTTAATACTAAAAGCTATTTGTTGTATGTATTTTTGAGAACTCAGGAAATTTATTATAGAAAATGTTAACCATACACAAACTAGAGAGAATTATTTACCATGTACTTCACCCAAATTCAATAGCTATCAACTAGTAACTAACCATGTTTTATATCTATTTTCACCTGTTTCCCATTTCATATTATTTATTTATTTATTTATTTCCATTTCATATTATTTTGAAGGGAACTGGAGATATATCATTTTATCCTTAAATATTTTAATAGGTATTTCTAAAAGATAAAATTTTTGTTTTTTTATTTTTTTGTTTTTATTGAGTTATGATTGACATATAAAAAAGCTGTACATATGAATGTATACTACTCAATGAGTTTGGGGATAAGTATACACCCACGAAAGCACTGTCAACATCAAGAATATAAACAGGGCTTCCCTGGTGGCGCAGTGGTTGAGAGTCCGCCTGCCGATGCATGGGACACGGGTTCATGCCCCGGTCCGGGAAGATCCCACATGCTGTGGAGCGGCTGGGCCCAAAAAAAAAAAAAAGAATATAAACATATACATCACTTATCAAAGCTGGTTAAGTGAGTGAGCACTGAGCTAAGGAAGGGAGAAGAAGGAGAAGTAGGAGAAGAAGAAAAAGAGGAAGAAGGAGAATGAGAAGAAGGAGAAGAAGAAAGAGGAGAATGAGAAGAAGAGGAAGAGGAGGAAGAAGAAGGAGAAGGAGAAGAAGAAGAAGAAAAAGAATCATCATCTCAGCAGAAAATAAAAGTTTCTCTTAGAAAAGAAAAACTCAAAACAAGACAAATGTTTACCATATTGTTCTAAAAGAAAACCAGGAAATTAAGAAATGCATAGCACTTTTGGTGGCATGAGACCAGTTTTAATCTATTTTCTCAAGTTTGCTAAAATATCTGCATTTTCACTGGCTTCTTTTAAAAATTGCTAACATTAATTTGTCCATTAGCATCTGTTTTCTCTTTTTAGGACAAGCAGCAAAAAAGAAAAAGGAGCACAGAAAGCAAATACTAGTGTCTTTCTGACACTACCATTGTGTTGCCTGAAGTTCTGAGGAGTCAAGGAAATGTGACTGATACTGAGAATGGATCTATAGAAGGTATTCATTAATAGAGAGGAGTGAAATCAAAGGGTCATATGCTCAGTGTATACTTAACTTTATAGTAAACTGTCAAACAGTTTTCCCGGGCAGTTGTGTTATTTTACTTAATGAAACCAGTGTGTGGAAGTTGCAGTTGCTCTACAGCTTCACCAGTACTGGTACTGCCAGGCTTTTTAGAATTTCAGCTATTACAGTAGATACATAGTGGTTTTTCATTGTGGTTTTAATTTGTATTTCCCTGATGACCAATAATGCTAAGCTTTTTTTTTTTTAATGAGCAATGGTTATTGGCCATTAGTATGTTTTAGTGAAGTGTCTGTTTGAAAGTTTTGTCCGCTTTTTAATTGGACTTAGAATTGAGTTGAAGGAGTTCTTTATTTCTGGATACAAATCCTTTATTAGATATGAGGACTGAGAATATATTCTTGCATTCTTCAGATTGCCTTTCATCTCCTGACCATGGCTTAAGAAGAGCTGAAGTTTTCAATTTTGATGAAATCCAATTCGTCCATTTTTATATGGCTTATGCTTTTATTGTTCTATCTAAGAAAATACTGCTTGCTGCAAGATCCTGCAGGATTGCAGATTTCTCCCATGTTTGCAACTAGAAGTTTTACAACTGTATCATTCTTTAGGTATATGAACCATTTCAAGGTAATTTTTTCCATATGTTGTGAATTAAAAATTGAAAAAGTTATTTCTCCTGTGAATATACAGTTGCTGAATAAACAGTTATTTAAAAGACTGTTGTTACCCCTATTGAATTAACATGGCATTTTTTGTCAAAAATTAATTGATGTGTATGCGTTGGCCTGTTTCTGGAACTACTATTCTATTCCATTGATCTATATGCATCAGACATCAAACTGAAAACTACAAAATATTGCTAAAAGTAAATAAGTTCTAAGCACATGGAAAATATATCATGTTTTTGGACTAGAAGATTAAAATTGTTAAAATGTCAATTCTTCTCAACTTAATATAGGAACAGAGTCAATGCAATACCAATCAATATTATCAATATGTTTTGTAAAGGTTGACATGCTGATTTAAAAATTTATGTAGAAATGAAAAGAACTCAGGCAACAAAATTGGTTTGAAAAAGAAGAAAAAGTTGGAGGACTCTATCTGGTTTGAAGACTTACAGCTAAGCTATAATAATAGTGTTGTATTGCCAATAATGCAATCTACTACAACGTGTACACTGTCACAGGGAAAAAGAACAAGAATTCAGCTCTCTCAAGTTATATGCTTCCAGTATTGCATGAATGGGTCTCAAAATGCCCTTATATTCCCAATGAATGTGAGAAAAAAGCCTTATCTGCCAAGGAGAATGAGGGGATGAGTTGCTATGGAGAGGTGGCCTACAGGAGTGAATTGAATCAATGGCAAAGATGGAAAACATTCTGACTGAACAGAGAGGTGAAAGGCAGTTACTCACTTTGCAGCATTTTCAGTACCAAAAAGAGTTGAGGTGGCCTGTGAATAGTATCCCAAATAGGTGTACATTGCCACCCCATTGGACCCCATTTTTCCACTTTCTGGAGATATAATGACACAATGTATTGTGGGAGGGAAGACCATCTTACTAATAATGCAACATAATTTGAGAGGTATTATGTCAGTAAATGGCAGAGTTGGGATTTGAACCCTGGTCTTCTTGACACCAATGGTATTTTCATGCCTTTACATAATGATTTTCTTGGTACTCATCCGTAAAATAGGATGCTATGCTACATATCCTATTTTCTATATTATACTATTAACCTAATAACAATATCTGTTAAGGCATATATCTGTGAAGCCTTATTTGACTCATCCAAACATTACAGATGAGGAATCCCTTCATTGTTGTACAAGAGGGCACATACACATGGTCGTGTGATTATTTATACATCTGATACTTCTAATATGTTTTATTTACTTGCAAGGAATGATGGTGGTACAATTATTTTTGTATAATGAAGGGATAGAACAGTGCCTGGCACATGGTAGAAAATAAAGGATTGATATGTTGATAGAGTGATTAGATGACTCATAATGTCTTTTCCATTAAAACTATATGTTTGTGATTCTCCCTCAGTATTAAACCAGAATTGATGCTGACAGACAAGCTGTCCTCAAAAGTTTTTTGCATCTGACCCAAAATAAAACTATTACAAATTCTACTGGGGATGGAGGTTCTCATAAGACTGGAGTTCAATTTCACAGCCTCAACAGGCTAAAACAAGCTCTGGATGAAATTCCAGAAGCTTACCAGAAGTAACCTAGTTTCAGAGCTAGGCTTAACCAATATAAAATCTGAAGAAAAGGAAGAGAAAAAAAAATATAAATACATATATATATACCTGTAGAATGTATTCCAACCAGGCAATTTCTAAAATAATTGACATGGAATGAAACTGTGAATTGAGGTAGGCGTCATTCAGAGAAGTGGTGTGTAGTTGAAAAAGAAGATTTGCTTCTGGCAGAACTGTGGTGATCCCAGAGGCTGGGGTCATGGTTGCAACGGAGTGGAGATGGGCCATATTTCTGCGACCCAGTGGAGCAACCAAGAACTAGTGTTCTGGGAGATGACTGCTGCACAAATGCAACCTGGGAAACTAGGCAACAGGTAACAGTGATCTCTCAAGAGAATGAAAGAAACTACCTTGTCCTTTTTGTGACTGGTACTACATTTGGTTACTGAAGGAGGAGGAGAGCTGGTTAAATGAGCATTGAGTCAAGGAAGGGAATCCAAAGGCTGCTTTTCTCTATAACTGATAATGTGTTTGTTTCATGTTACCTTCCAAGGTATGGGCATAAAATATTTTTGTTTATTTATTTTTCAATTATATGTAAGCTCCATGAGAGCAGTGACTATGCCTTCTACCTGTACCAGGTAATACTAAGAGCTCGCCCTTGTGTAAAATCATGGAAACATGGACTTAAAGACAAAAGATGAATGGACTTGTAGGTACATGTGGTACCAACCTCATGAAATCACACAATTCCATTTTATAGGTAGGGAAAATGAGGACTAAAGAGTATAGTGAATAGTCTTCACATTGCATGGCTAGTGAGTGAAAAGGAAAGTGTAAGAACCCATTTTCTTTCTTTTCTATTTCTCTGCTCTCACTCCCTGCACTCCTACCTCTACCCCCTCAGGTCCCACTCACCCTCCCCATTATAGAGGGAGGTAGGACAGTCACTATTGTGACAGCATACCTCAAGCAGAGTAGTGGACATATAACAAGCTCTCTCTCAATAAATGTTAAATATTATTGTTTTTAAAGTTTTAGGTGTTCTTTATTAGTATCAGAGCCATTTTAATACTCTCTGAAGGGTTTTTAGCAATGATGTGCTGATAAATCTGAACGATTTGTCATCTGTATTCATTTTCTAGGGCTGCCATAACAAAGTACCACAGACTGGATGAGTGAAAAAACAGAAATTAAATTTCTCACAGTTGCTAAGACTAGAATTCTGAGATCAAGATATCAGCAGGGCTGGCTTCTTCTGAGTCCTCACCCCTTGGCTTGCCGATGGATGTCTTCTTGCTGTGTTTTAACATGATCTATATACGTCTATGTCCTAATCTCTTCTTATAAGGACACCAGTCCTATTAGATTAGGGTCCATGCTATAAAGCCCCTATCTCCAAATACAGTCACATTCTGGGTTAAGACTTCAACCTATAAATTTTGTGGGGACACAACTCAACCCATAACACTCTATTAAAAAAAGCTATGATTTGTTGCATTTTCTGATTTCTGTGGAAGTAAATGCTACCTCTATGTCCAATTATAAGCTACCAACATGACGTAGTACAGAGAGATGTAAACATTTGATAATTGTGAGCCAGTGTAAGCTGTTTTAACAGTATATTTTTTCCAGTTCTATTCGCCAGCTAAGAAAGAAGAGAGAACTGGGGAAAAGAGAGAAATGGTAAACACACACAAATCTCTAGGAAATATAAACTACATTTTAGTGAAAGAAAGCTTCTCAGTCATTTCATGAGGACAGAAGGAGTGATAACAAAGAGGCATGAGTAAGCTGTTGGAAATGATGGAGGTATGCTCATTATTTTTATCGTCCTAATGCTTTCAAGGATATATACGTAGGTGAAAACCTTATCAAAATATATACCTTATACATGTGCAGTTTGTTGTTTGTAAATTATACCACCATAAGTCTGTTAAAAATATATTTATGGAAATATAAAGAAAAATAATCTGAATGTGGAGAGCTAGATAATTCAGATCCTTACATAATAAGAAAATTTAAAAAAAAGCTTATACCTTATTCTATAGAGGATATGGGCCTTTGAAAGTTTTTAAAGAAGGGAAGTGACATAGTCCTATTACTTTGCTAAAAAGACCACCAGACAGCAGTGTGCAGGCAGGGCTGGAGAAGGTTGAATCAAGGACCCACATACCAGTCTCACTTGTGCTGCTTGGTTATTTGGTCATTGTTACCATGAGTTCCCAGAATGAAAGAAATGTAAAAAGCAATTCCAGGAGACCTGAGCTATGAATATGAATGCATGCTCCACAGGCTAGCTCTTTGTTGCATGTCTAATGGGCAGATCAAGTCTCCTTCAGGGGAAGAAAGGGCGCCAGGTGTAGGTGGAAACCTGCACCTGCGTGGTGAAGAGGGCAGCTCTGCTCTAGTTCCTTGCCTAAGTAAATGCCTTCTCTCATTAAATAGTGGGCCTGAATATGCTCTACCATCTCTTGTTTCATAAAACATTATTGATGGATAGTCAATTGCTTAACACTAAAAAAAGAAAAAAAAATTCATTCAATTTTGGAGAAAGTCTTTGAAAATTTTTTAGTTTCAGATCAATCAGGTGAACAATTATTATTATTTGCAAGAAATACACATTTTGAAAATCAAAATATGAAGAACGTTTCGTTTGCTAATCTTAGATCCTTCTAGTCTTCCCTAATGAAAAGTACATTTCATCCATGCACAAGTCCATGCATGAGCTCATAGTTTTGCACCTACTTTAGTCTTTGCCAGAAATGCCTTTTTGCTCCTTAGCCCACATTTCTTCTATAAAATTTCACCTTGATTATCCTAAACAACAAGATGAACTTGTCTTTATTTTCTACCATTAATAAGTTGTACATCTGTCTATTATTAAACTAGCAAATATTTATTGGGCATCTACTTCTTGCCTAACACTTTTCCAGCCACTAAAGGTAAGGCAATGAAAAAAGAGAGAAAAAATCCTGCCCTAATGGAGCTTAATACTCTCTTAAGGAGACTGAGAAAGTCAAAACGATAATAACTAGCTTATGTAGTATGTCAGATAGTGATAAGATGGAAAATGGTATCTAAGCCAAATGTTAGACTCACATATTATGAAAGCTCTACCATTTCTACCCTTGTGAATTTGAACATTTCCCTTCTTTCTACCCTATTTTCCTCAGCAATAAACTGTAAATATTTAAATTTGTTGATAATAAAAACAGTGAAAATAGATAACATTTACTGAACCCTGATTTTGTACATAGACATATACAATCTTCAAAACAACACTGTGATATGCATTGCATTTTGTTCATCCCTTTGGAGGATAAGAAAATGCAGCTCAAAAAGGGTTAAGTATCCTTCCTAAGGGTGTGTAGCCAGCAAGCAGCAGAGCTGCAATTATGTCCACTTCATACACCATCCACACAGTAAAGGGGACCTCTACAGCATCCCTCTTCTACTTCCTTTCTTGAACTGTACATCCTTGCCTCTGACCAGCTTCTTAGGGTGCATTTGTTGCCTTCCAGCTATGTAAGTTCCTTGACTGCAGTGCCTTCTTCTAGGCCCCATCCTACATTAATATGATCATGTCATGTATATGAGAACTTAGCAGGACACAGGGAGACGCTCAGAAGAATATGAGTGAAGAGAAGTAGTCCTAAGGTTATTCTATTAACCATACTGGCTAATCCATTATACATTTTTTTTACAGAATATAACCATATTAAAGTATTTTCATATACTTGTTTCAGGGATATATTATTCTTAGAAAAAAAATGAAGCATGAAACCCAGTGAACAAAATTAAGAAAACATCTAATATTATTTTTATAGCAATAACTGAAATAGCTCAAGACGACAAAAACTTAAAAGTAAGCACTGTCATATAGTAGGTACATGCATACACATATCCCATGTTTGTGTACATGTGCATGTTGGCATGAGAAGCAAAGACACTTCTGATCAACCTCATCTTCTAACCATTTGCCTTGGGAACAGCATCCATCCTCTCTGACCTGTGATATACATATTTGTCAAATCAGAGTCAGTAATGCCTATTTTCTAGGCTGGAATAGATTAAATGACAGCATATATGTGGAAAGCATTATTTTACATGCTCCCTTTCAGTAGGTACTTCATATGTGCTCTTTCTCATTTATGCCAAATGAGGACAGGGTCTAAAATATTTAGTTTTAATTTGAATGAGGTAGTTTACATATTATAGTCAATTGCATATTCTACCATGTGTTGGATCACAATGAGTTAATAAATCAAAATTCCTCTCTTTACTGACAAGATGTTTCCACATTTCACCATCACATTCGTGCATGTTCCAAACCAGGCAAGCTGCCACCACTGCTGGTTAAAATCAGTAAGTACTGAAAGCAGATAGAGTAGAAAGCAGAAGATCAAGGCTGCTAGCATTAATGTGCAGTTACTATGTCCCAGGCATTTTCTGATAATTTTATATTAAACCTCCGCAAAGGTCTCATCAGACAGTTTGTCATTCACTGATGGTCGCAAAGCTGGTCAGTGGTAGAGCCCGCAGTACAGCTGGCTACTGGACACACACGTCTGCCACCCACCAGCCCTGAGACATCTGTGTTCCTCCTGCATGTACTCACTGATTCATTCATGCATTCCCCAGACAGGTTCCTATGTTTGAGATTCACATATAAATATAATATGACCTCCTCTCCCAACTAGGTCACAGCCTGTTTGGAATAGAATACAATTTCCTCATCTGTAAAATGGGGAAAGTATACCCTGCCAATCTTACAAGGCTGCTGTGGGAGTTAAAGTTAAGTATTTGAAGGTCTTCCCGGTTTGCGAATTACCAAGTAGCAGGGAAGCATTACTGCTGCAGCCGAAATTCTTGGGCCAGACATTGAGATCTGTGCATTTGCCATGGGAGAAAAAAAAAAAAAAAGATGCACGCAGTATCTTTGCCAAAGCCCAAAGCAGCTCAGAGCTTTCAAAACAAAAGAAGGGAAGGACGGGTCCATCAATCATCCCTCCTCACCACAGGAAGATGTCACTCAGAATGCCAAGATTGCATAGATCTGTCAGCTTAGCCCATGTGTTTTTTAATTCCTTTGCTAATTAGTAGGCAAACTAAAATTGGAGGTAACTCCAGTTTTCCCTTTTTTATATTTCCCACGATTCTTTCTTGCATTTTAATTGCACCCTGCAGCTGCCAGGTATCTCCTGCCAGGACTAGAGGTGCTCCAGGACTTGAGGACCAGGGCTGGGTTTGAGGACCCTGCAGGCTGGAAGCTAAAGAAAGTGGGACAGAGGCTGAGGGATGAATTACAAAACCTGAACATGTAAAGATACAGTGAAGTAGAGAAAATGAGTACTATTTGAATGTACACTGGCTTAGAGACCATTTATTAAGCACATACTATGCAGCACAACACTATAATAGATACTACTAACACCTTTATTTCCCACAACAATGCTATGAGGAAGATTTTACTATAATGCCTAATTTTCTGAAGAGGAAGCAAGTGAGAGAAGTAGTTTACCTGACTTGCCTTAATATTTATAGTTATAAAATTATGAAATAGAGAGTCAATCTAGAGAATCTAGTTTCAAAGTTTATACCCTTAAATTCTTAATTATGTCATACAACAGTCAGGTGAGTTTGCTTGGTACTCACCTTGAAACAAGTCTCAAGGTCACATATCCTACAGCTTGGGCTGCTATAGCAAAATCCCAAAGATTGGGTAGCTTAATCAAAAGAAATTTATTTCTCTAACTTCTAGAGGCTGAGAAGTCTAAGATTAAGATTCTGGGAAGGTAGATTTCATTCTGAAGACTCTTCTCTTGCCTTATAGATGGTTGCCATCTAGCTGTGTACTCACATGACCACTTTTTCATGTGTGTACAGGGAGATTTTTGAGGATAAGTTCTTTGGTGTCTCTTATTGTAAGGGCACTAATCCCATTCTGAGGGCCCCACTCTAATGACTTCATCTTACCCTAATTATCTGCCAAAGGCCCCATCCCCAAATACTACCGCATTGGGGGCTAGTTAGGTCTTTAACGTATCAATATTGAGGGGACACACACATTCAGTCCATAATATTCTGCTCCTGGCACCCCAAAATTAATGCCCTTTTCACTTGAAAAATACATTAATTCCATCCCAACAGTCCCCAAAGTCTTAACGTATTTCAACATCAACTCTCAAGTCTAAAGACCAAAGTCTAACTAAATACCATCTAAATCAGATAAGGGTAAAAATTGAGGTACGATTCATCCTGAGTGGTTAGAGGGGACATCTTTGCCTTGTACCTGATCTCAGTGGGAAAGCATCACGCTTCTCACCACTAAGTATGGTGTTAGGTGTAGGTTTTATGTAGATAGTCTTTATCAAGTATAGCAAGTCCCCCTTTTACTCCTAGTTTACTGAGAGTTTTTATCATGCACAGGTGTTGGATTTTGTCAACTTCTTTTTCTGAATCTATTGATATGATCATATGATTTTTCTTCTTTAGCCTGTTGATGTGATGGATTTCATTAACTGATTTTTGAATGCTGAACAACCCTTGCATACATAGGATAAATCCCACTTGGTTGTGTATAATTTTCTTTACACATTGATGGATTCAATTTGCTGACATTTTATTGAGGATTTCTGCATCTATGTTCATGAAAGATATTGATCTGCAGTTTTCTTTTCTTATAATATCTTTGTCTCATTTTGGTATTAAGGTAAAGCTGGCCTTATTGAATGAGTTAGGAAGTATTCCCTCTGCTTCAATCTTCTGTAAGGGATTACAAAACATTAGAATAACTTCTTCATTAAACGTTTGTTAGAATTCACCAGTGAACCCATATGGGCCTGGTACTTCCTGTTTTGAAAGGTTATTAAATATTGCTTTGATTTCTTTAATGAATATAGACTTATTCAGATAGTCTACCTTTTCTTGTGTGAGTTTTGGCACAGTGTGTCTTTCAAGGAATTTGTCCATTTCGTCCAGGTTATCACATTTCAAACACAGAGCTGTTCATAGCATTCCTTTATTGCCACTTTAATTCCCACGGGATATGTAGTGATATCCCCTTTCATTTCTGATACTAGCAATTTGCTCCCGTTCTCTTTTTTTCTTAGTCTAGCTATTCTTTATTTTTTTAAAATAAATTTATTTTATTTATTTACTTTTGGCCGCGTTGGGTCTTCATTGCTGCAGGTGGGCTTTCTATAGTTGCGGCGAGCGGGGGGCTAGTCTCCGTTGTGGTGCACAGGCTTCTCATTGCGGTGGCTTCTCTTGTTGCAGAGTACAGGCTCTAGATGCGTGGGCTTCAGTAGTTGCAGCATGTGGGGCTCAGTAGTTGTGGTGCACGGGCTTAGTTGCTCCGCGGCATGTGGGATCTTCCCGGACCAGGGCTCAAACCCATGTCCCCTGCATTGGCAGGCAGATTTTTAACTACTGTGCCACCAGGGAAGCCTAGTCTAGCTATTCTTGATTTTAGTGATCTTTCCAAAGAACAAGCTTATATTTGTACTGACTTTATTAATTTCCTGTTCTCCATTTCACTGATTTCTTCTCTAATTCTTATTTCTTCTTTTATTCTACTTGTTTTGAACTTAGTTTGTTCTTCTTCTTCTAGTGTCCTAAGGTGGAAACTTTGATTACTGATTTTAGATCTTTTAAAACATTTTTCTAATATAGGCATTCAGTGCTATACACTTCTCCTTAACCACTGCTTTCAACGAATCCCACAAATTTTGATAGTTTCATCTTCATTCACTTAAAAAATATTTTAAGTTTCTCTTGAGATTTTTTTCTTTGATGTGTGTGTTATTTAGACTTGTGCTGTTTAATCTCCACATATCTTGGGATTTTTCAGTTATCTTTCTGTTATTGACTTCTAGTTTAATTCCATTTTGGTCTAAGTGCAGTCATTATGTATTTGTAATAAAATGTATGGTTTGTATAGCTAATATTTATTTATAATTTCTGATTGTGTATTAATATGTGAATTTAGCCTATAATTTTCATTTTATGCATTTTCCTCATTTGGTTTTGAATCAAATAATAATCACCTCATTAATTCATATGCCAAGTGTTCTTCTATTTTCTTGAACAATTTAACTCTTACTGGTAAGTATGGCATGTTGTGAACATTTATTGATGATATTATTTGGAGTTTATGGAAGGAAAGGTCTTTGACCATTAGTTTATTTAATACATATTAGTTTATGAGTTTTCTGTTTGTTTTTGACAAAATTTGGCATTTAATATCTATGAAGTTACATATTTCCTCTTGTTCTAAAATGTATTTGTGTATAATGGTCCATAATATTAATTTTTAGTCTCAGATGTATTTCCTTTTCTCAAATAATATTCCCAGACCAAAGATCTGTCTAACCTACTTTTAAAGTGAGATCTTTTAATTTGATTTAGAAGTATTTGCTATTGTTTTGGTTGCTACGTTTTCTACTTCATTCATCATGCCTTTATCTTTATTACTTTTGTCTCTTTTCCTTTGGGTTCAGCTAGTTGATACTTTTACAATATTTTGAATTTAACATGTAATTTATTGTATCCTTTTTTGTTTGCTTCCTGACAGACGTATTTAAAACTATACATATCTCTGTAAGTACTGCTTTAGCAGTGTCTAATATAAGTGTTGGCAAGGAGGACAAAGAGAGCAAGAAGAGACTGAAGAAAGAGCCAGGCTACTCCCGACTGGCAGGTAGCAGGTTCAACAGGCAAGGGACTTACACACCACGCTTGTCTCGTGCCGCAAGATAGAGTCTGAAAAGTTTATAGAGAGGTCTTAATGTGGTTCTGTCATATACACCATCCAGATGGTCTCAACCACACACGCTCTCTCAAGGCTGTGTCCTTGGAACAGCTCCCACTGTAAAAACTGTGGGGAGAACACACATTCCAAGGACAGGGGAGGGAGTGTGGAGCCTCCAACTGCTCCAGTCCCGCTCTTGGGTCAACCTGTGGTCATGTCCTCTCTATGACCACACTGTATCCACATACGCTTCATACACGTAACTTTTCTGGCTGCAGAATATCCCATTGTTACTACTCTCTGGTATATACATTATTTCCAGCACATTACTATTATAAATGATATTGTGAAAAATATCTGTGTTTACAATTTTTTTAGGTGCTTAAGGTTGATCTGCTTCCAATTCACATTTTGATCACTCTGGGCTTTTAAAACTATTTATTGAGTAAAAGGTATGAGTATTTTAAAGCTCTTTTGACACCCTGAATTAATTTTTGTAAAGCTATTATAACTATTTTAGTATCATCGGCAATGTGAGATATGGAGTTTTGCCACAATTATTAATTTCTCTAGCTTAGGAGAATATATTTCTGAGAAAATGGGCCATTCTGTTGACCCTTGCTTGAATCTCTTAACGCTTTAACTTTGGGTAAAACTTTAAAAACTTTTGATCCTCAGTCTTTTAATCTATTATTATAGGTAAGAAGTTAGCAATAGGTATCAAAATATTCTTTTCTGTTTTAATCTTATTGGTTTTAATGATCTATCATTACTTATGTATTCATAAAAAAGGGTGAGGTCATATTTTTCAAGTTGTAATTATTCACCTTATAAATCTGTAACCCTCAAGTAGTTTGGCCACAAGTTTCCTCTATTGAATGTTCAAGAGAGTTTATGCTTATATTGGTTATATCTATTGATAATTAGCATGTTAGAAATTCTAAATTAAGAAATAATTAAATATGTATTTATTCATTTTAATAAAACTAACTTATTATTTATTTACTCATTCATTATTTAACTTATTCATTATTCATTTAAAACTAACTATATGGGGACTTCCCTGGTGGCATAGTGGTTAAGAATCTGCCTGGCAATGCAGGGGACATGGGTTTGATCCCTGGTCCAGGAAGATCCCACATGTCCCAGAGCAACTAAGCCCGTGCACCACAATTAACAAGCCTGTGCTCTAGAGCCTGCGAGCCACAACTACTGAGCCCGCATGCCACAACTACCAAAGCCTGTGCGCCCTAAAGCCAGTGCACCACAATTACTGAGCCTGCATACTGCAACTACTGAAGCCGGCGCACCTAGAGCCTGTGCTCTGCAACGAGAGAAGCCACGACAATGAGAAGCCTGCGCACCACAACAAAGAGTAGCCCCTGCTCGCTGCAACTAGAGAAAGCCCACGTGCAGCAACGAAGACCCAACGCAACCAAAAATTAAAAAATAAAAATAATAACTATAGGACTTCCCTGATGGTGCAGTGGTTAAGAATCCGCCTGCCAATGCAGGGGACATGAGTTCGAGCCCTGGTCTGGGAAGATCCCACATGCCACAGAGCAACTAAGCCTGTGCACTACAACTACTGAGCCTGTGCTCTAGAGCCCACGAGCCACAACTACTGAGCCTGTGCACCACAACTACTGAAGCCTGCGCACCTACAGCCCGTGCTCCGCAACAAAGGAAGCCACCGCAATGAGAAGCCCGTGCGCCATAACAAAGAGTAGCCCCTGCTCGCCGCAACTAGAGAAAGCCCGTGCACAGCAACGAAGACCCAACGCAGCCAAAAATAAATAAATAAATAAAATTTATTTTTAAAAAACTATATTAATCACATTACAGGTTAACATGAATAGCATATTTTTATGGGTTTATATTTTCAAAACGTGCTTTACATGTTTATATTTTTCAAAAATAAAGTATTTAGAGAGAACAGTGGCATTAATTTTAGATATTTGAAAGAACTGTAATGCCTATATTAATAATAGATAGCTTAACTCACGTATCAGCAGCTGCATTCAATCTGCTGTGAGCTTTTATTTTATTTAACTTTTTAAATATAATACAGAATATCTGGCCTTGCACAGATAAGTAGTTGGAAAAGCAAAGTGTACTTTAATAACTGTTTTAGATAGTTGTAGACAGTTTTCGTTGATCCTAAACCAAACTTGATTAGTGTTAAGTTTCTTAAAAATGAATTGCAATGTAGAATCTAAAATCCAGACCAAACTCTTTGTACTGTGTTACGTAAACATCCATTGGTCTGTCTTGCACTTTGAGTGGGTATTTTACCTGTGTATGATTTTGTAACATCACGCCCTACTCATTTAAAAATATTAGTTCACTGATTTATGTAGGTTTTCTAACTGTTGGCATATTTAAAACATAAAAAAATAATTTGTTAATATTCCCAATATTTTCCTAAGCCTTTAAGTGTTGAGAAACAACCAATCTCAGAGTGGGTGATACAGTTTTTCCAAAATTCTATTTTCATTCATAAACTCAAATATCATCTCTGGCAACACATGATATTAACTGTTTTATTCGAAGAGACACATTCACTTAGTTTGTTCCTGAGGTAATACCTGCCACACACCGATGTCTGAAAACAGTCTGTCTCCAAGTAATTTTTTCAAGTGAAAAATAGTGTCAAGGAAAAAAGCACCTAGTTCAGCTTTCAATTTAAACACACACAATATTTTTTGAGGCAACCATTGTGCTTATGATTGCATCAGGAATGCTTTATATGTACTTTCCATTGTGCCACCCAGAATATTATAAATATAAGTATCCAAGTCTCATAATTTGATAAAATTAGTATTTTTGTTGCTTTATCAAGGCATTTTAAAGTAAAACAGACTTTCTTCTTCTTTCTTTGAGCATAAGCCAATAAAGAGACAAATGTTTACCATTATAGATGGTTCTGCTGCCCTGACCTGTACTAAGATGCCAACAGTTTCAGCCACCTCTTCTTTTGTATCATTAATGTAAGTGTTTCACAAAATGGAAACAGGCTAGTAATGTCCTAGTATTATTATGGAACTGGTGTAGGCTTCATCACCCCCCTGGAAGTGTCTTGGGGATCTTTGTGTCCAGAGGCACAATTTGAAAATTGCCGTCCTAGAATGGGATGATAATATCACTTATTCTTCTTCTGTTGAGATATGTGAACATCTTTGTGTAAGCCACTATTTATTAGGTATTTTTTAAACATGGTCAAAGTTAATCACTAGCTCATATAGAATTTGGTATAAAAAATAGAATGCTACTGCTATGAGAATCTAAAATGTGACATTAGCTTAGTGGAAAGATTTTATCAGCAGGCAGAAGAGTCTAGCCACTGCAGTCTGGAGAGCTTGTGACTGCTTTCAAGCAGTGTCAAATCATTTTGCCTAACTACTGTTTGCTTTATCTCTAGGCTCAGGCCATGCAATGGACCAAGTATGGGGTCTTAGGCAACATGGAGAAAACATTTAGAATGGTGATGTGTATAGTTTCTTGTTGATCCATTTAGCAAAGTCTGACAAGAGAAAATAAACATAATTTATCTTCCAAACCCAGACTCTTCTGCAGTAACAGGGAGAACTATTGATAAATATGTCTGGATGAGGTATGTAAGTCAGGATTACACCAAGTGAAGTGAAATATATGTTCAACTTGTACATGATGGAGATAAACTCATATTACACCATGCCACTCCGCAGAATGAAAAGGAGGAAACATCACAGTGCTAAGGGATGTGCTATCTGTGTGTGGCTTGTATTGTAAGCTCATTGAGAAACATAGTATTTGTAGCACTGCAAGGTTGGAAAAAATTGTTTTTGTATAGAAATTTTAAACAATCATAAGGGGTCACTGTAAAATGGCAACCAGAGCAGAACTTAAGAATGTGGCACATGGGCTTCCGTGGTGGCGCAGTGGTTGAGAGTCCGCCTGCCGATGCAGGGGACACGGGTTCGTGCCCCGGTCCAGGAGGATCCCACGTGCCGCGGAGCAGCTGGGCCCGTGAGCCATGGCCGCTGAACCTGTGCGTCCGGAGCCTGTGCTCCGCAACAGGAGAGGCCGCAACGGTGAGGGGCCCGCGTACCACAAAACAAAAAACAAACAAAAAAAAAAGAATGTGGCACAGAATCATTTTCAAAATCCCCACCAATTCTTCAAGTATTCCTCCTAGACTTTGGGAAGACCAGCACTGAGTCAGTGGATTTTCCGTCTAAGAGCACTGAGTCAGTGGATTTCCCGTCTAAGCTTATTGTTTCAAATGACCTTAAGCTACTAAAGAAAAGGAGGAATGGACCAGAGAGGGTCATGGTTAAGAGGCAAACACTATCGTGTTTGAAATCCATGATGTAATACCTTTGGCTGTGATTATTTGCACATAAAATTAACTATAGACAAACATTCTGGCTAACCACTAAGTATTTGAGGAATCGGTATTCTAAAATAGATGTCAAACTCAGGTCTATACAGCAGAAGCCTATACTAAAATGGTTCTTCTCCATAAGGTAATTAGCTGGCAAAGAGTCAGATGAAAACTTGATGGAGAAGTTCCCATGACATTCAGAGATCCTGGAGTTTGAATTTGATGTAGTAAGTTTGACGCAAGTCTGGGTTGTATTTTGGGTTGAGTAGAGGGTGCCATCATCTTTAACCCATTGCTATTTTATTTTTCTGTCACATGCATCCAAAATCAGCCCCCAACTTATGTAGCCTCCAAGTTGAGTTAACTCTAAAATCTGGCAAACTTAACTCCGACCTGAGGCTGGGACCTGGGACCCTTAGCTGCAGTGCTGCAATGCTCGCACCTGGAGAAACGTCTCCTCCAGCAAAAAAAATACAAAGAAACTGTAAGAGACTAAAAATAACTGTGTGCACACACAGTTGGGGCAAATTCTGGACAAAAAGACCAAAAAAACCCCCAACTGCTGCTTCTGAAGAGCTGGGAGCAAAAACAGGTCGGGAGCAAAAGCAGGGTACCGCTCATGCGCCCTGCACTCAACACCACCTAAGGGGTGGGCAAAACAACTAAGCCACCCCTCCAGCCCAACCCGTGGACACAGCCCTTCCCTCACCCCATATAAGGAACCAGCTTGCCCCTCCTTGGAAGGGAGCGAGCAAGGGAACCTCTTACTTGTTCTCAATCCCCCCTGCTGTAGCAGGGGCCTCAATAAAGCCTTGCCTGAATTTGTTGTCTGGCCTCTAGTCAATTTCTATTGATTGGGGAAGGCCAAGAACCCTGGTCGGTATCAGATTCACCTATATCTCTTTATACTCTGTCTGTTTTGTCCTAACTTAAGTTGGCTTATATGCTGAAATATACAGCCTGGGTACCAGAGCTCCCCAAACAATCAAATGGTTGTTCCTTTATTTTTGTAAAAAAAATGCTTAACCTGCCCCTGAAAATAACTGTCTCTTTTTTGATTAAATAAACCCTGTAATTTATGAGTACGTACATCAAATTTTGTGAAAACTCTGACATTACCTTGGCAGGATCCCTAATTTAACACTATGTGGTTGAATAACTGAATGAAAGTTTGCACACTCAATGAACTGACTATATTTAGTTTTTCTTCAGATCTTAGCCTTTTAGAATTCTCTCTTCTCCTCTTTCCCTGTAGCTCCTCCTTTTCTCTCTTCTCATCTTCCCCTCCCTCACCTCCCCCTCTTCTCCTCCTCTGTCTTCTACCTCTTTTCACTTCCCTTAGGATCCAGCTATGAGGATCTTAGGAAGAAAGGCAGAAAAGAGTTATCACCAATATAATATCTATTATTTAAAATATATCATAGATTTAATATTATGACTTTCTGAGTAATATCGTATGTAATTTTGCCCACTTAGACATGGCAAAAATATCCCACAGAGGTTCCATAACTTAGTCTAAGTCATACAAGTGGTGGCCGTATAACTTGTGTAGTAATTACCTAGTGCTTTATTCATTCATTTATACATTCAACAAATACTTTCTCAATTACCCTTGGTGTTCAAGTCCTGTTCTAGGATCTGAAAATACACTTGTCAACAAGACAAGTGACATCACTGTCCTGATCCTGATTAGGCATATATTTTTGAGATCAGTCAGATTGAAAAAAAACTAAACTAATACATAAAAGAGATTATTTAAATTGTGGAATGCTGCAAAGAAAATTAAGTAGAATAATTTGGTAGTGTGAAGTAGAGGATGCTGATAGAGAAGGACAGTTTCAGACAGGATGTATATAAAGAAGGCTTCTATGAAAAAGTAATATTTAATCAGAGCTCTGAAAGCCAGAAGAGCTTGAGAAGATCTGGGGAAGAGCATTCTAGGCAGAGGGAACAGCAAATGCAAAGTCCCTGTGTAGTGAACAGAGGGGACTGTTTAGGTTGATGTCACAGGTGAGGGCAGGAAGCCAATCATATGGAGCAGATACCATTGTTAGGAGTTAAGGTTTCATTTTCTTTGTAAAAGGAAAAAAAATGGGGAGTTTTTTAAAACAAGAAGTGAGAGACACGGTGTGGTTAATACTTAACAGTCACCCCATTTGATATGTGAAGGATGTTGTAAGGAGAACACTATAAGCAGGAAAGTTAAAAACAAAAACTTGAAGTGCTGTGGGTGAAAGAAATCAGAGATCTGGAGACTTACTTGATAAACACAGATCAATTAAAATTATATGAAGCTCCAGGGCTAAGACAAAAACACTTTTGAAGGATATACCACAAAGTAATAAATTACGAGGCTGTCTAGGAAGAAAGGAAACATTGAGAGCAGGAGTCACTGTACCATAAACTCTTTAAGCACTTGGAAATTTGAACCATGTGAACATATTATTTATACAAAAAAATAAAAATAAGAATACGTATATGTCTTTTGAATAGAAAAAGGTAATTAAAATCAACTTCATGTATATCAACCTATTCTCTAAAGAAGTTACTTTGTGGGATGCCAAACAAAAATTCCATTTCATTGGAAGTCAAGTAAAG
Organism: Monodon monoceros; assembly: GCF_005190385.1. Taxonomy (NCBI): domain Eukaryota; kingdom Metazoa; phylum Chordata; class Mammalia; order Artiodactyla; family Monodontidae; genus Monodon; species Monodon monoceros. The sequence goes on along the minus strand of NW_021703770.1, from coordinate 4,276,320 downwards.
AATGTGTTTCTGATAAATAAAATCATGGATTGAAGTACTGAGAAGTGTTTGCTCATTTCAAATATGTTATAGAAATGGAACCATACAGTATATAATATTTTGAGATTGGCTTTTTCACTCAACGTGATTCTTGGGAGATTTCTCCAGGTGTTGTGTGTATCAATAATCCATTCTTCTTTTATTGCTAAATAGTATTCCATGATATTGATGTACCCCAGTTTGTTTAATCATTTGCTCACTAAAGGACATCTGAGTCCTTTCCAGCTTGGAGCTTTTATGAACAAGGCTCGTATGAACATTTGTGTTCAGATTTTTGTGTGTGTGTGTGAACATGAGAATTTATTTATCTGGGATAAATGTCCAAAAGTACAACTCCTGGATTGTATGGCAGCTGCATGTTTAGTCTTTTAAGAAACTGCCGAATTGTGTTCCAGAGTGTCTGCAACATTTTGCATTCCCACCAGCAATGCACAAGCAATTCAGTTTTTCCACATCTTCGCCAGCACTTAGCGTTGTAACCATATATTTATTTTAGTCTTTCTGATAGAAGGAAGGGTCGTGATAAATAATTGTGGGTTTATTTTGCATTTGTTAATGATTAGTGGTATTGAAAGGGTCTTTATGTCCTTATTTGAAGTCTCTATATCCTTTTTGGAGAAATGGATGCTCATGTCCTGTGCTCATGTTTTAACTGGATTTTTTTTCTGTTGAGTTTTGAGAGTTCTTTGTAGGACTAGACACTACAAGACTGGACTAGACACTGCAACTATATTCTCCCAGTCTGCAGGTTGTCTTTTCATCTTCTAAACAGGACTTTCCACAATGCACACATTTTTTTTTTATTTTGATAAAGTTAAATTTGTCAGTTTTTCCTTTTATGAATTGTAATTCTGGTATGGAGGCTAAGAGCATTTGTACTATTCTCCATACTGAAAATTTTCACCTCTGTGCTTTTCTAAAAACTTTACTTTCATGTTTCGAATTTAACTCTGTGATACATTTTGAATTCATTGTTGTACAGGTTTAATGTTAAGGTTGATGCTCAGTCTTGCCAGGCAAATGCAGAAGTCTAGGCTCTCCGTTGGGAATTTGCAGGTGTGAGTACAGTAGGACACCGGTATTTCAGTGGTATCTGGCTGAAGTTGAGAGGTATTAGAAGGTTGCTCCTTCCTGGTCCTTCAGCCAGAAAAAACATGTGTGTGTGTGTGTGTGTGTGTGTGTGTGTGTGTGTGTGTGTGTGTTTCTGGTTTGCCAGCCTCTTCAGCTCCAAGTCTGGGATATGTGAGGTCAAAAGCAAACTCTCCACTGTGTCATTCCTCAGGTCCTGCTATCCCTTAGCTGATACGCCTTCTTCTCTCCACCTTTCAGAGTTTTTAATGTTTGATTTATATATAATGTCCAAAGTTTTTAGTTGTATTTAGCAGGAGGAAAAGAGAACACTGCATCTCCTCCATCTTCCCAGAAGAAGTATTATCCACATATATTTATCATGTGTTTTTGAAATAGTCTTTAAAAACTTCAAGGGAATACAACCTTTATTGTATTTAAAGGACATAATAAAACATACACCATTTAAAACTTGAAAAAATACTGTGGCCATGATTTGTTGTGCATATTGGAGAGTAAGACAATGCTTCTCTAATTTTCCATCACCTGATTGCACATCCTTAGGATAAGATGGGCAATGGCAAGACATAGCAGAAGAGTCCCATTAAAGGATACACAGGTTGTTTTAACTTCTCTGATGGAACATTTCCCTTTCTTTCCGCAGTCTACCTTCCCACAGCCCCACAACCTCTGAATATATTCTTTTGATGTGATTCTCCAGGGTTTCACTCAGTGTCAATGAAGGCAGATAACATCTTTTCATGTTTAGTTAAAAGAATGTTTTTCATCTTTCTTTTGTGTGTAACCCTGTTCTATGTGGTTCTAGATGGTTCAAAAGGAGATAATCATGCCTGCTCCAGAGAAAGAGAGAGATATACACAAATCTTAAGTGTAAAGGTAAATGCATTTTCCAAAACAAGACACCTAGGTAACCATCAAGAAATGGGATATAACTAGCAACTCGCAAATATCTCTAATGCCCCTCCCAGTCACTATCCCACCACTTTCTCCCAATAACTATCATCTTGACTTTTAACATCATGGATTAGTGTTGCCTGATATATATATATATATATATATATATATATACACACACATACGTATACACATATATACATATGAAATAATCGTAAAGTTTGTACTATAGTTCTTTTATTACCAACAACATATTATTGGTCAGAGTCACTAATTTTGTCGAATGTAGCAGTATTTCATTTATTTACACTACTGTATTTTAACTCTTGTTATAACTGTCCCATTGTATAAACATTTAATATCCATTCCTTTGCTGACAGGCATTGTATTGGGTCCAATTTTTGTCTCTTCAGCTTTCATATTTATATCTAAAATCCATTTGGAATGACTTTAAAATATGAGATAGAAGCCAAATTATTTTTGCATATAAATATCAATTGATACAGTATCCTTATTTGAAAGAATATGTCTCCATTTGTGTACATTTTGCTTTTTAAAAATCTAATGCTGCATAAAAGTAGATCTGTTTCTGAACTCATTTTTCCCATTAATCTATGTGTCTATCCTAATACCATTAACCAATGGTCTTAATGCATTTCTGTAAGGCTGATATCTGGTAGTGAATTACAAATGACTCTATCATTCTTGAAAACTGTCTTCACTTTCTTGGCCCTTTGGTCTCCTAGCTCAGAGTTCAAATGAAACTGCATTGACTTGATAGATCAGATTAGGGAGAACTGAATCCTTAAAAATACCAAAGCCTTCTAATCATGGTTGTAACATATCCCTCCACTTTTTGTAGGTTTCCTTCATTAAATACAAAAATATTCCTCTTCATTTTCATCCTTTCTTTCTTCTGCACATCTTAGTCCTGATGTATTCTACTGACATATCTTTCAGTGTAATAATCTTCTTCTCATTAATGTTAATCTGTGTTAATACCATGCATTGAGTTCGTAATTTCAATTATTTTATTTTATCACCTAGAATTTCACTATAACTCTATTTTTATTGATTCTTATTTTCTGTTGACAGTATCCATCAAATCATCTATTCTCACAAACACAATATTGCACTTCACTTTCTGTCCTGTAATTTTAATATATGGATCTCTTGAGTGTTTTTTCTGTCTAGTTTTTTCATCTCAATTTTAGATTGTTTTATTTTTGTCTCTGATATGCATGCTAATTTTTAACTGAATGCCATGAGATACTTTAGAAATTATTTAAGGTTCTGGATGGTGTTATATTCCTGCCTTAAAACTTATTTTCCCTTCTCCCAAATAGTTAGGATAGGAACAGATCACCTTAAACCAGTCTGAGATTAATATGACTTGAAACTGGGATTCAGTCTTTATTAGAGCTTGTTCATCTCCATTTCACCCTTTCCTCCCATACGTAGCCCTTTGGGAGGCTACATGTTTATTAGGGACCCTCTTCCTGGTGGATCTTGTCATCCAACTTGTGTCTTCCCAGATCTGTTAGAATACTGAGTCATTTTAGCTTTTCAGCCTTTCCCCTAATTCTGTTCTGCTTTTCAACCTCTCAGCCATTGTTAAGGAATTAGTAAATTTCTTGTGTGGAAAACTGGCATACCTATTGGATTATCTTTCTATTTTTCCCTTACTTACAGAACTTTTTTCCCTTCAAGTTCTCTAAGCTTGGTAGCTCTGTGGTGGCTTCAAACACATATGCTTCTTAAAAATTTTATCCAGTTTTTCAAATTGTTCTCCTTGGGAATATTAATCTGATACTATCTAGTTTTCCATAGCTAGAAGCAGAGGTCTTTTTCTCTTTTATTTTAACTCCTGTTATAACTGTCTCGCATTTACCTTCTGTCTTGGTGGAATTTTAAAACCCTGTGGTTGCAAACAGGAAATCTCTTCCTGTCTGTCACAAATTCTGGCATACAGGTGTCCAATAATCATAAAGGTTGCTATTTTTCATACGATTTAAAGCAAGTTCTGTAGTATGTCTATTCCTCTAGAAATAGATAAAGTGTCCTTCTATTAATATTTGGAATTGATGTGAGTCACAGCTGAAGTTTTTTAGAATCAGTAGTCATGCTTTATGGTTTGGTGCTATTTTATCAACCTTCTTGAAGAATTTTCATTAAAAATAGTCCCCCTTCCAATATAATTGAAAATATTTTTCATTGTACTACAGTCTCCTACTTATTAAGAGGTAATAATTGTTTTCTATTGAGCAACTGCTTTTCTTAAAATGGAACTGCAGAATTTCGTATTTCCCTCTTTGAAGGGACCACCAGTAAAATCAGAATGAAATTAGTTGCCAAACAATAGCAAGTTTATAGGAAACTCTGTATTTGTGGACCAGACTACCTCTGGTTTTGTTTTTTCTACTATTATTTTTGTCCTACTTTCTTCAGTTATGTTTAAGATTTCTGTTGAAAAATATAGAAATCATTTTGTTTGCTTGTTAATTTTGTTTCTTTGGTTCCTTTTTGGTTTTTAGTTAGCTACTTTAAAACCTTTAAAAATGTTGATAGAGTAGTGTAAAAGTGATAAACTAAATAAAAAAGAAATGTTTTTATTTCCCAAACCTCAACTGTAAATGCTCAAAAAATTAGATATTGCATTTATATATTAAAACTAGGCAAGAAGAAGGCACTTTAAACAAAATACGTGCTGAATACGGAATTCTCTTTTACATATGTTTTTCTGTAGAGTCACTCAGATTTTCACAGATTAGGTGTTTGATGAATGATAAATGAATTAATCAATATTTATTGAGTAATAATACATAAATTAATTGAGAGGGAAGTAAAATTAGACACACTAAACTCAATACTACTTTGGGACACAGAGACAAGAATGTATTTAATATACAGTAAATTAACATAATTTTCCTCGAACTGACATGAAATACTTAGCTTTTCGGTACTGATACATGTAGGAATCTGAAGGGCCAAAAGTGTTTGCTCTATTTTAAAACAGGCAGATTCTATTGGACCATTTCCTCCAGAATGCAACTTTGTTCAAGATGACTCTAAAAGCCCTCTTGTTCTCAGGTCATGCATTAGAGTGGAACAAGCATATTTGTGCTCACACAGATCTGGATTTTAGTGCTTAAAAAATATTTCCGTGACTTTGAAAACTTATTTAACTTCTCTGAGCTTCAGTTTCTTCAATGTCAAATAAACTCCTAATTTTAATTCTTAGAAGCTAGATGTATCAGTGGGCAAAGAGTTTACAAGGGGAGGGCAAGAATGAGGAGGATATCATGATGTTTGATTTTTAATAATGTGCAGCTATCTGCAGTTGGTGAAAGACGTGGGCAGCAGAGCTGTGGCTGCATACACAAGGGAGGGGAATGTTGGACTCGCAGGTGGCCAAAGTGAAGAGTGGCCCCGGTCAGAAACAGAGGAGAGGAAGTAGGAGTTTCTGAAGGTAGGAGAAGTCTTAGCGCACGTCCCCTCATTAACTGGCTGGCTGATGCAGAGAACCATGTAACCAGTCACTCCTGTCTTTTAATTAATTAATTAATTTTTACTCTTTTTAGATAGAATGCATACATTTTATACTATTTGTTGACTTCAACAACTGTCTACACCCATGCATCACTGCCCAAAATACAACATATAATGAAAGTCCCTTCCTAACCCTTTCCAGTCATCAACCCTACCTCCTCAGTTAAATATTTCCTTGTATCTAGCACCAGGTTGGTTTTGCATGCGCTTGAATGTCACATAAATGGAATCATACATTAATTTCTTTTTGTGGCTGGCTTCTTAAATTCAGCATAAGGCTTTATGATTCATGCATGTTATGCATATTTCAGTAGCTAATTCCTTTTTATTAGTGAGTAGTATTAATATGACACACACTTTATTTGTTTCTGTGTTGGGGGACATTTACCATTTTACTGGTTATTGGCTATTTTAAATGACACTGCTATGAATATTCTTACACAAGTTTTTTGTGGACATACATTTTCATCTATCTGGAGTAAATATTTTAAACTCTACCTCTGTCCATACAGAAAAATGAATTCAAAATGCATCATAACAAACTTCAAAGTTAGAACCAAAAAGTTTCTAGATAAAAACAGTAGAGAATATCTTTTACTAGCTTGGGTTGGCAATATCATGTTAGGACATTAAAAGAAAAACAAACTCTAGACATTAAAATATATAAATTTGCTATCATTAAAATAAAACTTTCAGTATGGTGCATAATCATCTATAAAAATACTGAATCACTGTGCTGGAGAGCTGAAACTAATATAATATTATAAGCCAACTATACTTCAATTTAAAAAAATAAATAAAACTTCTGATTTTCAAAAATTACTGCTAAGAAAATTAATAGGATGACACAAACTGAAGAACTATATGTGTGTGTATGTATATGTGTGTGTGAAGTACTCCTATAATTTGGCCATAAAAAAGTAATGAAAATGGGCAGAAGTTTGAATAAACACTACACAGAGAAGATAAATGAATGGCCAATGAGTACATGAAAAGGTGCTAAACATCACTGAGTCATCAGGGAAATGCCAACTGATACTACAATAAAATGCCTTTTGCCATACACTGGAAGAGCTAAATTTTAAAAAGATATCAATACTAAACATCCTCACACTGGTGAGGATGTGGAACTGACAGAAGTACGTACAAACACCTTTTGGGAGAATGCTTGGCTGACTCCTAAAAAGTTAACAATACATCTATGACCCAGTCATTCTCAAACACTTTTAAAAAATAACTAACATTAATTGAATATTTGCTAACTGTGAGACAACGATCAAATTATATTTTGTGTGTATTACTCCATTTTATCTTCCCAATAATATTTTCAGAAAAGACTAATTGTATTCCCATTTTGTAGCTGTTTAATGACTTGGGTGATTCAAATGCTTGGCTAAGATCATTGTGACTAAGACATTAAAATATTTATAGTTTTCCTGGGAAGATAAAAACACACAGGATTTAGTCAAATTCTGGGGTTTGGGACCCCAGTTATGAATCTCTTTTACTAAAACAAGCTGTTTGACCTCTCAAAATCTCACTGTCACACCTGGGAAGTGGGCAGAGCCATGACTTTATGGTTGGTTAGCAAGAGTAAACGGGACAGCACACTTGAAGGGATAAGCAGCGAACTTCTACGTAGAATTAAAACGTTTATTTCTTTCCTTTTCCCCTTCTCCTTAAACATATTCTAGTGCTTGGATATTTTCATTCTGAGATATCAGACTCAAGTACCTGCAGTTTTGAGAAAATGTGAGTTTTCAATATACTGCTGCAAAACTAGTACCCAGTTTTCTTCAGAAGTGCTAGCTTGAGAAAATGCAGGGTCTTATTCATATGCGGGGGCTCTACGGTTCACTGAACCTTTGAATTTATGTTCTAGGTTCTGTGCTCTCTGATGTGCCACCAGATTATAGAAGGCAGTGCAGCCTGCAAGAAAGGCCTTATCTGCCTTGTTACAATGATAAAGGGAATTTCAGCCACAAATCTTTCTGTGGTGAGAAAGAAAAACCTCCTGGCTAAACGAAATCTTTACTGAGGTGCAACCATCAAGGACCTCCTACACGTTATTGATATTGCCTGTTCTTCTAGTAATAAGTCTATGAAATGATGAGCTCATTTTCTTGCCCAATGTTGAGCAGAACTCGCTCCCTGATAGTTAGACCTCCATGATCCCCTCTTACGGCTCTAATGCAGGGGCCTGCTGACCACCAAAGGCACTGTCATAATCTGTTGGTTTCAGAAGGGACTGGGGCATCCATCTGAGCTGACAGCATGGGCTGAAACAGAGGAAGGAGGAGGTATATACCATGCATTTACCCCTTACTCTATTCTTATCACTACACTAAGCACTTGCAGTCCTTTCTAATTTAAACACCATTATACACCTATGGATTGGCATTAGTGTGTCTATTTGTAATAGGGAAGATCAAATCTGACTCCATATTGGATCTTTTCCTTTAACCTTTGTATTCTATTGCTTTTGTTACAAGTTAAGAATATTGCCTATAGCCTGAAATATACAGGACAGCTCACTCTCAAGGCTCTGACCTTTAAAGGTATGACAATTTTCCATTCACAAAGAGATAAAAAGTTGCAGAACGGAGAATAACACTTGTTTTGTTGGCAGATTACAGGAACATTGTGACCTGACCTTTGTGGACAGCTGTGAGAACAAAGGATTCCAACACCAGGAAGTCTGCAACAATCAACCACACCCCCTCCCCTTTTAGTTATAAAAGAAGCCAGAATTCTAACTCCGGTAAGATGATTCTTTGGGACACTAGTCCACCATCTTCTCAGTCTGCTGGCTTTTCGAATAAAGTTACTATTCCTTGCCCCAACAACTCGTCTCTTAATTTACTGGCCTGTTGAGCGGCAAGAAGTACAAGCTTGGACTCAGTAACATATTTTAAAGATAAGGATATTGCCCAGGTTCATGCAGCTAGTAACTGATAAACCAGGATTTTAACCTTATGTCTTATTGCAAAGCATTTATAATTTGGCCACCAAACAAATTAGTTTGGTGACAATGATTTGGTGGTGTTGGTGTTGAAAGGCTGATGGCGATGTTATGATGACAGTGATTACTGTGGTGGTGAGATGAAGTGCATGAGCAGTACTTCCCGAGTAGAATTACAATTTAGGACAGAATAGTTATTATATATTCAGTGAATAAACAGTTCTAAGCACCTGCAAACTATGGATACTAAGTTAACTAACCCACTTTTCTTATCTTCAACTAGTTTATGGTCCTCTTATGGAGAGAACAAATAGGCAACTAAATACTTTTAAAAGTGTTAGTGTTGGGCTTCCCTGGTGGCGCAGTGGTTAAGAATCCGTCTGCCAATGCAGGGGACACGGGTTCAAGTCCTGGTACAGGAAGATCCCACATGCCGCAGAGCAACTAAGCCTGTGCACCACAACTACTGAGCCTGTGCTCTAGAGCCCATGAACCACAACTACTGAGCCCGCATGCCACAACTACTGAAGCCCACATGCCTAGAGCCTGTGCTCTGCAACAGGAGAAGCCACCACAATAAGCCCGCGCACAACAATCAAGAGTCCCTGCTCGCCGCAACTAGAGAAAACCCACGGCAGCAATGAAGACCCAACACGGCCCAAAAAACGTATTAGTGTTCAGTGCTATATAAGTATTTCAATTCAATGAATAAATATTTTGTCTGACTTTCCTGGCCCGTGCATGATGCTGGGTGCTTAGAAAGCAGAAAAGAGGTGCTTGTGACACAGTGGGGAAAAAAAGCGTGGAGGGAAGGGCAATGTGCTGGAAAAGGGAGAGCAACCAACCATGTGAGCAGCACAGCCCCAGGGAGAGTTCATACGGGAGGCCGCAGAGGGAAAGGACTTTATTTGCCAGAAAAAAACAGCATGAAAACATGTAAAAGCACCCCAGATCAAAGAAATGACAAGTAAAAAGATAAGGAAACATGAAATAGCGTGACATGTTTAAGCAATGTCTAAAAAACTCAGTGTGCTGGCCCCAGGCATAAGGGAAAAGGAGAGAAAGTTAAGTCTTGAAAGCTAACCACAGTCCCTGCCACAAGGGCCTCTTCTGCCATGTTCCTGAGGTTGAACTTAAGGGACCATTGTCAGGTCATTGCAGGATTTTAAGAACAAGGTAGATATGGGAAGATTCATTATGTCACTCGCCAAGAACATGCCTGGTATTATGCTTCTTCCACATACTGCCATGGGAGAACTCCTAGCTAGGGGAGAGACCAGACTATTGATGTCAGTATACCCCATGTCTAACAGGCCTGGCAGAAAATATGCACAGTCACTCATTTAGCCATTCAAAAAACAAATTATATACATATATGTGTGTATATATATATATATATATATATATATATATATATAAATATACATATATGTATATAATTATGTGTTTACTATGTAGTAAATTAGTATGTGTTTAACTTTTTGGAGTTATGTTCCAAATCAGGGAGACAAATGCAAGCACAAAATAGTTTACCTCTTTTAAAGGCCCAGACATTATCCTCATGGATAGGCCTTGTTTTATATTGTCTCTTCATTTGGAATTTAAAAAATATAACCCAGTGTGTGAAACATTTGAGAACGTAGATTTTGATGTGAAACATGCCTCATTTGAATCCTAGGCCCAAAATGACTCAACTAAATCACGACCTAGAGCTTTAACTCAACCTCTCTAAACCTAAGTTTCCTCATTTTCAAAACACAGATTAAAATAGTACATAATTGTGAGGATGTAGAAAATAATGTACTTAAAGCATTGAGCCCATACAGGATAAATCCAAGGAGAAACATGTCAAGACACATATTAATCGAACTATCAAAAATTAAATACAAAGAAAAAATATTAAAAGCAGCAACAGAAAAACAACAAATAACATACAAAGGAATCCCCATAAGGTTAATAGTTGATCTTTCAGCAGAAAATCTGCAAGGCAGAAGGGAGTAGCAGGACATATTTAAAGTGATGAAAGGGAAAAACCTGCAACCATGATTACTCTACCCAGCAAGGATCTCATTCAGATTCGACAGAGAAAGAAAAACCTTTACAGACAAGCAAAAACTAAGAGAATTCAGCACCACCAAACCAGCTTTACAACAAATGCTAAAGGAACTTCTCTAGGCAGGAAATACAAGAGAAGGAAAAGACCTACAATAACAAACCCAAAACAATTAAGAAAATGGTAATAGGAACATACACTTTGATAATTACCTTAAATGTAAATGGATTAAATGCTCCAACCAAAAAGACATACACTGGGTGAATGGATTAGAAAACAAGACCCATATATATGCTGTCTATAAGAGACCGACTTCAGACCTAGGGACACACACAGACTGAAAGTGAGGGGATGGAAAAAGATATTCCATGCAAATGGAAATCAAAAGAAAGCTGGGGGCTTCCCTGGTGGTGCAGTGGTGGAGAGTCCGCCTGCCGATGCAGGGGACACGGGTTCGTGCCCCGGTCCGGGAAGATCCCACATGCCGCGGAGCGGCTGGGCCCGTGAGCCATGGCCACTGAGCCTGCGAGTCCGGAGTCTGTGCTCCGCAATGGGTGAGGCCAAAACGGTGAGAGGCCCGCATACAGCAAAAAACAAAAACAAAAACAAAAACAAAGCTGGAGTAGCAATTCTCATATCAGACAAAACAGACTTTAAAATAAAGACTACAACAAGAGACAAACAAGGACACTACATAATGATCAAGGGACAAGAAGAAGATATAACAATTGTAAATATTTATGCACCCAACATAAGAGCACCTCAATACATAAGGCAAATGCTAACAGCCATAAAAGGGGAAATTTACAGTAACACAATCATAGTAGGGGACTTTAACACCCCACTTTCACCAATGGACAGATCATCCAAAATGAAAATAAATAAGGAAACACAAGCTTTAAATGATACATTAAACAAGATGGACTTAATTGATATTTATAGGACATTCAATCCAAAAGCAACAGAAAACACTTTATTCTTAAGTGCTCATGGAACATTCTCCAGGATAGATCATATCTTGGGTCAGAAATCAAGCCTCAGTAAATTTAAGAAAATTGAAATCATATCAAGTATCTTTTCCGACCACAACGCTATAAGACTAATTCGCAATTACAGGGAAAAAAATCGGTAAAAAATACAAACACATGGAGACTAAACAATACACTACTTAATAACCAAGAGATCACTGAAGAAATCAAAGAGGAAATCAAAAAAATACCTAGAAACAAATGACAATGAAAAAATGATGACCCAAAACCTATGGGATGGAGCAAAAGCAGTTCTAAGAGGGAAGTTTACAGCAATAAAATCCTACCTCAAGAAACAAGAAACATCTCAAATAAACAACCTAACCTTAAACCTAAAGCAACTAGAGAAAGGAGAACAAAAAACCCCCAAAGTTAGCATAGGAAAGAAATCATAAAGATCAGATCAGAAATAAATGAAAAATGAAGGAAATATTAGTAAAGATCAAAAAAACGAAACGCTGGTTCTTTGAGAAGATAAACAAAATTGATAAACCATTAGCCAGACTCATCAAGAAAAAGAGGGAGAAGACTCAAATCAATACAATTAGAAATGAAAAAGGAGGAGTAACAACTGACATTGTAGAAATACAAAGGATCATGAGAGATTACTACAAGCAACTATATGCCAATAAAATGGACAACCTGAAAGAAATGGACAAATTCTTAGAAAAGCACAACCTTCTAAGACTGAACCAGGAAGAAACAGAAAATACAAACAGACTAATCACAAGCACTGAAATTGAGACTGTGATTAAAAATCTTCCAACAAACAAAAGCCCAGGAACAGATGGCTTCACAGGCGAATTCTATCAAACATTTAGAGAAGAGGTAACACCTACCCTTCTCAAACTCTTCCAAAAGATAGCAGAGGGAGGAACGCTCCCCAACTCATTCTACAAGGCCACCATCATCCTGATTCCAAAACCAGACAAAGATGTCACAAAGAAAGAAAACTAGAGGCTAATATCACTGATTAACATAGATGCAAAAATCCTCAACAAACTACTAGCAAACAGAATCCACAGCACATTAAAAGGATCATACACTATGATCAAGTGGGATTTATCCCAGGAATGCAAAGATTCTTCAATATGTGCAAATCAATCAATGTGATACACCATATTAACAAATTAATGAATAAAAACCATAAGATCATCTTAATAGATGCAGAAAAAGCTTTTGGCAAAATTCAACACCCATTTATGATAAACCCCCTCCCCCCAGAAAGTAGGCATAGAGGGAACTTACCTCAACATAATAAAGGCCATATATGACAAACCCACAGCCAACATAGCTCTCAATGGTGAAAAACTGAAAGCATTTCCAGTAAGATCAGAAACAAGACAAGGTTGCCTACTCTCACCACTATTATTCAACATAGTTTTGGAAGTTTTAGCCACAGCAATCAAAGAAAAAGAAATAAAAGGAATCCAAATCGGAAAAGAAGCAGTAAAGCTGTCACTGTTTGCAGATGACATGATACTATACATAGAGAATCCTAAAGATGCTACCAGAAAGCTACTAGAGCTAACCAATGAATTTGGTAAAGTTGCAGGATACAAAATTAATGTGCAGAAATCTCTTGCATTCCTATACACTAATGATGAAAAAACTGAAAGAGAAATTAAGGAAACACTCCCATTTACCACTGCAACAAAAAGAATACAATACCTAGGAATAAACCTACCTAAGGAGACAAAAGACCTGTATATAGAAAACTATAAGACACTGATGTAAGAAACTAAAGATGATACAAACAGATGGAGAGATATACCATGTTCTTGGATTGAAAGAATCAACACTGGGACAATGACTCTACTACCCAAAGCAATCTACAGATTCATTGCAATCCCTATCAAACTACCAATGGCATTTTTCACAGAACTAGAGCAAAAAATTTCACAATTTGTATGGAGACATAAAAGAACCCAAAGAGCCAAAGCAACCTTGAGAAAGAAAAATGGAGCTGGAGGAATCAGGCTCCTGGACTTCAGACTACACTACAAAGCTACAGTAATCAAGGCAGTATGGTACTGGCACAAAACCAGAAATATAGATCAATGGAACAAGATAGAAAGCCCAGAGATAAACCCACACACATATGGTCACCTTATTTTTGATAAAGGAGGCAAGAATATACAATGGAGAAAAGACAGCCTCTTCAATAAGTGGTGCTGGGAAAACTAGACAAGTACATGTAAAAGAATAAAATTAGAACACTCCCTAACACCATATACAAAAATAAACTCAAAATGGATTAAAGACCTAAATGTAAGGCCAGACACTATAAAATTCTTAGAGGAAAACATACGCAGAACACTCTATGACATAAATCACAGCAAGGTCCTTTTTAATCCACCCCTAGAGAAATGGAAATAAAAACAAAAATAAACAAATGGGACATAATGAAACTTAAAAGCTTTTGCACAGCAAAGGAAACCGTAAACAAGACGAAAAGAGAACCCTCAGAATGGGAGAAAATATTTGCAAGTGAAGCAACTGACAAACGATTAATCTCCAAAATATACAAGCAGCTCATGCAGCTCAATATCAAAAAAACAAACAACCCAATCCAAAAATGGGCAGACGACCTAAATAGACATTTCTCCAATGAAGAAATACAGATTGCCAATAAAAACATGAAAGCATGCTTAACATAACTAATCTTTAGAGAAATGCAAATCAAAACTACAATGAGGTATCGCCTCACACCAGTCAGAATGGCCATCATCAAAATATCTACAAACAGTAAATGCTGGAGAGGGTGTGGCAAAAAGGAAACCCTCTGGCACTGTTGGTGGGAATGTAAATTGATACAGCCCCTGTGGAGAATAGTATGGAGGTTCCTTAAGAAACTAAAAATAGAACTACCATATGACCCAGCAATCCCACTACTGGGCATATACCCTGAGAAAACCATAATTCAAAAAGAGTCATGTAGCACAATGTTCATTGCAGCTCTATTTACAATAGCCACGACATGGAAGCAACCTACGTGTCCGTTGACAGATGAATGGATTAAGAAGATATGGCACATATATACAATGGAATATTACTAAGCCATAAAAAGAAACGAAATTGAGTTATTTGTAGTGAGATGGATGGACCTAGAGACTGTCATACAGAGTGAAGTAAGTCAGAAAGAGAAAAATAGATACATATGCTAACACATATATATGGAATCTAAAGAAAAAGAATGGTTCTGAGGAACCTAGTGGCAGGACAGGAATAAAGAAGCAGACGTAGAGAAAGGACTTGACGACACGGGGAGTGGGAAGGGTAAGCTGGGATGAATTGAGAGAGTGCACGGACTTATATATACTACCAAATGTAAAATAGGTAGCTAGTGGGAAGCAGCCACATAGCACAGGGAGATCAGCTGGGTGCTTTGTGACCACCTAGAGGGGTGGGATAGGGATGGTGGGAGGGAGACGCAAGAGGGAGGACATATGCGGATATATGTATATGTATAGCTGATTCACTTTGTTATAAAGCAGAAACTAACACCATTGTCAAGCAATTATACTCCAATAAAGATGTTAAAAAAATAAAAATAAAGCATTGAGTACCTATCAGGCACATAGTAAATAATCATAATGTTAGCCATTATCATTACTTGCTTGCTAGCTAGACTACTGACACCTTATTCTAACTGTTGTTATTCCTAGTATATTTCCCTACATTTTAAATCTGTAGCTGGCTTGCAATTATCCTTCCAAAATATCTGCAATAATATTTCCTGCTCTCAAAGCTTCAGTGGTTGTCCTTTACCTATAGATCAAACACAATCCAAACCTCAATCTTTTTCATTGTTATGCATTTTACACCGTGTTTTAAAATGAACAAATATTGTTACATAAATCCATGCCAAGTTTCCTGAACCCACCATTTTGTTTAAGTTGTTCTTTCTGCTTAAAAGTTTCCCCATTTTGTATCTGTTTCTTGAAATCCTGTTCTAGTATTTTTCATGTCCTCCTGTCTCCAAGTAAATGCACCTCTCTTCTCCTAAATTACCATAGCATTGTATACATTTATGCTCCCCCAATGATATTTGCTATGTATATAATCTTGGATTATTGCTTTCCTGAGTTTGTTATTTGAATTAACAATGATTATGCATATGATTTGTGAGTATCTACAATAGGCCACACTTCTTGCAGTTTATAACCTACAATATCTCTAACTTTCACACACCTCCCTGAGATAAGTATTATGGGATCCATTTACTTAAGTTGACCATGAGGTTCAGGGATTTTAGGTAGGATCACACAGTAAGGGAAAAAAGCAGTTTTCAAGCCCATGCCTGACTTTAAAGCTCATTCCATTCTACCAACTTGTTTTAAATGTACCTTCTTCGGCTAGATTATAGATTCTTTGAAATCAGGAGAAGTATTTTATTCCATTCTGCATATCCTCTAAGCCCTAGCCTTGAGTCTATTTTTCGACATGGAGCTAGCTACTGTGCCACGCATTTGTACATGTTATTTCAAACACTGCTGTCAACAACTCTCTAAGACAGATATTATTATCATTGCTAGTTGAACTCACATATGGAGACTGAGACAAAGATGGTTACAGTGACTGGGTAACCTGTTGTAGATGACACAGAAAGTAAGTGGCAAAGGCTGGATTTGAAGAAAAACAGGAAACTTAGTGAGAACCCGGTGTGCGCTGGGCACTAGCTTAGGCAGGTAGATGCTGAGAAGCCATCCTAGACCCTGACGGCAAAGCTCTTGGATCTAGGAACACAGGACGTGTGTGAGGAGAGCCATGAAAGATGATTTTAAAGACTAAAAGAAGTGCTTCAGCTCCAACCAGCAAATCCCGTCTTAGTGAGGGCTGCATCAGATTAGGCCCATGCATTTTGACAGTTCCACTCAATTTTATCCACTTTTCTCTTGAAGTTTGAAATGTATAAGATTCCATAGGGGATGTTATGAAAAATGTCTATTTTTACATTTAATTTGCACTTATCAAGCTGAGAATTTTTAGGAGACCTAACTTTGCCTCACGGAAAATCCTCTTTAAGTCGTTTTAGGCCTTTTATTCTTAGGAACCATCTGGTGAGAAACCTGGGTTCTTAGTTGGAAACTTTTCATTTATCCTGTTTCTTTTATTTATGGCATCTTTCTTCCTTTTCTTCCTTTCTGTTCTATGACTCCAGACAAACTTACTTCCTTTCCTCACTTCCTTCATCTATCTAGCAATGACTTTCCCCTCTTTACTGGCAGATATGAATATATTTATGAATACTACCAGAGAATTAATTAGTGTTAGAAGGATGCTCTACTAAGAAAAACTATGGACTTTGGAGACAAACAGACTGCGATTCAAATGTCAACTCCACCACTTTATAGAAATTTAGCCTTAAGTAAACTCTATGACATGCTCTGACATAACCTATTAACCTATAGAATGGGAATACTAGAATTTATGTTTAGAGTAGTGTCTTATAAAGAGTGAAGATATCAATATAGTGACGAACTATGGTGTCAGGTACAAGGGACAATCAGTAAATGAAAGATGTTCTTATCTTTATTATTTAATTGCTATCACCATGCTATTTATAGAATTCATGGAACTGCTAGATGGTACCATGTATTTCTGGACAAGGAATACAATTCAAAGCTACTGTTATTGGTGCTCTGAGTGCCATGTAGGGAAGATGCCTTCATACACAAATGTATGTCTTGCTGGCCTGTAGTGTTTGTCTCTCAATGTTCTTCCAGGATAATGGACCAGGAATTAAGGGAATCAATCTTTCTGTCTCTTAGACTACATACAATAGCTGCCCAAGGATGTCTCTTGCTTTTTTTTTTTTTCGGTACGTGGGCCTCTCACTGTTGTGGCCTCTCCCGTTGCAGAGCACAGGCTCCGGACGCGCAGGCTCAGCGGCCATGGCTCACGGGCCCAACCGCTACGCGGCATGTGGGATCTTCCCGGACTGGGGCACGAACCCGTGTCCCCTGCATCAGCAGGCGGACTCTCAACCGCTGCGCCACCAGGGAAGCCCTGTCTCTTGCTTTATAATTTATCAGGTAGCACTTATCAGATGACCACAGAATAATTCACTTTCTGAATAGCTCCTTGCTCACACCCTCTAGTCTAAATATAATGTGAGGTATGAGTAATTTTATTTAATTTAAAAAGGTACAGTAACTTTAATTAATCTGCTTTCTTGTTTGTAGGTATTTGGAAAGTAGACTAATTGGATGCCAGCGATTTGCTGAGCTCCTGCCGAGCTCCTGTCGAGCTCCTAGTCCTTCCCTTGGCCTCCTGGAAGCCATTTTTCCTTCTACAGGACCTGCCAATGTCTCTCCACCATGTAATGGAAAGCTGGATTTAGTTCCTTCTTATGTCTTGCAAATTCTTCCCCTCAGACTTTGGAGGATGTCCAATAGAGTCTTCCCCTGTTTAAACTTTTCCTGATTTCATGGCAACAAACCTATTTCTCTCTGCCAGTGACACAGAGGCACATTTCCTCCTAAAAATATAAAGGAAAACATAATTTTCTACCATTAAAATTATTTTCTGGTAGAAACAATTAATTTACTCTAATAAGTTTCCTTGCAGTCTGCATAGAAGATCCATATCCTTCCTATTAAACTGACTGACCTTATTGCTCACAAAATTAGAACCCTGACTAATGGCATGTTCCTTCCTGCTCTCAGTCATCTGGTATTAATGGTGCTGTGTCCAAACAGTTTGTTTTTAAATCTCACATAACTTATCAGCCCCTGATAGCAGCAGTGACAGTTTCAGCTTATCCTGCTACATCTACATAATTCAATAAGGCAACATTTATTAAACATTCACTATGTGCCAAACTCTGTGCTTTCAGAAATAAAGCACTGTATCAGACAACTAAACACCTCAAGTACTGGGAGGACACCACATGCCATGGTCCCTGGATTTTTTAAAAGGAAAAAAAAAGTATACTAAAGGTTTTAATAAAGAAGCATTCTATTCATCTAAGGAAGGTCATAAAAGCTTCACAGTTAGTTGGTGCAGTCAAGTCTCAAAGACTAAGGAATTTTCTAGGTGGGAAAGGGAGTCAGGTAGAATAGTGGAACAGACTTAGCAATGATAATCAAATACATAAAGACAAAGAGGGAGGAAATATTATCATATATTCCAGAAGTGCTACGGATTACAATAACCAAAGGACAGGGCTGGGGGAAGAGATGGGAATGCACAAGTTAGGCCAGGGCCAGATATGAGGATCTATTAGGTCAAATTTTGGACTTTAGATCTTATTCTGTTGATACACCCATCAAAGTATCTCAAGCTTGGGACTAACACGGTTAGATTTGCTTTTAGAAAACCTCACTTATCCACATAATACAGGACAAAGTGGAGGAAGAGAGACCACGTGGAAGATTCCATGATAGCTCAGGCTGGAAATGTAAGAGCCTAACTCAGGGAGGTGATGAACATTCACAAATAACGACAGATACTTTGGAAGCAGATACATGGGTTTCAATTATCGCTCACCTCATTAAAAACGTGTGCCTTAGCTGGACCTCATCTTGTCTCCAAGCCTCATCTATAAAGTGTGGATAGTGGTATTACTCACCTAAGAAAAATGTTGCGACCCAAGTGATATAATTCATTCATCACAGTGTCTGGTTCACTGTAAATGTTCAATAAAATTGTTATTTGTGTTAACATTATTGCTATTGAGATATCTGCATTGATAATAGGAAACAAGAGACATTTACTAGATATACTCAAGATGTACAAGTGAGAAAGAGAGAGAGATTTGAACAACACCAGGCTTCACTGGTAAGATAACAACATTAACAGCTATGGCTTATGGACAACCATTGATCTGACCACTTCATATATAACTGCTTGTTTAGTTTTCACAACTCTAAGACAGGAAATATTACTGTCATCATTTTACAGATGAGGAAATGAAGGCACAGAAAGATAAACTAACCTGTCCAGGAATGTACAGTGAGAAAGTGGCATTGCTTGAAACAAATCCAAGCAATCTGTTTCTGGAATCCTTATATTTTACTGTCTGTCTGAGAGCTTGCTGGGGATTCTTGGAGGTAACCGTTCGTTACAGACAGCAATTGTTCACGTATGGCCAATTAAAGTTTGTCAGTGAGGAAGACTGTACTTGCTTTATGTGTCATGGGAAGCTGACGACTATTAGTCTCCGAGTATGGTGAGCCTAATCTATAAGTAGTATAGACTGTATTTCTGTCATGTTCCCTTGCAATTATTGCATATGGGTGATGGGATGAGTGAGGCTGGATGGGAGCCTGGAGGCATCGATCCCCTTCATATCAGCTCTCTGCCCCATCAGTTTCATATACAGCACTCAAAACCCAGAGCAACTATGACATACTCAGCTCTATATCTCCTAGGTTTTATCACTATTTTCTAGCACATGGTAAGATGACTCATTCCTACATGCTCAACTGAACAAAAGTGAATTGAAAAACACTGAAGAAAGAAAAGCATATTAATTACTTAAAGGAAAAAGACAAATATTTCATTAGATGCCTTGATCAATAAAAAGCCAGTGATTTCCTAGCCCAAATGTCATTCCATCCTTTTTTATTAGGTAGATATCCCATAGAGGAATTCTTTATACCAATTTGTGAACATAGCAAAGGCCATTTCATATAATCCTCATTAAAACTCATTGAAAAATATTTTATTACCCTCCTAATCACAGAAAATCAGAGACCAGTGCAACTCAAAAGTCTAGATGGGCTTTCCAAAAGTATAACAACAACAATAATAATAACATTACTATTTATTGAGACTCTAGTGTACACCAAGTATTACCACATTTCCCTTAAATGCATACAATTCTGTCTGTACATATTGTTATCTGTTACCTGGTCTTTCCCTGACATTATATTCTAAGGAGGGTTCTGCCTGGTAAGACTGATTCTTGGACTTCTGAAAGTCAGGAGGAATGCTAGAGTGCCAGAAGGCAAAAAGAGGCATGAGGATGTCACACTTTTGAGGTGAGAGCAGTAGGTATTAAAAAAAAGGTTTTAAGAAATCTTGAGGGAACACTGGATTCCCTTCATGGAGTTTGAAACATACACACACGCACACACACATATATATGTATGTGTATGTGTATATGTATATGTGTGTGTATATACAGTAAAGGAATTGAAGAACCCAGGTTATTGAGAATTTACCTTTGTTTGCACAGGTTATGTTTTATCCACCAGAATACCTCCCTGGGAGGAACCACATGGTGATGGCTAAGCATTCCCCTTTAGTCACCTCTGTTCTTCACAGCGACCATGCATGGAAGGCAGATATCTGTGCCACATTTTATATTGGAGGGCACTGAAGTTCAGAGAGATCAAAAATTTTCACCTGAGGCCATTCTGGTAACCACTCATGGTCCCGGTCAGAACCCAGATCTCCTCTTTCCAATGTCCGGCCTCTGTCTGCTGGAGACTCACTCTCCGGTCTGTTCTTTTAATGACCTAAGGCATCTCTGTGTCCATGCCCACAGGAGCTTCAAATAAAACCAGCAATAGCTTGAGCTACTATGCACAAATTCTCACTTTCTCCTATCTCTTTTGAACTTGATCCTACACTGGCTTCATTTAGTCCCTAACATATTTAGATTTATAACCCAGTAAGCTCTCATTTGGTTATCATTTGGGCTCAGCAAGCTGCTTTCACACAGGCTTTGACAAGAGAAGGATGAGTAACCCCACCGCTCTGCCCTGCGGAAGACCCTGGCATACCACCCAGTCTTCAGAGCTTTCTCCTCCAGGGAGCAGGGACAGATATCCAACCTCTTAAGTATTCATTTTATGTATGAAATACTGTTGTATTTTACCATGACATGTTAATTTAGTACTGCAAGTCCCCTGTCTCTCTCACTTCATTGAAGTAGTCACTATCACTCTTTTGTAGTACGACACTATTCATTTTGTAATCTGCTTTCACATACATTAGTTGTTCTAAGAGTCACCAACATCTTCTATGAGACATAGGGTCAAAGCAAATTTGGAAAATGAAGGGAAAAAAGCTATCATAAGCAGCTACCCTAACACAACAGTGATGGTAACGAGGAATCCCTGATTTTTTTTATTCATGTGCATTTATTCTATTGACTTATTTTTATTTAACATTATGTAATGCACTTTCTTCTTGGTACTATATAAAACTTAAATTTAATTATGATTCTAGTTTTAATAAAAGCTATAATTTCCCAACCAACTATATTCACTGCACTAGGTGCGTTACACACCCTATCAATTCATTCTTAACTTAATAAATACTATTAAACAGGTAATGTTTTATAAATCAGAAAATTAAGTTTCAGAGAGATTGAATAACTTGTTCAAGATAACTTGATAATTTTGTGCTGTTAAAAAAAAATTCTTCTCAATGTTAATTTTCATATGCACTTCATTTTTGCTACATGTAACACTGAAATAATCTTTATATAGTGTGTTCTTTCTTTTTTCTTCCTTTGTATTAATTCTTTAGGTTCATTTCCAAAAATCAATACTACCAGATCAATATATATATACTTTTTAAGTCTATTGACATAGGCTGAAGAATAAAATGCTCCAAAGTAACCAGCAATAATTTACACTTACAGCAGCCATTCATTTCATGGAACAATTTGCTAGATTAGTATGAAACATGCTACCCATTGTTTTTCTAATTTTCATTCCTTTGAGCACATTTTTTCTATGTGCAACTGAGAAGTTACATTTTCTCTTGTCTGCATTAATCCTTTACCACTTGCCTACTTATAGACAATTTGTAATTATATTTACAGTCTAAGAGTTGTGCATGCACGTGTGTGTGTGCATACCTGAGAGAGAAAAGTCTGACAATCCCCTTCAGAGGATGCATCTACTGCTCAGCATCCATCCCCCCATCTCCAGGCCACAGCACCTGATTTGCCTTTAGGAACCGTGATCCTTCCACACTAGGTCCATGTGGTGTGGATGCCACCAGTATCCTCCTAGCAACAGTAATGGGGTAAGACCTGTGAACCATAGTCAAGATTGGGGCGATGGAAGACGTGCCCAGATATTTTGATGGAACTATTGGGAATTAAGTTCTCTGTAACACCTAAACCAGTAAACACAGTCTCAAAGTTCACGGTACCATTTTTTCTTCAAGGAAAGTTTTCCTGGGAATAAAGTCATCACTGAGGAGAGTAAAATAAAAACAGAGAAAGAGACAGCATTGGAAATCCCTGATTCTTCTAAGACTGAAACGAAGCCTAAATGTGATCCTTTTGGCCATGTGAGACTCTAATTTATGTCAGTTGAGTTGGAATCTGTCACTTGCTATCAAACACTACATCTATCTGTCAGCTTCCTGTGCATAGCCTCCACTGGTTCTGATAGTACCACTTGTCTAAACCAGGCTTCTCAGTGGGTCCCATCTACTTCCGGACGCTCTTTCTATTTCCTTTGTCAAGGGTCTACACATTGGTTATAAAGCCTGTCCTGAGCGTTCTCAGAAAAGAGTTCCCAGATGATGATAATCCCCATCCCTGCTGATTTCTTAAATTTCTTGCTTCATGTTGCCCTCCCTGGCACTCCACTTTTTTTGATCTGAGTCCTATGACTCTGCCTAGAAATTCTCCCAGATGATGCCTGAATGTCAGTATTCCAAGTTCTTTAAATCCACTTGCTGTGTATTACTGACCACCTTCCCCAGAGCCATGGCTGTAACCCAACTGCAGTCATGTCCTAAGTGTGGAATTCCACATCAATCGTCAGGACAGCATTTCACCTGTCACCATTAGCTTTAAACTCCCAAGTAGGTAGAAAGTACTCAAAAATATTTTTTTGACTGAATGATTGCATGGATTAATTTTAGTCATATTCTGTCATATTTCAACCATCCTAAAGAGGAAAACATCTTTTTATTTTATGTTTTACATTTGACACATTTACATTTGACACGTTCGACATTTGACACATGTGAATGTTATTAACATGTATTCTTCACCGCCTATGTTCATGGCTTGCATAGCTAAAGCTATTGCTGAACTTTAAACTTCCTAATAAACAAGATTCATATTATAAGGTCACAAGTGATCATGACAACCAGAAAATTGCAAACAAATAAATGATTCCATCCAATTATGGTCACAAGCAGGTGAAAAGCAAACAACTAAGAAACTGAAGTAAATATATTCTCCCTTAGGACCATCCTTTAGATTGAACAGATGCTTGTTCTGGAATAGAAACGTCTTTCTGACCAGGTCCTTCTGGGAATTAAACACGGTCTAGAATTAACCTAATATTGTCTCAGTCTTAATCACATTGTCCTCTTTTGATGTCATTCTCTGATTCTTTTAGGGAAGCTTAGATGTACTCAGGCACATGTAATTCCTTCTTAACCCTTTTATCTGCAGACTTTCATATCTCAAATTTTGTTAATTGACAGCAGGATTTTTTTTTACAAAATCAGGGGAAAATTTTTTATTTCCCTATTTCCTTCATTAACATTTCTGGTAAGCACCTTAAAAAGAAGACACTTTTCTGTCCATCCCCATCTCCCCTTCTCTCTTCCCTCCTGCTCAACTGCCAAGCTCTTTCCCCTCTGTATACTTGGCTCCAGACATAAGAGATTAACTTCTTGGTTGATCTTCTGGGGCCAAGTATTTCCTAATCATTTTCTTTCCAAATAGTTTGATTCGTATCTTAAAATGGTGGTGTCACAAGAATATATTATTTTAATCTAAAAACCTTCAAAGTCAAGCTCAATTTTTATGATTAGTTTACTTACTAATCTCTAAATATCTCTTCATCTGGGAAAAAGGTTTTACAACAATACTTAAACTATATAACGATGTCATTTCCGTCCTTCACACTGAACACGAGCGCTGAGCAGCCAGAGGCCCTGTTGTCTTCTCTGCGTATCCGCTGCTCAAGATGTGCTTGCTCAGTCGTGACCAGTAAGACACACATTTGTTACTGCCGTTTTGTAAATAGAGGTGTTGCCGTGAATGATATGAGGACAGCAAGTCATTGAACAGGGCTTATGTAATTTCCCCTACTCTTTAATAGCACTGAGAATAGTTTACACATAAAATCTACATAATCCCTTTTATTTCCTTTATTAAAAAAAGGCTGTGTTCTTTTCAGCCTGCCTCAGTTCAAGGATACACACACTTACACATATGTACACCTTCCCTGTAAGTATAATTATAGATTATAGACTAATTAGAGTGTTATTTATGCCTGAAGATTATATACTAATTATATGTGAAGTTATTATGGGAAACCTGGCAAAGGCAATGTGAGCAACTGCTATAAAATTATAAGTGGATGCTGTTGCATTTTATGATTATTTGTATCATATGAAATAGCAAGTTGCCAAATATCAAACCAGAAGGGTGTTGTGAATCTGTTACCCATGTCCTTTTAATAATGTTGAGCCTCGGCAATGCCAAAAGCACAGCTTGCTTTGGTTTCAAGGACGGCAGCCTTGGAGACAGAGCTGAATTTAGAATTTGTGCCTATGATACAGCAAGTACAAACCGCCACGAGATGTGTTACAGATGCTTATTTTGGAGTTTGGAGATAAATGGTGAACGTGGAGCTAAGGGGTAATCATGAGTTACTGGGTAAAACCGTTAGTTTTCTAATTATTGTCATTATCATCATCATACAAGCAAATACATACACAATAAATAATAAAAGAGTGGAAGCAGTTTGTGCTTGTTCTGTGCCAAGCACTGTTATAACACTTTTACATGTTACCTCATCACATCCTCCCATTAGTTCTGTAAGGGTCATCTTGTGAGGTACAGTATTTTTGTTTTAGAGATGAGGGACCAAGAGACAGAGAGACTTTGAATCTTAGTCATACAATTATTAGGACAAAGACAAAGGACGCCAATTGATCGTTGTTCTCCCTCAATTTCTTTCGCCTTGGCCTTAAACGTATGCACAACAACACACGTCTTTGTTTCCTTTCCTCCAGTCTCTGGAAGGGGAACTACTTCATCTGCCCAAATCCTGAACACCTCCATGGTCTGCTCCTTTGAGCCCTGCTCCCTTTTTCTTTCCTTTATATTCAACTGCCCTCCTCCTCTGCTGACATTCTCTTGGCTTACAAACATAAGATTTTACTCACTTTGAAAAACATCCTTTCATAACTGCCTCTCCATAAATCGACTAGCCTACCTTATTCCTATTCAACATCAACATTATACAAAAGGGGCCCCGTTCACTTTCTCCACTTTACCTGCTACTCACACATTAGTTTATGAGGCCATGGAAGCCCCCCACCCCGTAACATCTAATATCTCCATGGACAAATAACTAGTGGCTCCGTGTATCGTCCTCTGGCTCACTGTGTTTTAATGCAATCGTCTACGGCACACACATCTCTGTTTTGGAAAGGATCCACTCTCTTTACCTCTGGGTCGTATGTGTCTCCTGATCTCCCTTCATCCCCTGAGCTACTGTGATTTGCCCTGCTGGAGGTTACATTTTCCACCATTTTATTCTCAGCCCCTAACATACTTTCTGGCAGATACTAAGTGCCTGAGAATAGTTGAGTGAATGGAGAGTAGAGTGAAAATGCATTCCGAAGGTGAAAATTCGCTTTTATTTTCATTTTTCATGCTCTGAAATGATACTTGTTTACTGACTTTTGTCTTTTCTGTCTCTTGACAATAGAATGCATCCTCCATGAGGAGAGAAACTTGTGTGACGCATTCATACTTTCAGCCTAGACATACAGCATAACCTGCCAGGCAGTGGGTGCTTAATAAATATGTGTTCAACTAATACATGAACACATATATGTACCTTGCTGAAAGTGAACACCAACCAAAACCAACAAAAAGCAGTGTGTAAAGATGAGGAAGCCGTTAAGGAACAGTGGGAAGAACAAAGAGACAGAGGAAGAAAGAGGACAAAGCGGTATACTCTGGTGAGGAGCTACATTTGTCTGACTATATGTGTTAGTCTGCAGATGTGTGTTTGTAATGTAGAACCACTCGTGTTAGACCGTGTGTAAGACGATCATGTGTCAGACTGTATCTGGGTGTTTGTATCTGTGTTAAGGTATAAAAATTAATGCTAGTTAGTTTCTGCTATCAAGGTACAGGGAATGGAAGTATTATGCTTTCGCATCTACCATGGGCAAGTAACAACAGAAGGGGACAAGCATAAATGTCTGCTTGCATTTCACATCGGTATTTTAAGTTTGTAATCATGTGGAGGAATCAAACCTTTAAACACGTTTTGTTTCTTATGGGGGCTGATAGAAATAGCTCAGTAAGTCACAGTTTCATAAACTTTCAGCGCTTGATGCAGTCTTAGGGATCATCCACAGAGTTTTAACAACTAAAGGAGCTGGTAAAATCGATGTGGACCATGATCAGCAGTAGCTGCTCCAGCCTATTCAATTCCTGTTACATGAAGATGATGATGGAAGAGAGAAAAAGAAGCTTCCACTGTTCCATTTGATGCAATGGACCATAATGGAGCAGTGCTAGAACATCCAGGTCTTCGCTACTACCATAAATACATGTCAGTGATGATGCCTCTTAGATTCTAAGAAAGACAGTAAAAGGGCAGGAGGTAAGTCAGCCAGGAAGGATAGGTTTGCTCAGATATCTTTTTAAACCTTGTTTGGCAACAGGCATTTAAATGTTAACAGCCCCTCATCTGGACCACCCTCCTGTGCAGATCCTCCTGCCAGACTGTCACCTGGATTAGAACATGAGTGGACACAGAGCTTAGTAGTCATAACCTTGAGCTTTGGCATAAGTTCCTGGATTCAAATATTGGCTCTGCTACTTACTAGCTGTGTGACCAGTGACAAACTACCCAGATTCTCTCTGACCTACTTTCCTGGGGATAAAAAGCATTTGTAATTCACAGGGTTGTTGCAAGGATACACTCGCACTATGTTTTTGGAGAAACAGATGAGATAAATGCATAGAACACACTGCTTGGCACATAGTAAAATACTTCAGTATTTTTTAAATTATTTATACAATTGTTTACATCCATTACATTATTTGATACTTATAATTTATGTTGGAGAGCATCATTTTTTTTTTTCATTGTGTGGATGAGAAAACTGTGGTTCAAGGGACTGAATTGCTTCCTAATAGCTATTCAGGGTCCATGCTATCTCTTTGCCTTTAAACAGTTGGACTAAACTTGAACAATGGTCCAATATCCAAGATCCACACAAGCCCAGTGTTCTTAATGTTTCCCTTCTCACAGAGGCATCTCCCTCTGAGGCTTTTTCCCTCTATTTGGATACCTCCCTTTTGGGAAGTGCTCAGTGCTTCAGATTCTGCTGACTTCGGCTTAGATTCTCTGCTTCAAACCTGTCTGTGTCTCCCTAAACTGGCTCTTCAGGTTTGACACTCTAGACAGTCTTTGTGATCACTATGCTTAACTCTCCTCAGAAAGGGAACTTCCATCACCCTTTGCTCCATGCCCTTAAGCTCCTCCCCAGCTCCACAACAATTCCTGGCTGATCGCTACCACCAGGACGTCAACCTAAGTCTAGAACACAGGTTTCTTGGGGAGAAAGCCTGGGTTCCAAAGTGGATCAGACTCTTCTCACCCCATGTTGCTTGGTCATGGTCTACATCTTAAGCTGTTTTGCTTTGTCTTCTACCGCTCACCTGTCCTCAGGTACCCCAATCCATGAACTCATTTCTGGTCTTCTGTGCAACAACTGAACTGCAGACATGATGCTTCATTTTGTCCCTATTCTCCTCAAATATGACTCTCATTTCCACCTGGGTTCTGTGTGTCTCCAGCCACAAGAAAAATATCTTATTCCATCCAGTGCAGACCCACCTGCTAGAGATTTCAACCTCAGAGTTAGTAAATCGTGTGCTAAGGCTTGAGCCTTTTTATTTTTCCATTCCATCCTTTTGCAATTCCTTATTGACCATCTCAGCACACACTGTGGAACACGCAGACCTACTAAAGGAGGCTGGTGGCTCAGACAGTAAACATAAGAGCAATGCCAGCACACGATCAGCTGATAATTACATCATTTCAAGAGCAAGGATACTTTCAAAAATGGAGACAGATTCATATTCTCCCCCCACCCATTTGAATCTATATTAAAGTCAAGGTTTTGGCTTTTTTTTTTTTTTTTTTTTTCCCAGTCTGACCTTCTCATTTGGGAGGAGAGTAGCCAGATGGTACCAGATGGGGATGTAACAGTGTTACACAAAACATGGCCTCTGGGGATGTCTCCACAAGCACCACACATCATGAGGGTGCCACTGCACTTCTTTCAAAGTGTCCACCACATTCTCCAACTCAGCGTGGCATCTGACAGGGATTAGTGGTGACACCTTAGAGGAGAGGGATGTGTGAAGGATGTTTGCTCACCCCTTATTTATTTTTCTCCCTTCACTAGTTAAATCTAAGGGACACTTCTACTCAGAACCTGCCATTATTTTGCCTTGAATACTGTGTGACCTTCCTTTCTGGGAGCCGTCTCAGAGGAAGGATTCTGGAATGACATCAGAGTTTGCTGGTCTTTCACCCTCTCCTGCTTCATCACCCAATACTGTGGAATTTATCTTTGGTTATATTTTTCTAACTCATAAAGCCTTCCATATCAATCCAAGTAGACAACCTGGGGGTGACAGAGGAGCTGGCATGATTCACCGTGAGAAACACTCTGAGAAGCATCCTCCATTCGTTGTTCCCATATCAACCATGACCCTTCAGAGAAGACTCACTCAGAACAGAGAGGAAGCAATCAGATGTCCCCTAAATACATTTAGAACTTGTTTGTTTCTTGATGATGATGGTGAAAGAAGGATAGGTTTGAAATTACCACAGTTCCATTACCTGTCCAGGACAAGAGTAAAGACCTTCTGGTCTAAGAAGCAAACTTAAGGCAAGGCTGCTCTTGCTTTAAGAACCCTGCTGCACTCCCACCTCCTCCCAGAATCTCCAAGAAAAGCACATACAGCAAAGCAGGAATGAGAGAGACAGAGAGGCAGAGATTCAACAGTTCTGATATACTTAGTTTGTTATTTCAATATATGCTAGCATGTGTTATTCAAGGGGAAACCATTTGCAAAGGTGGCCCACCCCTCCTCATCTCTACCCTGGAATGCAAACCTATAAGAAAGTGTAGAGGATAATCATTTTGTTCTACCTTCCTTAGTTGTGTGGTTTCAGGTCCAAAGCAGTTAAATGATTTGTCTAAAGCCACTCAGAGAATTAGCACAAAAAAACAGTGTTATATCATAAAAGAAAAGGAAAGCTTTGATGCTAGAACAACAAAGTATCTGATCCTGTTCTTGCATTTAATGAGAGTGATCATAAGCAAATTCTGTAAACCTTTCTAAGCTTCAACTCATTCTGTTTTTAAAGAGGAGATGAAAATATCTACCTCACTGTGTAATCTTTAGAGTTAAAAAAGAAAGGGAATTAAGATCATAAAATATACACAGTTACTATAGCAATGCCTGGCACACAGTAGTTCTGCTGTAATTTCATCCTTACATGCCCAGTCAGTGATGATTTACAGCATGCTTACCACGATCTCTGTAATCTAGCTGCAGTGTACCAGCTCTGGATGGTTGTGTTATGCCCAATTCAATGCCAGGTACAGTGAAAGAACCACTCCTTCCCTGACAAGGGTGTAGAGGTCTCCTTTCATTCTTGTAAATGTTCTTAGCATTTGGAGGGGGCAAGCTGCACGGGGGCTTTCTCAGAAAGTGCCTGGAGGGGGTCTAGGAAAGCACTGTGGCATCACTTGGACCTCACTCCCATTGCTGAAGTGACTGGTCTGTGGCTGGTGAGGACACCTGCATTATCAGTAGCATGGATTTCTCTGTCCTTAGAAAATGATGTCATCTAGCACATACCTGGGCTCAGGTGAGCATGAAGCTCTCAGCCCTTAAAGACATGACTCTAATCCATCATAGCCCCAAGCACCTGAGTGATGCTTCTCACAGGGGCCCTCCTGCAAACCCACCACAAAGCACCTACCAGCTGACACTCACATCTTTCTGGCACAGATCCAGCTCTGAGACTCCCAGCATTCACCTTTCCCTCCATGCCCCTCCTCCCCTGCCTCTTAAACTTTAAAACCAAACCCCTTTATCCCTCCTTTAAAAACCCTATTTTCTTCTTGTCTCCCATAATAGCCTTGGGTGTCTGCTCAGGAAGAACTTTAATTATTTGCAAAACTGGAGCCCAAATCATTTCAAACACAAATGCTGGTCTCTTCCCCTATTTTTCAAGGTCAAAGAGGATTTTTCTTCAGACATATAAGGGTCAGGTATCCATTCCCAGAAGGGGAGGATGTTTTATCTAATCCAGAAAAGATTCAAATGTCCCTGAGAAAGGGCAAAGAAAAAGTTGAGTTTTTATGTTAAAAGAAGTTTGAAAGTACGCTTTCCATTGAAAGTCTGAATTGAATTGCAAAAGCAATGAAATTGATAAACACTTGCGGAATTAAGATGATGTGAAACAAAAGAGATAACTGTGCTACAGAAGAGTGACTCTTTGTGTAATTTTGAGCATCACAAAGGCACAGCATCGACTTCTCAACCCTTCCCTCATATTTTTCCTGTCTAGTTATTAATCAACTTTAAAATAATAAAAGTAATTTCAAATTCAGCATTTCCTCACCAAAGAATAGCCCGTAGAAGGCATTTCCTGACCATCGTCACTTCTAAGTCTCACTGGTACACAGATCTTTCACTGAGAGTCTCAGAACTAGTAAGCATCCCTACACTTGACAAAGGTACAGGAAGATACAGAGGGGGAAAAAAAAATCACTGAAATCAATACCCAATGGACCTGGTTTTAAAATCTGACTTGACTACATGTTGACTTTTGACCTTCTAGAGTTAATATAGTCTCTTTCTGCCTCAGTTTACTCACTTGTAAATTGGGGAATATAATTACTACCTTGCTGGTTTTGTTGTGAAGATCAAATCCAAAACGACTCATAAAGTGCTACTGGACACACATGCACACACACACACTTATACGGCCATTGTGAAACTGGCCAAGAATAGTGCCATGCCAAGACATAAACTATGTCACTATTCATTTCCTTTAATTTTAAGTTGATCTGTGACCACTTCAACTTATTAATTGTATCCCATTTTTCATTTGTTGAGAGTTTTTGACATTTGTTCTCATTTTACTGTTATTCTTGAATTTAATTACCTGACATGTATTTTCCAAGCACCAAATCAACTTCTATTTTCTGAATCCTTTTAATCTACCCCATTTCTGGTCTTAGTCCACGACGGACTAAGTTCCAGTGCCCAGGCACAGCATTTAATAGCATGCACTTTAGATTAATGCAAGTTGAATTCCATTTCTACCACTTATTGGTGTAAATTCAGGCATGATAACTTCTCTAAACCTCAGTTTCTAAATATTTAAAATCTGGCTAATGATATCTGCCATCTGTTCACTGAAAATTAAATAAATTAACATACATGTATGTGTGCGTGCCTGTGTGCGTTTGACATCTAAAAGTAGAGTACTTTAAAAAAATTTTTTTTGCGGTACGCGGGCCTCTCACTGTTGTGGCCTCTCCCGTTGCGGAGCACAGGCTCCGGACGCGCAGGCTCAGCGGCCATGGCTCACGGGCCCAGCCGCTCCGTGGCATGTGGGATCTTCCCGGACCGGGGCACGAACCCGCGTCCCCTGCATCGGCAGGCGGACTCCCAACCACTGTGCCACCAGGGAAGTCCCCAAAAGTAGAGTACTTTAAATCTAAAGCATCTTATTGTTTACAGGTACATAAAATATACAGTACGAGATACTAAAAAAAGTCACTAAAGTTAACCACTATTAATATACTAATTATAAATGTGCTTTGTTTAATTGTTTTTTTCAGTAACCCCAAATCACAGCTCAGCAAGGGGTTATGCTACATGAAATAAGAACATGTGTCCTTCCATCCCTCAAAACATTTCTAAGCCATAGTTTTTCCCTCCCGTAAAGAAGTTCACCATATGCACATTCATGTCTGGAAGATTAGCAAAGGAAAAACTGTCTATGCCTTCAAAGCCATCCAATTCCCCAGCCTGATCCAGAAACGTAAGTGAAAGGACAGTGACAAATCTTTGAGATAATAGCAGCAGGCAGGATCATGGAGGTGAAGAATCTGTGATCTGATGTAAACTGCTCGTCCATGTGAGGTGAATGAACTCTTTAAGGGTGCCATTTAGTTCATGGGCAAAGATAATTTACTGAACACTACCCCGTGCCCAAGGCTGCAGAATTTGTTCCATTCTGCTTAGCAGACTGCTCTGAAGTACTTGTTTATTCTTCCCTGTTCATCCAAGGCAGGATCTAGCTCATTAATAAGAAATGACAAATGATTCATTCACACTACATATTGTACAACTCTAATAAGGACCACTCCATATTTCCAGCGCACAAGTTTTTGGTTTTTGGCTGGGTTTTCAGATGGGACCAGCGCCTTGCTGGCAGTGTGGGAAGGTCAACCTTTGCAACTCCTCAGACTCAGATTTGCTCCTGGCTTAGCCACTCTTTCTCAGCGTGACCTCAAGACGTCTTCCTGACCTCAGGAAATGGAAGACACGTTACACAACACACAACATGCACTGTCAGCACGGAGTCAAATAAACAAAATAAGGTACACTACAGGGTTAGAGCGCTGAGACTGGATGAGGCCCCGCGAGGGGCTTACAGTGAGTCCCAGTGAGAACTCCTAAGGCTTTGGTAATATCATATTTCTAGACTTCAGTGATATTATGTTAGTTCTCAAGCTATAAAAATTTATTAAGCTGTCTTTTACTTTATGTGAACTTTCAAAAATTTGTAGTATTCTTAATGAGGAAGAGGTTCAAATTAATTTTAAAAAGCAGTCATTTTCAGAGTGCTAAACATTGCTCATCTCTATAAGTCTTGAATAAATATTTAAAATGCAAAGAGCACAGGGTAAAGATCAGTGACCCTTGGACTGACAAAAGAAATGTTTAACCTCTGTGAGTTCTGCTATATAGTCTGCTTATATTGCCCTCTCTATTTATGTATACATCCATGTCACTCCTTACCTCCAAAGTCAGGAATTAAGAAGTCACTTGCTTGGCATCTCCTGTGTTGGGAAAAGGCCTGCCTATTACCCAATATTCAATTATTAGTGGAAGTGAGGATGAGGCCCTAGAACTTAGAGCAAGGACCTATTCACCACATCCCCCAATACTGACAACCTCAGTGCATATGTTTTCCTTGAGATTATCAGAACTAAACTCTTTAAATTCTTGTTGCCTCTTTCCATGAGCCACTAAAATAAATTAAGGAAACCCAGGTCATCTCTCATCTCTCAGTCTAATCTCCATATTTTTCTGAGAGCAGTGAGGCCAACCTTGGCACTCCCTATCTCTCTTCTCTGATTATTTTTCTTTATAGCATATGTCATCATATGATGCAGTATATATTTTACTAATTTGTTTATCCTGTACCACTAGAATGCAAGCTTTGTGAGATCAGGGACTTATTTTGTTTTTATTTCTTTGGTATGTACATAGCATATAATAGACACTTAATAAATACGTGTTGAATGAATGAAACACAAACAAATAGAAAGCTGTTGTAGCTATAATGACACCAGGGAAAACAGAATGCAAGGCAAAAATCATTACTAGATCTCAAGAGGATCAATAAATAATTTAAGAAAAAACCGAATACATGAAACATATAAATGTGTGAATTTGTATGTGTGCAATGATATAATTTCAAATGGTATAAAATGAAACTTGACATAAATACAAGAAGACTCTGACAAGTCCAAAATCACAGGGAAAGTTTTAATGTTCTTCTCTCACTAATAGATCAAGCAGACAAAAATAATAATATGGAAGATTAAAACAACAAAATTAATAGGATTGATATAAGTAGGGTTGCCAGACTGAGCAGGAGAAGAAAAAATAGAATGCCTCCTTAAATTTGAATTTGGATAAACAATGAATATTTTGGAACATAAAAATATGTGCACCTAAAATTCAAATTTAACGTGGCATCCTGTATTTTACCTGGAAACCCTATACCTAATGATCACATATAAAACATCTAGCAATTGCATAATACACATTCTTTTTAAGCACATAAAGTTTATTAGCAAAAACTGACCACATATTAGCCATTTA
Organism: Monodon monoceros; assembly: GCF_005190385.1. Lineage (NCBI taxonomy): Eukaryota > Metazoa > Chordata > Mammalia > Artiodactyla > Monodontidae > Monodon > Monodon monoceros. Next base: position 4,241,578 of record NW_021703770.1, on the reverse strand, counting down.
GGTAGTCTCAAAAATGTGAAGTAATTGGTAACTTACAGAATACATTTTCTGAGCATATGTAATTTTGGTAAAAATCCATAACACACGAAATAAGCTTAAAAGTATATGCATGAATAACCTAGTCATCAAAGAATCAATTATGAAATAAAATGAAAAATATTGGGAATCCAACTATAACATATCACATCAAAAAACTTCTGAGTTGGAGCTAAAGCAGTATTTTTAAGAAAATATACAGTTTAGTATTTATATTAGAGAAGGTAGTTTTAAATTAATGATCTATGCATCTGGTCTCAGGAATTTATGTAAAGAACAGTAGAACAAACGCAACACAGCTAGGTAGAATGAAATAATGAAGGTAAAACCCAAAATTAATAAAATATAAATCAAACAAAAAAATTGAGAGAATGTACTAATTCAAAAGTTGTTTCTTTTAAAAGATAAAATGAACAATGCATATTAGAATTTTAAAAGGAGATAGAAGTGCCGATACTGCCAACATGATATATTTAATAAGAGGATGTTACAAAAATTATGCCAAAATTTGGAAAACTTACATGAAATTGACAACTATTCAGAGCATATCTCAATAAAACTGATTCAAGAAGAAAAATGACATGTGAGTAGTCTCATAATATTAAAAATATAGACCACTTTCAGAAACCTGACCTGAGGGAGGCTTTGCTGTCTTTGCTCCAAGTATGCTGTGGTTATTTGCATCCCTACCAACTAGGGATGAGAAAGATGATGGAGGAGAGATCAAGGAGGATTCATAAGGCCAGGCCTGATAGCGGTATGGGTCATTTCTTCTTACATTCTGATAGCTAAAACCCAAGCACCCGGCCATATGTAACTGAAAGGGAGGGGGGCAAAGTGGAGTTTAGCTGTGTGTCCAGGATGAAGTTTGAATTTTAATTTACAGGCAGAAGTTTCTCCAATTCACATACTAACAGAAAAAAAGCATATGATTAACTCAATAGACACAGTAAAAGCATCTGATAAAATTCAAAAAGCACTGATTGAAAATAAAACAAACAAACAAAAATAAGGCAAAATAAAATTCTGGCTATTTTAGGAATAGAATGCAATTTCATTAATCTGATGAAAAATATCTATAAAAATAAATATAAACACTACATTTAATGGTAAAGTATTGAACACATTCCCTATAAGATTAGAAAATAGGCATGGATGTACGTCATACCCACATGTGTTTATTACTGCATTGGATATCACATCAATTTTTATACAGAAATAGAAGCAAATACAATGAATATGGAATAAAAAGAGAAGCAAATCTCTTGTTCCTAAATAATGGTATGATTTCTTAAAACAATATAAGCCACAGATATATATAATGAGAATCAATACAGAGATTGTCTACTTACTGGATAAAAATAGTAATATACAAAAAATTAATCATGTCTTCTCACTAGCAAAAATATTTTAATATTTAATTTTAAATGGTACTTTTATATAATATTAAAATATACAGAATTTTGGAATAAATGTAACCAAAAGTTTGCATAGTTATCAAGAAAATTATTTAAAAAAATATTAAGTAAAAGGAAATAATGTAGAGAGAAATGATAGTATTCCTGTATTGGAAATTTTAATATCATAACTAATCTTTCCCAAATCAAGTCATAATTTCAAAAATGCTGCACACAATTTCTGACAGAATATTTTTGGAAATTGACACGATGACTACAAAATTTTAATAGAAATGCAAAGAGTCAAGGATAATAAAGACATTTTCGTAGAAGATGAATATGAGGACTTGCCTTACTGGATAATAAATATTACTATAAATGTGGACTAATTAAGACATTAAGTCTAGAACATAAAATAGAGGTAAAGATTCATAGGGAAAAATAAAAGCAGGGGTAGAGACCCCTGATGATTTGTAAGCTTAATTATGGAATATCTGGCACATCAGACTAGTGGGAGTAGGAATATCTGTGTAAGTGGCTCTGAGAAAGTTCATTTTCCATATTAAAATAAAGTAAAATCAGAGCCCTACTTCTCATGATGCAAAGTTATTAATTCTGTGTGGATTAACTATCTAAAGGTGAGAGCGAAATTATGCAATTTGTAGAAAGTAATCCAGAAACTTTTTTTACCTCAGGCTAGAAAGAAACTTTTAAATCAAAACTAAGAATATTCTAAAAGGAAAGGAAAATATTAGTAATCCCCATGACAATAAATCAAATATACTTGCTCATCAAAAAACATCAAAAGAGAAAACACAGGCAAACTGTGAGAGGATAGTTTTGTAAAATATAAATCTGAAAATACATGTACCTAAAATTTATAACGAGTGACTTCTATTCCATTAGAAAAAATCAACCAAGTAGATAAACACCTTCAACAGGCCTTTCACATAGGAAGTGTACCAATGTACGTAGGAATAGCTACCAAATGTGTAAAAAAGATGGTCAACCTCATTGGTGTTCAAGGAAATGAATGATGAAAGACACTGAGATACCATGTCACAGATCCCAGATTGGTGAAGTTAAAAAGCACAGAGTCAGACAGTATTATGTCTTGTCAAGGGTGGAACATCCTAAGCCCTACTGGTGAGAGTGTAAATTGATACAAGAACTTTTGGAAGCAGTTTGCCCTTGTCTGGTAGTGTCAGAGTTCTGCCTACCAGGTGGGTGAGTTGGCCTAAGACAAAGGCATACGTGCAGGAAGATAGAGTGAGCATTGAGCAGAGTCTGGCAGGTGTCTCCCACTGATTCTGCAGAAAAACCTGGGGGCAGGAAATGAGAGATGCATGACGCATCTTTAAGATGTAGTGTTGCCAAAACAAAACTGGCCAACTTTCAAGAGATGGTTTATCAGAGGCATTTTCCAAGTTACAGGAGAGACCAAGAGTTCGTGCAGAATTACACAAGGTGTCCAATGTACCTGTGACCCTACCACTCCCCTCCTAAGAAGCCACAGAGAAACTCTTGCATAAATGCTCCAGGAGCCAAGTACAAGAAACTTTAAGCTGTAATTTTCTCAGTAGTGCAAGGTGATGGATAAATAGTGGCCTATAAAGCAATAAAAAAAGGATGAATACAGGCACACTAAAAGCATGGGTGATTAGGAGTATAAGGCTAAGCAAACAAAGAACGTTGTAAAATAACACACGGAGTATGCTGTCAATTATGAAAAGTTTAAAAACATTAAAAACCAAACACGGTATTGCTTATGAATACAAAGCAAAGATACGATAAACACAAATCTCAGGACAGTGGTTAGTTCTGAGGAGGAAAAGATGACTGAATTTTAGAGAGGCTAAAACAGAACCTTAAAGTTGACGGTTATATTGTTTTTAAACTGAATGGCTTGTTTTATAATAATTTTCCAAATCTTAGATGCATTTGGCACATTTCCTTTTTATCCCTCTGGTAATTAATAAAAATATAATTAACAGCAAAAGTAGTAGGAAAAATTACAGAATTTGCACTTATGCTTATTTGTTATTGTCCTGTTTATCTGTTTTCTTTGACCTACTATGGATCTGACTTCATTTATTTATATAAACTCTTCTTTAACTTATTTTTAAGACTTTATACCACTGCAATGTATTACTTTTTCTTTTTGATTTTAGGGTTTATGGAATATTTTAAGTAGACCAACCAGTCTTTGGTTACAAAATGTGGTCCAAGGGATGAACTTGACAATTAACATGCTTGTTTAGGCCACACAGTGTTTAAAAATTGAATGGGGTGCCATCAGGATGGACATCCACCCTAGTTAGCCAGGTGCCCACACATACCCTATTGTCTCGCTCCAGTTGGCATCCCTCAACTACTTTACTCTACTGGCTGCTACAGACTTGTGTGGTTGTGACTCTAAACAAACATGAGAGTTGGGAGGCAGTAGCTCAGTGCTGTAGAAAGCTAAGACCCCTTGCTTTGAAGTAAAATGAGGGGCTTCAACTAAGTGTGCCCCACACCTGCATGACTCGGGGCACATACTGTGCCCAGTTTTTAACGTCCTTACCTACTTCTCATCTACACCTTCTGAAAGCATGATTCTAAGAGCTAAGTATGCTTTATACTTCCTCTTGAGGTCAGCGACATCCGGCATGGGAGTTTGAAGGCAAGAGGCATACCACGCAAGCTGAGGCAGCAGGAATGGGGCCAGAGATTCAAGACTCAGAGAATATGAGTAAGGCTGCCTCTCTGGAATTGGCAATGAGGCACGAGTTTATGTGGTTTAGGTGTGCGCATCTTTCAGGGTCGGCAGAGGCACCTGCAAACACATTATAGAATTCATAATGGAAACTGAGGTAAGGTTTGCTAGAGAGCAGTTTGTTGCATATTAGTCACATCTGGACAATATCCTCTGAGGAAATCACATATTGGCCTGATACTTGTCACTGAAGAGGGGAACTGACAGCTACTTCTAACTCCTCATTACCGTGGCTCAAATGGTTCCATTAAAGAGGAGGGAGAAAACACAGTATCGTTATTCAGTGCATGCTAGGCAGCCACGACCTGGGAACCTGCCACCTATCAGCTGCACTAGGGCTCTATCAGGAATGAACAGGATTCAGCTCCTGCCCTCAGAGAGCCCACAATGAAATGAGATGGGCATGTGCTTACTCAAAACCGTACTTATGTGAGGGAAGTACTAATAGAGATTGGTAAAATATTGCATCACGATCGCAGAGAACTCAATCATTTTGGTCTGGAAGCTGATTCAAATTCTTCATGGAACCTGTCAGTGGAGAGAAGAGAGGACAGAGGCATTTCGAAGGCTATGTAAGAGCAAACAGTTGAAGGACATGTTGAGATTGACAGAGTAGAGAAGGAGGGAGACTCTTCCTGGCTAAAGAAAGAGGAGGAGCAAATATGGAATAAGGAATGTAGATGGTAAGTTTGCGAACCAGAAGGATTTAAGCAAAAATTAGAGTGTGGATGGGTGATGTAAGAGGAAGGAAGGGGATATTCCATTTGAAAAATGCACGGAGGAAAACACACTGGGACATTTTAACACGATATATGTTGGTTTTCCTATGTCTTTTTGTGAAAGGTTAAAATTCATTTACCACCTTTAAATATTATATTTAGTAAGAACTAAATTTGACTGAGAATGTCAAAACTATTTTTTAGCTTTAACTTAAAAATTAACACTTTGCGTATGCCAAAGCACAATGCCTACACGTTTAAAACATTTCAACTTTGAAACCATTGTGATCAGATCCTAAAGCATGGATTGTAGCACCATGATTGTTGGTAAACTAAATAAACTACAAAGGCCAGTTTTATAAAGGACCAGCAAAACAGTTTAAAAGATGTCATTTATCCATCTTGTACTTTGCAAGCATCCATACGACCCATCAATAAGTTTCCTTTTTGCTGGTGATAGATATGCAACACTGAGTTCAAATTACTACATATATTTTAATATTCTTATTCTTTCCTATTCTCTGACTCACTCATGTCTTCCTTTTACCCCACATTGGGCAAACAACCATATCCCAGAGCTGAATTTAAATTCTGGATCCCTGGAAAACAAGGAAGATGGCGGAAGAGTAAGAAGTGATCACCTTCCTCCCCACAGATACACCAGGAATACATCTACACGTGGAACAACTCCTACAGAACACCTACTGAACGCTGGCAGAAGACCTCAGACCTCCCAAAAGGTGCACGAGGAGAGGGGATTAAGAGCGCTGCTTAAAGGAGCTCCAGAGACGGGCGCGAGCCGCGGATAACAGCACGGACCCCAGAGACGGGCATGAGACGCTAAGATTGCTGCTGCCGCCACCAAGAAGCCTGTGTGCGAGCACAGGTCACTATCCACACCTCCCTTCTGGAAGCCTGTGCAGCCCGCCACCGCCAAGGTCCCAGGATCCAGGGACAACTTCCCCGGGAGAACGCACGGCGTGCCTCAGGCTCGTGCAACGTCCTCTGCCGCCGCAGCCTCGCCCCGCATCCGTACCCCTCCCTCCCCCCCGGCCTGAGTGACCCAGAGCCCCCGAAGCAGCTGCTCCTTTAACCCCGTCCTGAGTGAAGAACAGATGCCCTCCGGCGACCTACACGCAGAGGCGGGGCCAAATCCAAAGCTGAGCCCCTGGGAGCTGTGAGAACAAAGAAGAGAAAGGGAAATCTCTCCCAGCAGCCTCAGAAGCAGCGGATTAAATCTCCACAATCAACTTGACGTACCTGCATTTGTGGAATACCTGAATAGACAACGAATCATCCCAAATTGAGGAGGTGGACTTTGAGAGCAAGATTTATTATTTTTTCCCCTTTTCCTCTTTTTGTGAGTGTGTATGTGTAGCTTCTGTGTGAGATTTTGCCTGTATAGCTCTGCTTTCACCATTTGTCCTAGGGTTCTACCTGTCCGTAGTTTTTACTTAAAAAAATTTTTTTTCTTAATAATTTTTTATTTTAATAACTTTATTTTATCTTACTTTATTTTATTTTATCCTCTTTCTTTCTTTCTACTTTTTCTCCCTTTTATTCTGAGCCGTGTGGATGAAAGGCTCTTGGTGCTGCAGCCAGGAGTCAGTGCTGTGCCTCTGAGGTGGGAGAGCCAACTTCAGGACACTGGTCCACAAGAGACCTCCCAGCTCCACATAATACCAAATGGCGAAAATCTCCCAGAGAGCTCCATCTAAACACCAGCACCCAGCTTCACTCAACGACCAGCAAGCTACAGTGCTGGACACCCTATGCCAAACAACTAGCAAGACAGGAACACAACCCCACCCATCAGCAGAGAGGCTGCCTAAAATCATAATAAGTCCACAGACATCCCAAAGCACACCACCAGACGTGGACTTGCCCACCAGAAAGACAATATCCAGCCTCATCCACCAGAACACAGGCACTAGTCCTCTCCACCAGGAAGCCTACACAACCCACTGAACCAACCTTAGCCACTGAGGACAGACACCAAAAACAACGGGAACTATGAACCTGCAGCCTGCAAAAAGGAGACCCCAAAACACAGTAAGATAAGCAAAATGAGAAGATAGAAAAACACACAGCAGATGAAGGAGCAAGATAAAAACCCACCAGACCTAACAAATGAAGAGGAAATAGACAGTCTACTTGAAAAAGAATTCAGAATAATGATAGTAAAGATGACCCAAAATCTTGGAAATAGAATAGAGAAATGCAAGAAATATTTAACAAGGACATAGAAGAACTAAACATGACACAAGCAACGATGAACAACACAATAAATAAAATAAAAAATACTCTAGATGGGATCAACAGCAGAATAACTGAGGCAGAAGAATGGATAAGTGACCTGGAAGATAAAATAGTGGAAATAACTACTGCAGAGCAGAATAAAGAATGAAAAGAACTGAGGACAGTCTCAGAGACCTCTGGGACAACATTAAATGCACCAACATTCAAATTATACGGGTTCCAGAAGAAAAAGAGAAAAATAAAGGGACTGAGAAAATATTTGAAGAGATTATAGTTGAAAACTTCCCTAATATGGGAAAGGAAATAGTTAATCAAGTCCAGGAAGCACAGAGAGTCCCATACAGCATAAATCCAAGGAGAAACACGCCAAGACACATATTAATCAAACTGGCAAAAATTAAATACAAAGAAAACATATTAAAAGCAGCAAGGGAAAAACAACAAATAACACACAAGGGAATCCCCATAAGGTTAACAGCTGATTTTTCAGCAGAAACTCTGCAAGCCAGAAGGGACTGGCAGGACACATTTAAAGTGATGAAGGAGAAAAACCTACAATCAAGATTACTCTACCCAGCAAGGATCTCATTCAGATTTGATGGAGAAATTAAAACCTTTACAGACAAGCAAATGCTGAGAGAGTTCAGCACCACCAAACTAGCTTTACAACAAATGCTAAAGGAACTTCTCTAGGCAAGAAACACAAGAGAAGGAAAAGACCTACAATAACAAACCAAAAACAATTAAGAAAATGGGAATAGGAACATACATATTGATAACTACCTTAAATGTAAATGGGTTAAATGCTCCCACCAAAAGACACAGACTGGCTGAATGGATACAAAAACAAGACCCACATATATGCTGTCTACAAGAGACCCACTTCAGACCTAGAGACACATACAGACTGAAAGTAAGGGGATGGAAAAAGATATTCCATGCAAATGGAAATCAAAAGAAAGCTGGAGTAGCAATTCTCATATCAGACAAAATAGACATTAAAATAAAGACTATTAGAAGAGACAAAGAAGGACACTACATAATGATCAAGGGATCGGTCCAGGAAGAAGATATAACAATTGTAAAGATTTATGCACCCAACATAGGAGCACCTCAATACATAAGGCAAATAATAACAGCCATAAAATGGGAAATTGACAGTAACACATTCATCGTAGGGGACTTTAACACCCCATTTTCACCAATGGACAGATCATCCAAAATGAAAATAAATAAGGAAACACAGGCTTTAAATGATACATTAAAAGATGGACTTAATTGATATTTATAGGACATTCCATCCAAAAACAACAGAATACACATTTTTCTCAAGTGCTCATGGAACATTCTCCAGGATAGATCATATCTTGGGTCACAAATCAAGCATTGGTAAATTTAAGAAAATTGAAATCATATCAAGTATCTTTTCCGACCACAACGCTATGAGACTAGATACCAATTACAGGAAAAGATCTGTAAAAAATAAAAACACATGGAGACTAAACAATACACTATTTAATAACGAAGTGATCACTGAAGAAATCAAAGAGGAAATAAAAAAATACCTAGAAACAAATGACAATGGAGACACGATGACCCAAAACCTATGGGATGCGGCAAAAGCAGTTCTAAGAGGGAAGTTTATACCAATACAATCCTACCTTAAGAAACAGGAAACATCTCGAATCAACAACCTAACCTTGCACCTAAAGCAATTAGAGAAAGAAAAACAAAAAAACCCCAAAGTTAGCAGAAGGAAAGAAATCATAAAGATCATATCAGAAATAAATGAAAAAGAAATGAAGGAAACGAGAGCAAAGATCAATAAAACTAAAAGCTGATTCTTTGAGAAGATAAACAAAATTGATAAACCATTAGCCAGACTCATCAAGAAAAAAAAGGGAGAAGACTCAAATCAATAGAATTACAAATGAAAAAGGAGAAGTAACAACTGACACTGCAGAAATACAAAAGATCATGAGAGATTACTATAAGCAACTCTATGCCAATAAAATGGACATCCTGGAAGAAATGGACAAATTCTTAGAAATGCACAACCTGCCAAGACTGAATCAGGAAGAAACAGAAAATATGAACAGACCAATCACAGGCACTGAAATTGAAACTGTGATTAAAAATCTTCCAACAAACAAAAGCCCAGGACCAGGTGGCTTCACAGACGAATTCTATCAAACATTTAGAGAAGAGCTAATACCTATCCTTCTCGAACTCCTCCTAAATACAGCAGAGGGAGGAACACTCCCAAACTCATTCTACGAGGCCACCATCACCCTGATACCAAAACCAGACAAGGATGTCACAAAGAAAGAAAACGACAGGCCAATATCACTGATGAACATAGATGCAAAAATCCTCAACAAAATACTAGCAAACAGAACCCAACAGCACATTAAAAGGATCAAACACCATGATCAAGAGGGTTTATTCCAGGAATGCAAGGATTCTTCAATATACGCAAATCTATGAGCGTGATACACCATATTAACAAATTGAAGGAGAAAAACCATATAATCATCTCAATAGATGCAGAGAAAGCTTTCAACAAAATTCAACACCTATTTATGATAAAAACCCTCCAGAAAGTAGGCATAGAGGGAACTTTCCTCAACATAATAAAGGCCATATATGACAAACCCACAGCCAACATCGTCCTCAATGGTGAAAAACTGAAAGCATTTCCACTAAGATCAGGAACAAGACAAGGTTGCCCACTCTCACCTCTCTTATTCAACATAGTTTTGGAAGTTTTAGCCACAGCAATCAGAGAAGAAAAGGAAGTAAAAGGAATCCAAATCAGAAAAGAAGAAGTAAAGCGGTCACTGTTTGCAGATGACATGATACTATACATAGGGAATCCTAAAGATGCTACCAGAAAACTACTAGAGTTAATCAATGAATTTGGTAAAGTAGCAGGATACAAAATTAATGTGCAGAAATCTCTTGCATTCCTATACACTAATGATGAAAAATCTGAAAGTGAAATCAAGAAAACACTCCCATTTACCATTGCAACAAAAAGAATCAAATATCTAGGAATAAACCTACCTAAGGAGACAAAAGACCTGTATGCAGAAAATTATAAGACACTGATGAAAGAAATTAAAGATGATACAAATAGATGGAGAGATATACCATGTTCTTGGATTGGAAGTATCAACATTGTGAAAATGACTACACTACCCAAAGCAATCTACAGATTCAATGCAATCCCTATCAAACTACCACTGGCATTTTTCACAGAACTGGAACAAAAAATTTCACAATTTGTATGGCAACACAAAAGACCCCAAACAGCCAAAGCAATCTTGAGAACGAAAAACGGTGCTGGAGGAATCAGGCTCCCTGACTTCAGACTATACTACAAAGCTACAGTAATCAAGACAGTATGGTACTGGCACAAAACCAGAAATATAGATCAGTGGAAGAGGATAGAAAGGCCAGAGATAAACCCACGCACATATGGTCACCTTATCTTTGATAAAGGAGGCAGGAATGTACAGTGGAGAAAGGACAGCCTCTTCAATAAGTGGTGCTGGGAAAACTGGACAGGTGCATGTAAAAGTATGAGATTAGATCACTCCCTAACACCATACACAAAAATAAGCTCAAAATGGATTAAAGACCTAAATGTAAGGCCAGAAACTATCAAACTCTTAGAGGAGAGCATATGCAGAACACTCTATGACATAAATCACAGCAAGATCCTTTTTGATTCAGCTCCTAGAGAAATGGAAATAAAAACAAAAATAATCAAATGGGACCTAATGAAAGTTCAAAGCTTTTGCACAGCAAAGGAAACCATAATGAAGACCAAAAGACAACCCTCAGAATGGGAGAAAATATTTGCAAATGAAGCAACTGACAAAGGATTAATCTCCAAAATTTAAAAGCAGCTCGTGCAGCTAAATAAGAAAAAAACAAACAATCCAATCCAAAAATGGGCAGAAGACCTAAATAGACATTTCTTCAAAGAAGATATACAGATTGCCAACAAACACATGAAAGAATGCTCAACATCATTAATCATTAGTGAAATGCCAATCAAAACTACAATGAGATATCATCTCCCACCGGTCAGAATGGCCATCATCAAAAAGTCTAGAAACCATAAATGCTGGAAAGGGTGTGGAGAAAAGGGAACACTCTTGCACTGCTGGTGGGAATGTGAATTGGTACAGCCACTATGGAGAACAGTATGGAGGTTCCTTAAAAAACTACAAATAGAACTGCCATATGACCCAGCAATCCCAGTACTGGGCATATGCCCTGAGAAAACCATAATTCAAAAAGAGTCATGTACCAAAATGTTCATTGCAGCTCTATTTACAATAGCCAGGAGATGGAAACAACCTAAGTGTCCATCATCGGATGAATGGATAAAGAATATGTGGCACATATACACATATATACAATGGACTATTACTCAGCCATAAAAAGAAACGAAATTGAGTTATTTGTAGTGAGGTGGATTGACATAGAGTCTGTCATACAGAGTAAGTCAGAAAGAGAAAGACAAATACTGTATGGTAACACATATATATGGAATCTAAGAAAAAAAAATGTCAAGAAGAACCTAGGGGTAAGACGGGAATAAAGACACAGACCTACTAGAGAATGGACTTGAGGATATGGGGAGGGGGAAGGGTAAGCTGTGACAAAGTGAGAGAGTGGCATGGACATATATACAGTACCAAATGTAAAATAGATAGCTAGTGGGAAGCAGCTGCATAGCACAGGGAGATCAGCTCGGTGCTTTGTGACCACCTAGAGGGGTGGGATAGGGAGGGTGGGAGGGAGGGAAGAGATGTGGGAACATATGTATATGTATAACTGATTCACTTTGTTATAAAGCAGAAACTAACACACCATTGTAAAGCAATTATACTCCAATAAGGATGTAAAAAAAAAAAAAATTCTGGATCCCCTGCATAGTAGCTGTGTAGCTAGAAGAGATCACCTAATTTCATTGAGACTCAGTGTTCACGTCTATAACATGGTAATGACCTGACTCATATGGTTTTCAAGGCTGTATAAGAGATCAAGATGTAGGAAACATCAGAGAAAAGTGTCTTTTACTGTTATAAACATAAATATGAGAGTAGGTTACAGATCATTATCAGTGTCATACTCAGACCCTTTCCCTCTTACTTGGCTTTTGTTTCTCACACCCTAATAAATAAATCTCACTACAGAGTTAACAGTTATTCGTGCCTAGTGGAACACCTTTCCTTCATGTGTGGATTTTAGCAGCTGTATCCTGAGTCCCCTCACAGCCACCCTCAGACACAAATGGACTAGGTATTGTAATGAATAATTTTAAGGGAGAGGCAGTGTCATATTTTGGTTCAGAGCAAGTATTATGGAATCTGGCATCTTGGGTTCAAATCCCAGCTTTTTCACTATTAACTGCATAACCTTGGAAAAGATCTTTAACACCTCCTTGCATCAGACACCTCACTAATAAAATGAAGTTAATATTATTACTTATTTCATGGAGATTCTACGGATTTTAAAATAATACATGTAAAGTGATTAGAACAGTGCCTGACAATTAATACACACTTAGTAAATATTAGCTATTCATTTTCTCTAATGATTAAGCCATTATTTTGTCAAGGCCACTGCTGAGAAATTCAGATTCAGTAATTCTGGGTGACATGCAGTAATCTGCATTACAAACAAATTCTTTTTTTCTGGTGATTCTGTTGCAGGTGCCACTTAGCTTGCATTTGGACAAGTAAGTGTTAGTCATCATCAGTTAGCAGAGCCTAATGGAGGGACTCTGTCCTGGCTCCACATGAATGTCATTCACTTCTTGCATTTACTGCATGCCAACTATATGCCAGATACCAGGTCAGGCTCCGGGGTAAGTCTGTTCTTGAATTCGTCTTTGTGTGCATGTGTACTTCTTCTCAGATGCAACTCAGTAGCTTGTCCTGAGGTTTCCGGGGCTGAAGTTGTTGCTTCTTTGACTCAGAATCCTTACTCTCAATGTTAACTGAAGATCTTGTACAAAGAACATCTTTTATTGACTTCTGTTGATGTTTTGCTTTCCTCCAATTTGTTCTGCAAAGTGCTAGCTACCTGCTTTCAAGTTCAGAAACACCTTCCGATTGACTCTACGCATCTCTCTTTAATGTGAGCTTTTGCTCCACCCTGTCCTTACTCTCTTGAATCACTGGATTATTTTCTAGATGACATTCTGCACATTATGGCAATATGAGAGGTATTTTAAAACTCTCTTGATCAGAAAAGTAATTTCCTGCTTGGAGTACAAACTCAGATTCCCCGCTGTGTGGCATCCTGACACCTTCCTGCTGAACTCCATTAGAAAGATCCTGGAGAGTCAGGTCAGTGTAACTGATGTTTATCATTCCATGATTACAGCTTTGTGGGCTAAAAATAATAAGTTGTCTTAGGGAGGGTTCTTCCAGAAGCAGGTCCTCAAAAAAGGATTTCAGTAGAAGTGGTTATTAGGTGGAAGGACTTAAAATGTTCTGGTAGGGAAGTGGGGAGTGAGATAGAGAAGAGATGTAAGTTAATACACAATGTATTAGTGGGCAGGCTACTGCTTTGGAAAACAGAAGCTCAATCCCTCTGCCAACCTCTGGGAGTCAGCACGGATGTTCTTTAGCACTTTTCCCACTAAAGGGAAAGGAGGCTGGAGTAGTCACACAGCAATTCCCCATTCATGACAACTTGGAGCTACTCCTGCAGGGGTCACCTTTAAAATCATAGTGACTTTAGACACTGTCTAAGCATGAAAGATGTCTGGCAGAGCTGCGGGTACTTGCAGTATGAAGCCGCAGTTGTGCACGGGAACACTGAACATTGAGATACGACTGGAAACAGTGTCTGTTACACGAGCACATAGAATTGGGTTGTGTGCTTCTCAAGGTACCTTATTTAAATATATTTATTGAGTAATCGTATTTATAAATTCATATGTATATTCATATGTATACTGATTCCAGCCCCATTCTTTGCCAGGTACTCAGATCCATACAGAGTGAATGAGATGTGGTGTTGCCATAAAGGACATTAAAGCTTGATGGCATTCAGAACACACCTCAAAATACTGCACCTTGGCATACCGAATATTTTAAGCTGAAGTAGTCTGAGGAAACATCAGAAGCATTCTGCCTTTCACTCTGACCTTCCCCCCTCCCTACTCCCCTGAAGCAGGTCATAAACCCCTCCTTTGAGAGGTGTCCTCCCTATAGCTGGAGAAAATGAGCATCCTTACCTCCAAAGACAAAGAGACACTGAGAAGAATCCACACAAACAGGACTTGCTAAGTTTCTCTTGGTTTAATACCCTTGACTCATATTCTTTGACTTGTCATACTTCTCCACCACTGTCTAGTTTTCATCAAATGTAGCATAAAAATATTCAAGTTGAACTATTTTTTTTGGGGGGGGTCTTCATTTCCTTATGAAGGCTCCTGTATCAGGTAAAATTTGTATTAAATAAATCTGTGTGCTTTTTGTCCTGTTCGTCTCTTTGTCAGTTTAATTTTCAACTGAGCCAGGGACCCTAAGAGGATCAAGGCAAACTCTCTCCTATTCTACAAACTGAACAGGGAGGATCATAATGCAAAACTATAAGAATCAACAGAATTTAAATGCTGGGACACACACACACACACACACACACACACACACACACACACACATCAGCAACATAGTCTTCTGGTCTAATGAGATGATCTATGAATAAATGGTATTAAGTCTAAACAGTGATTTGCCAGACAAAGGAGCAGAAAGGTGGAAAAGAACATGGCAGGCTGAGGAAATGATTGTCACAAAACTACAGAGGGGTGAAACGTTCTGCTGAGTGTCTGGAGAAGAAGGAAAAGTTTAATGTGATAAGAATCTACGAAGCAGTGTTTGTAGCAAGTAATAACACTAGCTTAAGTGGAGTTGGGAGCATGGGGGAAGGAATGTCAACTGACGTGGACAGAAATTTGTGTTAAGGCCACTTTTGTTAGGGTGGCTCTGTCCCAAGCAAAAGTGTTTGCCACCTACTGGCTCTGTACAGAGGTTAAGAATTGATTGCGGTGATAACAGGACTGTAGGCATATGTCCCAGCTCACCAAATTGTATACATTAATTATGTGCAGTTTTTCGTATACCAATTACACCTCAATAAAGCTGGGGGGAAAAGACACTGGGTGAGTAACTGAGGACACTTGAACATGGAATGGGTACTAACTAATATGGAATTATTGTTCATTTTCTTAGGTGTGATAACAGTATTGTGGGTATATAGGAAAATGTCCTTATTCCTAGGAGATATATGTTGAGTTATTTAGGAGTGAAATGCCATGATGTCTGCAGTGTACTTTCAGAATAGTTCAGTAAAATAAATTTTATTTTAAAAAACTGATGATTTTAAGTAAAAAGACATTTAAAAAAATCTCTTTGGCTGTAGGTGAAAATTCAATTGGAAAGGAGAGAGACTGAAGCAGGACAGTTAGATAGGAAGCTGCTGAAACAGCCCAGGGGAAAGGTCCAACTAGTTCGTTGATAACAGGGAGGAACGAAAGGGTTCCCAAGATAGAGCTTAAGTAGAATTAAGAGATTTCACCTGAATATTGCATATGAGGGGTTGGGTTCACTGACCGTGTTTTCAGTTTTCTGATCAACCATTGTGTCATTTCTCTACAAAGTCTGGCTTTTTTCTCCCACCCTCTCTCCTCATATTCTTTCTAGGATAACTTCGTAACAGGGTGTGGCATGTGCAGAAACTGAGCCTTTAAATATGAGCTCCTGGAGAAATAACACCTTCTCATTCTAGGCAGAGTGAGTTCCAACTGCAGAAGAACAGAATGGGAAGTTGGGGTAGCTGGTGGGATTGTGCCTCCGCTTTTAAAAATAAATCTTCAGTCTTTCTCTTTCCCCATTTATGTCTCTGCTTCTCCATCTCTAAGTAGGTTCTAGCAGCCTCAAAGGGGTGTTGGAATAATGAATGTATTTTCTTGAGGATGGCTTTGAATTCTCAGATGAAAGGTGCCGCGTCACCAAAAATTATAATTCAAACCAAAGCACTCAACCTTTCATCCTTACATGCCTTTGAGGTTTAGAGCCCTTGTGTGGATTCTAAATAAAGTTAGAAAATGCACCTAGAATGCCAAAAAGTTTCCAAAAGCAAAACATGGAGGAAAGATTTTCAGCCTTGCTTAAAAACAAGGTTTAAAAAAAGAATATTTCCTAAAATCCCCATATACTCAACTCTTAGATCTTTAGTTTCCTAATAGAGGAAAAACATGAAGATAGAAATGCCTACTTCTTTAAAAACCATAGTTTGGTTTACAGAACGGATTTGTTTAAATTATATATTTCTATACAAAAAATAAGGTATGATAACGATGACTAGATTAAAATCTATAATTATATTAAGATCTCCACTTTGTGAATAAGAGTATCCTTATACAACTCCATTCTCGATAGAGAAATAGAGGTTCCTGAGACATCAGTTAAACTACAGAAGGCATTATTAAAAATTTAAAAGCTCATAGTTACTACCGAATGAGAGACCTGCATTGGAATCCTAGTTTAACCACTTCATAGCTGTGGGAAAAGAGAGAACTGATTTTCTCTCGCAGATTCAGGTTTCTAATTTCTAAAGTGGGAAAAATTTCTACTAATAGCTGTGAGGAGACGGCTAGATTCTGAACCTGATGTACTACTTCTGAAAGTGCTTTAGAGTTTATGCAGAGAAACAAAACTTCGGGAAAAAAATCATACTTTTCACCACTATAAAATTTGGCCTCATGTGGGACCCTAAAATAACTACTGATGAAAAGTTTTGTTAAATGACCACAACATATCAGAATTCTATCCAAAGCAATCTCATGAAGAAAAGAGGCAGATAATCAAAAAAGACACACCGTGTTAATAGTTATCATTTGTAAGTCTGGGACCCCCGACTCCCTTGAGAGCTCTAATAATGGGAACTCACTCTGTCATCCTCAGCTTGATGAAAATGACTGACCTGGAACAAACTGCAGTCTTCCTCCGCAGGCTTCTTACAACCTGGTTCAGACAGTGTGAATTTTTCAATCCAGTGAAAGGAAGGACATACACACATGCATCAGAAAACAGAAGTTCAGGAAAGACAGAAAGTTGCTTGCCTTCTGAGATCTTATCAGGGCAGGACAGCTGCCCTGTGGCCTGGAGCGGGGGGTGGGCAGTCATCTGTATGGGAGTTCAAAGCAAAAACGTCTGCACTCTTCTGTGATGGACTCATTCTCTGACCCTTATCACTCTGACTGCTACAAAAAAAAGAGAGGGGGAAGACCTTTCTACTGTGTGCTATGACATGTATTCCTTTTCAACATTCCACCTCTACAAAAAGTGGCCCGATATGTCTTTTTGAACTTGAGATGGAGGTTTGATATTCTGGTCACCTCTTGTGCAATGTTAAAGAAGGGGTAAAATTTGGGCACTTCTCATCCACTCTGTCTCCTCTGCCAAGTGGCCAAAGGCCTTGAGCACACTAAACAAATAAGTTAGTACAAATGTTGGAATTCTCCCAAGTTCAAAACCTAATTTGTCCTAAAAGTCTTGTCATTCATATGATTAAAGAAAAAAAAGGGGGCAGATCAAATCTTAGAAGTACAACAAGGTAAAGAGAAAACTTATTTCCTCTTTAATCTTAGAGAGAGACTCCTTAAGGTAGACACTTGATGTAACTAAATATTTTATTCAAAAAATTTCCTTTTTTTACCATCCTCTGCCCTGCATGCTCATAGGCCAATTTTATGACACCAGATACATGGATGGACATTAAGTGTTACAAACAAATATGACAAGGTGACACAGGAGAAGAAAATTGAACGATATTCATCTAAAGTGACATTTATACCCCCTAATAAGTAGACAAATATTGTACTGATCTTAATCTTGATCTGTAACAGTAGTCCTCCCCCTTCTCTGTGTGAGTGGATGGTAGGATCATAAACATAGAGGGAAAATCTTGTCATTCAGGCTAAACTAAGAGAAATGCGGGATATTAAATAATAAGAAAACCTTAGGCAAGTTGTTTCACGTCATGGGATGGACTTTGTGAGGCCAACTTGTCTAAGACTGGGAACTGTATTTCCCTGATTCTCCTTCTCTGTAGATGTAATAGAAGTCTAGCTAAGAATCAGCCAAGAGAGGAATGTACTCATGTTTTAGAAGAAAGGAATGAAGCAGACATCATTACTCTCCAAGGTTGGAAAGATCAGACACAGGGACTGAAAAACACAGATGTGCCCGATGGCTCCCAGTTGACTGTTGCTTTCATCTACTCCATGTCCAGCTTTTCTTCCCAACAGCTGCACCTGCTGAAACTAACAGTCCCAGGGCAACCATTGGGCACTTAGCTTCAGGCTCACAGAGGCAGTGAGTCCTCTTCTTGTATCACCAATGATAATTTCACTATGCACTTTTGGAAATTTCATTCTGGGAAGAAGTTCATAAGATTGTTTAAAATGTAGATGGCTCTAAAAAGGTTAAGGACAAAAATGATTCCAATTCTCCATTATCTCTTCCAGAAAATAGAA
This sequence comes from Monodon monoceros, assembly GCF_005190385.1. NCBI lineage: Eukaryota > Metazoa > Chordata > Mammalia > Artiodactyla > Monodontidae > Monodon > Monodon monoceros. The sequence continues at coordinate 4,222,837 of NW_021703770.1, read as the reverse complement.
GCAGTAGGAATACTTCCTAGCTTATTCCATGAAGCCAGGATTACTCTAATATTAGAACTAGATAAAGACAATACAAGAAATACAAGAAATGAAAATTACAGACCAATGTCACTCATGAACATAGATTAAAAATGCTCAACAAACAACAGGAAATTGAATTCAACAATGTATGAAAATAATTGTGTACTATGACTAGCGGGGATTTGTTCTAGGTATGCAAGAATAGTTCAATATTTAGGAGCCAATTAATGTAACCCATCATATCAACAAGAAAAATCATAGGATGATACCAATAAATACAGAAAGAGCATTTGACATAATCTAACCCCTAGTCATGATAAAAACTCTCAGCAAGCTAGAAATAGATGTTTCCACAATTTGATAAGAAACATATACAAAAAACCCAACAGCTAACTACTAGAAGACGTCATTGAGAGATGTGACCACTGGCTGATCTGAGAGCTGGAGCCCAGCAATTGCAGGCTCCTCACTCTCTCCCCTTCCTCAGAACATACACTCTGCCCACCGTGGGAGCCATTTTTAAGGACACAGTCTTGAAAGAGCAATTAGTTTTTGAGATAATCTGGATGGCATATGAGGCTGAACCCCATTAAGGCCTCTATATAAACTTTTAAGATTCTGGTGGGTGGGTGCAGAGACCTACTCATCTTATAGTGACACAAGACAAGCCTGGTAAGTAAATTTCCTTGCTTTTTAACCTGCCATATAACAATCTGGAGTGGACTGCCTCTTTCGCTGGTCTCTCCTTGCCCTCCATGGACAGGGGTCAGTTGGATAAACCAATGTAACATCATTCTCAATGGTCAGAAACTAGATGCTCTTCCCCTAAAACTGGAATCAAGGCAAGGATGTCCCTTCTCACCACTTCTATTTAACATCATTAAGGAAGTCCTGGCTAGTGCAATCAGACAGTAGAAGGAAACAAAAGGTATACAAATTGAGAAGGAAGAAATAAAACTGTCTTTTTTCACAGATGATATGATTGCCTATGTAGAAAATCCCAGAGTCGAGGAGATTGGTTCAAGATGGCGAAGTAGAAGGATGTGCGCTCACTCCCTCTTGCAAAAACATCAGAATCACAACTAACTGCTGAACAATCATCGACAGGAAGACACTGGAACTCACCAAAAAAGACACCCCACATCCAAAGACAAAGGAGAAGCCACAATGAGACGGTAGGAGGGGCGCAATCACAATAAAATCAAATCCCATAACTGCTGGGTGGGTGACTCACACACTGGAGAACACTTATACCACAGAAGTCCACCCACTGGAGTGAAGGTTCTGAGCCCCACGTCAGGCTTCCCAATCTGGAGGTCAGGCAATGGGAGTAGGAATTCCTAGAGAATCAGACTTTGAAGGCTAGCAGGATTTGATTGCAGGACTTTGACAGGACTGGGGGAAACAGAGACTCCACTCGTGGAGGGCACACACAAAGTAGTGTGCGCATCGGGACCCAGGGGAAGGAGCAGTGACCCCATAGGAGACTGAACCAGACCTACCTGCTAGTGTTGGAGGGTCTCCTGCAGAGGCGGGGGGAGGCTGTGTCTCACCGTGAGGACAAGGACAGTGGCAGCAGAAGTTCTGGGAAGTACTCTTTGGCGTGAGCCCTCCAAGGTTCCACCATTAGCCTCAGCAAAGACCCCGGGTAGGCTCCAGCGTTGGGTTGCCTCAGGCCAAACAACCAACAGGGAGGGAACCCAGCCACACCCAATCCACCCATCAGCAGACAAGTGGATTAAAGTTTTACTGAACTCTGCCCACCAAAGCAACAGCCAGCTCTACTCACCATCAGTCCCCGCCTTCAGTAAACTTGCACAAGCCTCTTAGATAGCCTCATCCACCAGAGGGCAGACAGCAGAAGCAAGAAAAACTACAATTCTGCAGCCTGTGGAACAAAAACCACATTCACAGAAAGACAGACAAGATGAAAAGGCAAAGGGCTATGTACCAGACGAAGGAACAAGATAAAACCCCAGAAAAACAACTAAATGAAGTGGAGATAGGCAACCTTTCAGAAAAAGAATTCAGAATAATGACAGTGAAGATGATCCAGGACCTTGGGAAAAAAATGGAGGCAAAGATTGAGAAGATGCAAGAAATGTTTAAAACAAATCTAGAAGAATTAAAGAACAAACAAACAGAGATGAACAACACAATAACTGAAATGAAAAATACACTAGAAGGAATCAATAGCAGAACAACTGAGGCAGAATGGATAAGTGACCTGGAAGACAGAATGGTGGAATTCACTGCTGTGGAACAGAATAAAGATAAAAGGATGAAAAGAAGTGAAGACAGCCTAAGAGACCCCTGGGACAAAATTAAATGCAACAACATTCACATTATACGGGTCCCAGAAGGAGAAGAGAGAGAGAAAGCACCCGAGAAAATATTTGAAGAGATTATAGTTGAAAACTTCCCTAACGTGGGAAAGGAAATAGCCATGCAAGTCCAGGAAGTGCAGAGAGTCCCATCCAGGATAAACCCAAGGAGAAACATGCTGAGACACAGAGTAATCAAATTGGCAAAAATTAAAAACAAAGAAAAATTACTGAAAGCAGCAAAGGGAAAATGACAAATTACATACAAGGGAACTCCCATAAGGTTAACAGCTGATTTCTCAGCAGAAACTCTACAAGCCAGAAGGGAGTGGCATGATATACTTAAAGTGATGAAAGGGAAGAACCTACAGCCAAGATTACTTTACCTGGCCAGGATCACATTCAGATTCGATGGAGAAATCAAAGTTTTACAGACAAGCAAAGGCTAACAGAATTCAGCACCACCAAACTAGCTCTACGAAAAATGCTAAAGGAACTTCTCTAAGTGGGAAACACAAGAGAAGAAAAGGACGTACAAAAACAAAACAATTAAGAAAATGGTCATAGGAACATACATATTGATAATTACCTTAAACGTGAATGGATTAAATGCTCCAACCAAAAGACACAGGCTTGCTGAATGAATACAAAAACAAGACCCATATATATGCTGTCTACAAGAGACCCACTTCAGACCTAGGGACACATTCAGACTGAAAATGAAGGGATGGAAAAAGATATTCCATGCATATGGAAAACAAAAGAAAGCTGGATAGCAATACTCATATCAGATAAAATAGACTTTAAAATAAAAAATGTTACAAGAGACAAGGAAGGACACTACATAATGATCAAAAGATCAATCCAAGTAGAAGATATAACAATTATAAATATATATGCACCCAACATAGGAGCACCTCAATACATAAGGAAACCGCTAACAGCTCTAAAAGAGGAACTCGACAGTAACACAGTAAGAGTGGGGGACTTTAACACCTCAGTTACACCAATGGACAGATCATCCAAACAGAAAATTAATAAGGAAACACAAGCTTTAAATGACACAAAAGACCAAATATATTAAATTGGTATTTATAAGACATTCCATCCAAAAACAGCAGATTACACTTTCTTCTCAAGTGTGCACGGAACATTCTCCAAGATATATCACATCTCAAGTCACAAATCAAGCCTCAGTAAATTTAAGAAAATTGAGATCATATCAAGCACCTTTTCTGACCACAAGGCTATGAGATCAGAAATGAATTACAGGGGAAAAAACATAAAAAACACAAACATGGAGGCTAAACAATACATTACTAAATAACCAAGAGATCACTGAAGAAATCAAAGAGGAAATCAAAAAATACCTAGAGACAAATGATAATGAAAACATGACAATCCAAAACCTATGGGATGCAGCAAAAGCAGTTCTAAGAGGGAAATTTATAGCTATACCAGCCTACCTCAAGAACCAAGAAAAATCTCAAATAAACAATCTAACCTTACACCTAAAGGAAATAGAGAAAGAAGAAGAAACAAAACCCACAGTTAGCAGAAGGAAAGAAATCATAAAGTTTAGAGCAGAAATAAATGAAATAGAAAAAAAGAAAACAATAGCAAAGATCAACAAAACTAAAAGCTGGTTCTTTGAGAAGACAAACAAAATTGATAAACTATTAGCCAGACTCATCAAGAAAAAGAGGGAAAGGACTCAAATAAATAAAATTAGAAATGAAAAAGAAGAAGTTACAACAGACACCACAGAAATACAAAACATCCTAAGAGACTACTAAAAGCAACTCTATGAAAATAAAATGGACAACCTGGAAGAAATGGACAAATACTTAGAAAGGTATAACCTTACAAAACTGAACCAGGAAGAAATAGAAAATATGAACAGACCAATCACAAGTAATGAATTTGAAACTGTGACTAAAAATCTTCTGACAAACAAAAGTCCAGGCCCAGCTGGCTTCACAGGTGAATTTTATCAAACATTTCCAAAAAATTGCAGAGGAAGGAACACTCCCAAACTCATTCTATGAGGCCACCATCACCGTGATACCAAAACCAGACAAAGATTCTACAAAAAGAGAAAATTACAGACCAATATCACTGATGAATATAGATACAAAAATCCTCAACAAAATACTAGCAAACAGAATCCAACAACACGTTAAAATGATCATACACCATGATCAAGTGGGATTTATCCCAGGGATGCAAGGATTCTTCAATGTACGCAAATCAATCAATGTGATACACCATATTAACAAATTGAAGAAGAAAAACCATATGATCATCTCAATAGATGCAGAAAAAGCTTTTGACAAAATTCAACACCCATTTATGATCAAAACTATCCAGAAAGTGGGCATAGAGGGAACTTACCTCAACATAATAAAGGCCATATATGACAAACCCACAGCAAACATCATTTTCAGTGATGAAAAACTGAAAGCATTTCCTCTAAGATCAGGAACAAGACAAAGATGTCTACTATCCCCACTGTTATTCAACACAGTTTTGGAAGTCCTAGCCATGGCAATCAGAGAAGAAAAAGAAATAAAAGGAATACAAACTGGAAAAGAAGAAGTAAAACTGTCACTGTTTGCAGATGACATGATACTATACATAGAAAATCCTAAAGATGCCACCAGAAAACTACTAGGGCTAATCAATGAATTCAGTAAAGTTGCAGGATACAAAATTAATGCACAGAAATCTCTTGCATTCCTATACACTAATGATGAAAAATCTGAAAGTGAAATTAAGGAACACTCCCATTTACCACTGCAACAAGGAGAATAAAATACCTAGGAATAAACCTACCTAGGGAGACAAAAGACCTGTATGCAGAAAACTATAAGACACTTTTGAAAGAAATTAAAGATGATACCAACAGATGGAGAGATATACCATGTTCTTGGATTGGAAGAATCAACATTGTGAAAATGACTATATGACACAAAGCAATCTACAGATTCATTGCACTCCCTATCAAACTACCAATGGCATTTTTCACAGAACTAGAACAAAAAATTTCACAATTTGTATAGAGACACAAAAGACCCTGAATAGCCAAAGCAATCTTGAGAAAGAAAAACGAAGCTGAGGAAATCAGGCTCCTGGACTTCAGACTATACTACAAAGCTACAGTAATGAAGACAATATGGTACTGGGAGAAAAACAGACATATAGATCAATGGAACAGGATAGAAAGCCCAGAGATAAACCCACGCACCTATGGTCAATTAATCTATGACAAAGGAGGCAAGGATATATAATGGAGAAAAGACAGTCTTTTCAGTAAGTGGTGCTGGGAAAACTGGACAGCTACATGTAAAAGAATAAAATTAGAACTCTCCCTAACACCATACACAAAAATAAACTCAAAATGGATTAGAGACCTAAATGTAAGACCAGACACCATAAAACTCTTAGAGGGAAACATAGGAAGAACAGTCTTTGACATAAATCATAGCAAGATCTTTTTTGATCCACCTCCTAGAGTAATGGAAATAAAAACAAAAATAAACAAATGGGACCTAATAAAACTTCAAAGCTTTTGCAAAGAAGGGAAACTACAAACAAGACAAAAAGACAACCCTCAGAATGGGAAAAAATATTTGCAAATGAATCAATGGACAAAGGATTAATCTCCAAAATATATAAACAGTTCATGCAGCTCAATATTTAAAGAAACAAACAATCCAATCCTAAAACGGGCAAAAGACCTAAACAGACATTTCTCCAAAGAGGACATACAGATGGCCAAGAAGCACATGAAACGCTGCTCAACGTCACTAATTAATAGAGAAATGCAAATGAAAACTACAATGAGGCATCACCTCACACCAGTTAGAATGGGCATCATAAGAAAATCTACAAACAACAAATGCTTGGAGAGGGTGTGGAGAAAATGGAACCCTCTTGCACTGTTGGTGGGAATGTAAGTTGTACAGCCACTATGGAGAACAGTATGGAGGTTCCTTAAAAAACTAAAAATAGAATTACCATATGACCCAGCAATCCTACTACTGGGCATATACCCAGAGAAAACCATAATTCAAAAAGACACATGCACCCCAATGTTCATGGCAGCACTATTTACAATAGCCAGGTGATGGAAGCAACCTAAATGCCCATTGACAGATGAATGGATAAAGAAGATGTGGTACATATATACAATGGAATATTAGCCATAAAAAGGAACGAAATTGGGTCATTTGTAGATACGTGGATGGATCTAGAGACTGCCATATAGAGTGAAGTAAGTCAGAAAGAGAAAAACAAATATCGCATATTAACGCATATATGTGGAACCTAGAATAATGGTACAGATGAACAGGTTTGCAGGGCAGAAATTGAGATAAAGATGTAGAGAACAAGCGTATGGACACCAAGGGGGGAAAGCAGCAGTGGGACGGGTGGGGTGGGGGTGGGATGAATTGGGAGATTGGGATTGACATGTGTACACTGATGTGTATAAAATAGATGACTAATAAGAACGTGCTGTATAAAAAAATAAATAAAATAAAATTCAGAGAAAAAAAAAGCCCAAGTATTGCCCAACCAGTTATATTAATTGATAGTGATAGTACTCCTAATTTGATACCATAGAAACCATGTTGTGAAATCATATATTTTTCTCAGTTTTAAGGAAAAAAAAAAGAAAATCCCAGAGTCAATAACAAAAACAACAACAAAAGTCCTGGAATTAATAAGTATATATAGCAAGATTATAGGATTCAAGGTTAATATAAGAAAACTAGATTCCATTCTCACATATTGCCAATGAATGATTAGTAAGTGAAGTTTTTTAAAAATACCATTTATAATGCACAAAAAAAAAACGAAAAAAAAAAGGTAAAAGTTTTTAGGTAAAACCAGGGCCCAGGAATATCAGGGCACCTGAATGCTCATGTCCTCTCCTGCTGAGAGCAGGGTTGGTTCCACCATCAGTTATGGCAATGGTTAGATCCAAGTTTCATGAACCAGATGCAAGGTGGCAGGTTCTTAGAGGCTATAGTGAATAAAACGATGAGGACTTCCCTTTGAGAGAAGGAAGGAAGAGTTTTAAAAGAGAAAGTCTTGGAGCTCCCGTGTCTTGGTCATAGGGTTGGCTTTACTGAAAAGTACATAGAGATTTAGATGAGACTTGGAAAAATCATCTTGTGGGACTGAGGAGAGATGAGAAGTGGAGTAAATAAACGCACATTTTATCTCTGCTCAGCCAACAAGCGGCTGAGTGACTTTAATAATATTCTAATATACATATTTATCATGGTCGATTGCCATTCTCCTGGTGACAGACATCTGAGTTATTTTGTGTTTGGGCTATTATGAATAAAGTTACTAAAAGCAAAAAAATAAAAATAAAATGAATTTTAAAAAGATCAGAGTAGACTATGGATTATAATTCTTCTTTCACTCCTACCAGTGAGCTCATATCCCAGTTATAACTTTACATAATGGTGATTCATAACCAAGTCAGGATCTCATTATAGCTTGGAAACCTGATCATTTTCCATTAACTTATCCAGTATATAAAAAAACAGAATTTCTCCTTTGCATTTTCTTCAACTATTTTCCTAAGAGAAACTGAGTTACCTCATGACAGTATACCTAAATATGAGGAAATCTATTTTCTGGTGAAGTGCAATGGCCATAGCAGTAGATCTGATTTCTTAATTCCTAATTTATGCAATTTGATAAATTCAATACTGTCTGATAGTCAACAGACCATCAGTTTGTTCTACTACAGTACATCTCCTTAAGCATTTTTCTTGACTTCTACTTGTCCTCTAGAAATATCCCTTCTAAATGCATAGTTGAATCTTTTCTGAGAGTTTTTTAATCTAATGCCATTGTTTTATTTGCATATTTCTGAAAACTCTAATTATAGATCATTTTCTTCAAACTGTTCATCTAAAAACTAAAAATTGTAGCCTAATGGAAATTGGACTTAGCGTTTTCATATTGCTTTTCATCTTAGGGACATGGCATTCTTATTAAATGCCATTCCTATTGTTCCTCAGCATACTGTCGATCTTATTGAGTGTTAATTTATTCTTCTCATTTTCCAAAGCACTAAAGAGATACATAAAATCCTGTGGATTTAGGCCACTTGCCTGGACAAAATAGGTTTATTCTTTATTATAGTACTTCTTGATATAGGCCAATAAGAATGTCCTCTTGATGCCTTCTTGTTTTTATTTGAGTCCACAACATATAAGAGGTTAAAGAAATTGTGTGGCCTTTATATGACATTTGTAGTCAGTTCAGATAACTGTACAGTTGGATGTTAGAAAATATTTACTCTGAGCCTCAATAACAAAAAGTTTGAAAGTTTATTACAATATCTAAGAAATATTATAAGACTACCTCATGCTTTTTAATGATGCAGATAAAGGATTGGTGAGGCTGAAATAAAGTTATTTTTATAAGCTGTCAGCTTTAGAAGTTAATAAAATGTGTTTTCCAGAGTATGAATTCAATTTGGATTTTAAAATGTATTTTAAATGTATAAGTATATCTGTTTCCAAGATTTGTTGTAATTAATACAAAGCCATAAACCTTCAGGGAGATCACATTACCAACCGTAGGAGTCTGGTCAAAGACCTTATCCTTTCTGAGCCTATGACTACTAAATGTAAATTAGCATATGAATTAAAATGAATTGTTTTTTTATGCATCTAGAATATATGTATTTATCTATCTGACCTATCATTTGCATATATATTTATCTAATCATCTACCATCTTTCAGTTATTTATCTATATAATCTCTTTATACATATGTTGTATCTGGGATATAGTTGGGGTTCTCAATAAATGTAGCTGTTCTTCATCTAACCTAGGGGTGGTTGATTTGGAGGTAGGGCAGAGTAATAACATAAAAAAAAACAGACTTACAGTCAGAGAAGTCCTGGAGTACCCAAAATATTAGCAAGGAAAACCTTTAAAAGTTACTTCTCTGCTCAGTTACTCCTTCACCCTTATTTCCCCACTTAACTGCTGATTTTCTATCACATCTCATGGCTAAAATGACATCCTCTGAGAAGTTTTCTCTTACCAACCCATTGGACTCAAGTGCCCCTTCCACTGTATTATATTGATTGGTTCTTACTTCTTTGTTCGCTCTTATCAGTTTGTGCTCATACCACAGTATGATGAAATCATCTGTTCTCTACGCTAGTACTAAACCACCTAAACAATATCTACCTCTCTTATTCATTTATATGTTCATTTTATATGTAATTCAAGTAATATTTCTTTACAATAACTTGCTTTCAGATAGTTTTCTTAGTGTTCGGAATAGAAAATAAATCAGACAAGGATATTGCCCTTATGTAGTTATAGTACATTAGAAAGATCCAATCACATAATCACATAGTGATGTTTGAGCTGAGTCTTGAAAGACAAGTAGGTGTTTGCTTATCTGAGAGAGAAGATAAATGGTCCTCATAGAAAGAGCAGCAGGAGCAAAAACATCAAGGGATAAAACACCTGGCCACTCTTTTCTGCATCTTTGGAATCATTTACAATGCCTACAGTATTGGTGGTAATCAAAATTTTTAATGAATAAATGGAGGCAAGAATGATTTCTGTAAAAATACTTAGCAGAGTGCCAAGATTTTATAAAACCTCAATAAATTAAATAAATTCCACATATCAATTAGAACTAATTTGAGAGTGAAGAAACAGGAGAAATTTTAATTGAGGCATTAAAAATACCAGCTGGTGAGTTTATAGATGACCCTAAACACTGTTGTAAGGATTAGCAACTGCACATTTCATTCATTTCCATCTTTCGAGAGGCATAAATTCTTTTTGCCTTATTGTCTCCCAATAATGGAGTTTCCACTCATGAATTAACAGAACAGGTGAAGAAATGCTAATACAAGGATAAGGGGGATTTTAAATTCTGTGGTCTCCAAGAACTTCTCAGCAGTCGACCTCCATAGACTATCTTCTTATTTTTCTCAAGCCCATGTCTTGCCTTTCAATTATTGCTCAGGTTGATGTCTTCTGATCTCATGCTCTATCACACCCCAAACACAACCTCTCCCAAACTCCTCTCATGGCCCTCTTCTTCCACTCTTTGCTCTTTATTTCCTATCCTCCAAATTCATATGTGACTTCTCTACTTACAATATAATTAACTAGAGATGGAGCCTTTGTACACTGGGGTTCCTGGGAGTGGAGCCTTCACAGTCTAGTCCTAGGCAGTCTCGGCCTCACTGGTTTGGGGTCACAATCTGTCCCTCTCTCACCTCATTCCTGCGGTTGCAATCACTTTTCTTTATCTCATTTGTTTATCTTAAAGCCCTAACCTTGTTACTGGCATAACACATTTAATTTCTACTAATTAATATCCTTGGTAATAGGAGAGATTATTCTTGAAATAGTGCCTAAGAATGTGAGCACTTGTTTTTGAATCCTGCTTACTCCATGTAGTGAGGGAGCACAGGTAAATTTCTTATCTATAGAATGGAGACAGAGTATAATCTACTTTATTGGATAGTTAGGAGGACAAAATGCAATATTACATGTAGAGTTATTCCAGGAGACCCACTTAAAACGCCTCAATATCAGCTTAAAGCCTCCCTAACACCTACCATATAGTTAATTACTTTCTTTCCTCTCTTATGGGAAAAAAATAAAGATGAATAAAACCATTTGTGACTTTTAACTATTTTTCTTAAAGATATAACAAGATCTTTGTATTTTTTTCTCAGAAAGATACCATTTCAAAAATTGTTACTAATAGCCCTGAGAATTGTTTTGGAATTCAGGGTTTTTTTCCAGCTGTGGGAGGGAAAAGGTAGGAGGGTAATATTTAAACTGCGAATGGTTCATATCCTACACTAATCTTTTTGGGACTGTTATATTTGGGATGCAGTTTGATTTGTTGAATTGCCTGCACCTATGATTCTGGCAGGGGCTAGGGAAACAAAAATGTGTCCCCAAACCTTTAAACCAGGTTTGTCTTGCTTTCAGTCTTTTATCAAGGCAACTGTCCCCCGCCCCCTGCCCAAACTATTAAATGGTACATTAAATGGTAGTACATAAGTTACAGAAATACGTTTTACAATAATGAAAATGATAATGGTGATGATGATGATAAACATTAATATAGAATTTGTTTTCATTTTAAAGTATTAGCTTATCCATCTAATGTCTTAATAATATGGATATTTTGAAGTATGTATAAAACCCAAATACCTTGACCCACATGAATCCTTTCTATACCTAGACCTATTACCCTCTTATCGGTAGAGCCTGGTAGAGGTCCCTGAAACTCCATTTGTGGGTTGGGGCACCCAAAGAAGATACCAATTTATAACAAAATTTTATTTCTTTGGCCACTAGACATCCCCCTAAATTAGTTCCAGCCTGAGTGTCTTAACTATAAATCCAGCTGACAAAATGTAATTATAACCACACGGATTGAATTTATGTTTAAAATATGAGCATATGACTCCTCAAGGACCTGCAGGCAAGTTAAAAAAATACTCCACCTTTTCTCTACTGTTAGCTGCACTACATCCATCTGGATTGGAATATGCTGTAAAATTGAACCCTTCCTCTTTAGCTAAGTGTTCTCTTCTTTCCTCCATCTCTGCTCTTACTTTTTCTTTTAAATTTGGCCCAGAGAAGGTAGGAAGCAGCATTAAAGGTTGCTAGTATTTTCCCAGTTCATGGAGTCAGGGCTGTGTTCTCCAGGAGCTTTGGGTATGGCTGCTCCATTCCAGGGGATACCATATACATAGACCATGATCTACCATGGCCTCATACAAGGTGTGGCTCTGGATTGTTCCTTGGGTCAAGAGTTCCTCTCCCTATTTTAACTTTTTTGTTGTTGTTGTTGTTGAGGGACTCTACTTTGAACTTTACTCCTAGGAACAGAAAGTAAGTTCATAATTAGATTAACCTAACACTTCTATATGAACGAGGATTGGATTGGACCCAACAGATAACCAATAAGAATCAATTATTTATTTATTTAATTATTCACACAATCACCCAAACATTTATTGAGGTTTGCAGTGCTTGATATAGAAACCAGAAAGGGAATAAAACAGACAAAAGTCTGCCTTCACAGAGCCTATAGTTTACTGGTAGAGTCTGATGTTAATCAGACCTACAAAACTTTGTAATAAAAAAATGTATTATAAATTTTTAAAAAAATCAAAAGTGGACAGTGCATATCAGAAATCAGATCTGGTCTGTAGGCATCATGGAGGGCCTTCCAGAAGAATTTAAGAGTTGAATTGAGATATGAAGATGAGTAGGAGTTGATAAACTGAGAGAGAGACAGAGGAAATTGCATGGCCAGCTTGTAAAAACTGAGGAAAGTCGGCCTGACAACACACAGTGAGCAAGGAGGAATGCATATAAGCAGATGAGGCTTGAAAAGTCCACATTACTCAAAAGGCCAAACTAAGGATTGTGGCCATTGTGGTAAGGAGCCGTGGGGAGCCCTTCAAAGGTTTTAAGGAAATATATGTCACAACTATGTTTGCATTTTTAAAAAATCACTCTGCCTCTGTTGAGAATCAATTGAGAATTAAGAGTGGATCCTGGAAAAGTTAGGAAACTATTGCAGTATTTAACAAAAGAGACGTAGACAGGAAGGTAATGGTCATGATCTAGCATGGATTCTAGATTTCTCTGGGTTTTAAGGAGAAATTCCTGAGATCTCTCCCACCCCACCCCCATCTCCATCTCCATATATTTTCCTTTCTTGCCCAGCACACATCTCTTATAAGCTATCTTCCAAACTCACATTGACTTCCTTTCTTCATAGAATATAATCTCAACACTGCTCATATATTTGGATAACTGCTAGCTATACTTGTAATATAATATTGCTGGTCAGTTACTGGAGGTGGATACCTCTCTCAAGTTGAACCTTAAAGATTATATTTCTTAAATATTTGGACTTCTAATTCAGAGGCATGAAATCTTGAAGTTTGCTGAAATTGAAGTTTTGGGACTTTATAGTCAATATCTTTTTTTATGATACTCTGTTTTCTCAAAAGAAGCTTTACAAAATATATAAAGATAAATGAACTGTATTTTTGAAATATTGAAAATGGGATTTCTTTCTCATGACAACAGTACTTCAGTTGTCACACTAAAGATTTACTGTTATTTCTATTTTGTGAAGAACAGAAAAATTGCTCATGTGGGCATCTGGTTGTTCAAATGTGTTTAATATCATTGTTGGTCACTGAGTTGACCTATCTATGTTTTGTTGTTTTGTTCCATTTTGGTTGATTTTATTTTGGACTGTGATATTAAAATACTGCATAATATATAAAAGCATCCAGTGACACATAAATTTAAACATTTGAAAGAGTTTTATATTGATAAAGTGGAAATCAATATTACTGAAAATAAAATTTGGAATATTTTGAGTGTCACAATATAATTTTAAGGTATGATTATCATTCTTCATAAAATAATTGATGCCCAGGCATCCTATAAATCTTTTGTGTACATAATTATCTCTGTAACATTGGCCTTAAATGTACCCCCCCAAACTGAAATAATTTCAGACGTTTTATATTCCAGTTCAATATTTATATCCTTAAGCCTTATGAATTTCAAAATTATTTGTTTTCTCACAGTATGTTTATACCCATAAACATTATAGCAAAGTTAGCGATTTTATTGTTATGTACATTGTAATTACCAAGATCATATGGTACAATAATCTTGGTAAAATTAACCATGGTAAAAATAACAATGATAAAATTAACTAAAGGGAAGATTTTGTGATCTGAAATTCTAAGTATCCTAATAGTCACAATGGGGTTGTCTGTGTGTGTTTGTGTGTGTGTGTGTGTGTGTGTGTGTGTAAAATATTCAAGATAATTCATTTTCAATTCTGAAGCTTCTGCTAAGCTCAGTTAATTGTATTTTGTCATAACAGGGCAGTGATTTCCTTTTTTTTTTGTAGCAGTAGCATCTCTTTTGGACAAAATCTTATTTGAATCAGTGTTAAAATGGATAAAGGTGGCTTTACTTTGGCTTGAGCAGGATGGGTGTCCCTAAGCCTGTTCTCTTGATGCTTATCTCATTGAAACTTTGTGTAACCAGTAGGTTTCTGAAGATCTTTTTGGAAGAAACCATTTTATAGACAACAATAGGGCAAGAAAAAGCTTCTACAATGGAAACATGAGACTTAACTGCATAACTTATTAATCAATCATGAACGAGTCATAATCTGAAACAATATTTTCATTTGTAAAATGGAGATGATGATAAGTAATTCAATAAAATGAATGTCAGAATGGTGATTGGCAAGCAGTTGGTGCTCAGCAACTCACTTGCCCACAAATTTGTCTCCAGATGCTTGTAATCATGCATCACAAACTGGCTTCTGCTGTGCTAATACGTAGATGAGCACGCAGTGCATCTATGATGGAGCGCAAATGGGATCAATTCCTTTGGAAAGGATAAGAAGGAAGTGGATAGAGCAAAGGGAAAAGTTGAGTTTCTATGAGGTTCCAACAAAGACACTGTCTAACTGTAGGAAGAGCTCGGGAACAAAATGGCTCAGCAAACGTCCCATATCGAGCCAAAAAGGCTGGGCATCTTATACCCATGCCACTCGTCCAACGACACAGGACACTCCAGGTAGGGTGTGACCACCTCCCTGGGACTTTTAAATCCTCCTTCTACTGTCTGCCCTGGCAATTCAGATATTTAAATTTCATATAACATGAAAGCACTTGTTTTTCAAGTGCTTCTAGGAACCAGCCTAGTATCAAGTGTGAACCATTTCCTAGGGTCTTTGCCAGAGTATTAAAGCTTCTATCTTGGAAGAATGCTCCAAAATTAAAAAACAAACAAACAAAAAACTCTCCATTATCCAATACTGCTTCCTAGTCCCCTATAATAACCACCCTCAGAGTCCTTATGCCTTCTGGGCATACACCTCCTAGCTGCTATCAATTTATGCTGGCTAAGTCTTACAGCTCCTTGGGGATATAGTCCCTTTCTTCTAGTAACAGACCCAATATGCTCCTGGCTGGATTATTCAGTGGTTTAAGACTAGGTAGAGACTTAGTATCCTGTAAGAAAAGTGGGGGCAACTCCTGGATAGAGGGTTGTATTGAAAGACAGAAACATCTTAATTATCTTTAAAAAACAGTAGGGTACTCACTCTTAATAGGACACGGTGGACCACTTCAGACGACTCATACACTTCAGGTGAATCTGGGAATTCAAGATCCTAAGGTCATAGAATCCATATGTCCCCATCTCAAATGTTAAAAGTTTCATTCTTTCTCAATTAGGGTCCTTAGCTTGTGCCTTGGTTGGTAATAAAACATCCTTTGGCACTTGGTTATCTGATAATTAAGAGCCAGTACTTGTCTTCGGCTTTCTCTAAACTTCCAATGCAGAAGAGCTTATTTTCATGGTACAAAGGAGACCCTGTGGCTTTCACTCATGGCTTTCAGCCTCTCCCTCGCTGTCTTTTGTTTTTTATTTTTCCTCTGGATCATTCATGAAGTCTCCAAACAGCCATCCAGGTCTGCTTTCCTTGCTATTTCTCCCCAAATTCTCCAATGGCTGAAACACTGTATCAAGGAGTGCATGTGCTCCCACAGATATAATAATATCCCAATTCATGACCAGTGAGAGTCTGAGCAACTGGGCCACCACAGTACCCAGGGACAGAACGTGCTCCCCCAACACCCCTGATGGAGTCCTCACTGCCAGCCAAGCGATGAGGGATGCATCTACAACACCCCATCTTCCTGCCTGCGGTCTAGACTCCTAGCACCGACGTTCCCTGCCTTTATTCTCTGAGGCAGAGTTAATCATGCAGCGCATTTACCAGGTGGTGACTTTTTTTTTTTCTTAAACTTTAAAGACAACATTTTTAGTCTTCTTTTCAAAGCAATCGAATTTGAAAACGACTCGAGGCGAAGAGCAGGAAGAACATGAAACCTTCTAGCAGACCGCGCGGGACAGACAGGAGGGAGGCTGAGCAGGTCGGCGACTCCACGTCAGATCTGCTCCATCTTGGAAAGGAGGTCGTCACAGACGCGGGTCAGTTCGTTCCTCGTTTTCTTTCGTCTTTTGTTCAACGTTCTCCTCCAGTGAATGGATGCCCCTCTGCTCTTCCTCAGGCTCACGTGGAAGTCAAGGCCGTCCGGAGGCCTGGCTCCGGGCCTGGACCACCTGCTCTCGGACAGTTCGAGTTTCTCTTTTGCGCGGGCCTCTCAACTCAAGGCCCTCACACCGACCCCGACCCGCCTCCAGCGCCTCCCGCAGCGCCTCGGCCGGCTCTTGAGACGCAGGGTCTCCTTTTGCATCGCGTGCACGTCGTTCGGGCCGCCTTGCAGCTCGTCCACGATGGCCCGAGCCCAGGACACGCGGAGTAGGCCCGCCCCGGGGCCGCCCGCCCGCCCGCTGGGAGCTCCCGGGGAACCGGCGCCGCCGCGTCGTCTCGGGCGGCCTCCTGCGGGCTGAGGGGCGCGTACGCCCACGCGCAGTCCCCGGAGCTGGTTAAGCCTCCGCTGCAGGGCCGTTTCCTAAACCCGGAAGTCCCAGGCCGCCCGCCCCGCCCCCGCGGCCCCACGCCGGAAGCTCCATCAGCCCCGTTGGCGCCGGCCCCGGCCTTCCGGGCCGCAGGAGGCGTAGCGCCGGGACGCCGCCTAGAGGGTCTCCGTGGAAGGGGAGGCGCCGCCGCTCCGGGGTGAGTCCTGCGCGGCCCGACCGCTGCCCCACAAGCGTCAGCGTTCGGTCATCTGCCTCCTCGGGCCGCTCTCCGCCCAGGTTGGTACCCTCGGCTGCGCGGCGTCGGGGAAGGGAAACCCTGGTCTGGCGGGGTGGGCGCCCATCCCAGCCCCGGCTGTGCCTTCGAGGACCTGGGGCCGGGGCCTCAGCCTCCCGAGGGTCGCGCCACGGGGCGCTGTTGTCGGGACCAGAAGCGTCCTGGGCCGGCCGGGGGGTCCCCGCGGCTCCTCAGAGCGGGAACCAGGCTTGGTTCCAGGGCCGCGCTCCTGGCAGGGTGGGCCTTTTCTAGAAGGAATGAGAATTAACGTAGTCCTCCAAGGCTTGCTCAAGTCGGCCAGACTTTGGCCTGGAGATGCCACTTGGTTTTCAAGTCGTCCAGGGGTCTGGGGAGAGCTTGAGCCACCCAGGCCGGTCAGAGGCGGGTCTCATGTCCTCTGGGGAGGAGGGGGGGCGTTGGCATTGGTCAGTGCTCATTTCTGGAGAATTCCATTACTCGTTTTGGTGTCCACCTGTAGAAGGAAGAGGAAGGAAGCGGTTTGGGCAGGGCGAGAAGTTGAGCTATGACGTAAGCCTGAGAACAGCTTCAGCCCGCTCCGCGGGCAGGGCTGGAGCGAAACTGGCTCAGCACAGTTGTCTAGAATGAGCCTGAAATTTCCGAGTCTTTAGACCCCGTCGCAGTGAGCCATTAGGTGTGAGTTGCCGCAGAGAGGTGAGCATGCCTGTGGTGTTTACCTGCAGCTGAAACAATCTCTTCAAGCAGCTGGTAGATGCAGACAAGTTCTTCCCTGAAGGGGTACCTGATAGGCACATAACTGCCTGCTGCATCGTGGTTCTGGGATAACTAAACTCGTCCATGGACAGTATACAGACCCAAATTCTGAAATTTCTTATGAGACTATAACAGGCAAATGAAGTTACGCTTGGTAACAACCACTCCCCAAATCAAAACTTTAGAACAGCAAAGTTTTAGTATTCACTAATGTAACTTATGCATCATGGGTCACAGGGGATCTTTACTTAATATATTTACTTAGGATGGTGGCTAACAGAACAACCACCATCTTGAATGTTGTTGACTACCAGAGGGAAAAGAGAGTTCTGGAAGTTCTCAAACCAGAAATCACATACTCTGGCCAGGAATCCTCAAATGTCACTTCTGTTCGCCAATATTAGTCAGAAAACAATCCCAGTATGTGTTCAGAAGAGAAGAACTAGCCGCCTAATGACTGCCACAGAAACCTCCCTCATCAGATCTTTAAGTATGCCTCTCACCTCATTACTTCTAACTTCATTAAAGGCTGCTTCCAAACTCCAGTTATCTTGGTATTTGCTGAATTTTTCATTCTCTCTCATTCCAATATGTGTTTGCTTGTGCTCTTCCTCTGCTTTTGCCAAGAAATGGTTTTTGAATTGGTAAAAGAAAAGATTATATTTTCATAAACCAGACTTCTTTCTTTTCATTGGTGCTCTCGTTTTAACTTTGGGATGAGTAATCATGTGTCAAGATATGATCTCAGAAAAACTATGTATCTTCTTTCATCCTAAAGCACCATTTTTCCTCTAGAGTATCCACATTTCTTACATCCTATATGGCCTGTCTCAGCTTGGGTTTGTGGTTTGTTTGTTTGTTTTTTAATCCCTAGAGCACCCTTTAATCATTCCACCGTTTAGCTTGAAGCAATTATTTTTTATTCATTAAGTAGGCAATTATTAAATACTAAGCAAATAGGAGAAGTCTTAGAATGTTTCATGTGTTTTAATTTACTTTTGTTTTATTTGAGGTTTTAAAGATGAGATTTATCTTATAATTACCTTTTCTGCTAATTCAGTGAGAAATAGAGAAGATCATCTGTTGCATAGAGAAAACATTATTAGAAGAAGCCAAGATTTTCTCAGTCCTCCAGACTTAATTAATCCTGCCTGATAATATCACCTAACTTCAATTTCCTCATCTGTAAAATAAGAAGGTTTCACTAGAAAATCTCTAAGGAATAGCTCACAATTAAAATGAAGTGATTCAGGAACCAATTCTCTGAGGCCAGAAATACCTATATAGAACAATAATTCACTTTCTAAATAATGTCATTGTTGGCTTCCAATCCACTGAAGACTTAAAAAAAAAAATCACTGTTCTGTTCTCTGGTGTGTAAAGTTTGTGGGGATAGGAGACACATGTGATATTTAAGTTACAGATTACAAAATAAGCAATATGCTCCAATACTTGGGAATAAATAATCTTTTTAATTACCATAGGGTAAACACTTACAAGAATGATCCAGATCCTGACATTAGATACTCTCCTGGGATGAGGGGCATGGGAAACTGAGTCTCAAACAGATACAGCCACTAGGATAAATTGCAGTGGTTATGGATAGCAGGTCCACTCTGACATCTAAAACTGACACCACCACAAATGAACAGTCCGAGTAGCATTTTCAACACCTTGATTATCGTGGCTTCTCTACATATAGTTTTAGTAGATAGACTTGTTACTCCATAAATGTCTGTTATTCACTGAAGAAATAATAGGGATATCTGATCAGATAGCACTGCTAAGAATGGGTGTTGAATTTTAATACAGATTTCTTGTGTTTGTGTTGAGAGTATCGAATAATTTTTCTCCTTATTTTTATTAATGTGGAGAATTACCTTGATTCCCTATGGTAACCAAACTTAATTACTGAAATAAATGCAGTTTGTGTTTTATTATATATATTGCTTGTGTATCCCTGAATTCAGCATGATGATGTTTTATTAAAGAGTATGTCATCTGTAGTCATAAAAAAGATTGGCCTATAAGTCTCCACATCGTAGCGTCCTTGTCGTATTTTGGTATCAACGTTATGTTGCATCATAAAATGATTTCAGTCTGTTCCACTTTTCTCAAAGAGTTTATGTAAGATTGGATTTCTTTCTTTTTTAAATGTTTAGAAATATTTGTTCCTGACAGCATTCAGGACAGGAGTGATTTTGTCTGGGGAAGAGTAGTCAAGATTTACTATTGTTAATAGACTTCAGACTAGATATTCTGTTAGTTCCTGTGTCAATTTTAAGTTCTTTTGTATAGGAGTTTGTATTTTTATTTAAACTTCAACTTATTGCCATGAAATTATTATTAAACAATATTCTTACTACATTTCTTACGTGTAGGATCTATATTGATGTATCATTTTGCATTCTGGATATTGATACTGTTTTTCTTTTACTTAGTCTTGCCGGGGTACAGCCAAATTATTAGATTTTTCAATGAACAAATTTTGAGTTTGTTGACTATTTGTATGTTTTCAGGTCTGGGATTTGGGCAGCTGATCTTTACTTTTTATTAGGGTAACTTCCTTTGTCCTCTTGCTGTTCTGTTCTTTAAAAAAAATTATTAGTATATATAGTAAGCAGTACCCTCATTGTCTGTCTGTTTTGCCTCTATTTTGTTCCTAAGGATGCCATATGTCATTAATCATCTCCACAGTGCTCGGCAGACCAAGCCTACTTGGCTGCCACTCTGGCCTCTCCTGGACTTCTGGTTAACTACTTCCACCTGGCCTCTGTTGCTTCACGGTACCATCATCCTCGTTTTTATCAATGAACCCAGCTCTGTGACTACCCCTCCCACCGTTAGCTCTGGCCTGCAGGGCAAGGCTACCACTGCAATTCTCAGGGACTCTAGGGCTTCTCTCACCGGCACCTTGTGGATGAGTCTTCCGGGTTTCCCCACCGTGCTGGGGGCAGGGGGAGGTCATTTGATGTCATCACATAACATACACTTGAAAATGCTGAATTTTCTCAGCCATTAATCCCTTCCTGAACCATCTGCTATAGAAATTCGGGGATTTCAACTTCACTCACCTTGGGCTATCAGTTTCCCAGGCCTCAAGGGACAATAGTTTCTACTAAGCCCTGGAATCCTCATCAGTGTATTAAGTGAGATATCCTAAGGGAGTGTCCCCAAGTCAGTGAACCCTCCCTTCTCCATCCTGATGTCTTGGCCCTTGTCAAACATTGCAAGGGACCCCAAAGGCTCTGCTGCTGGAGGCTATCAGCTTCCAGCACCCTCGCCGTTGAATGACTAGTTCTCTCTTGAAGGGCTGTCCAAGCTGCATAGTTCCATGAGTGAGCCTCGGTTTCTCCAGTGTTATGAAGTGAGCTATTGCCTGGTCTTCAGGCAGTTTGGCAGGAAAAACACGATAACTGAAGTGTAGAAAGATAGGTAATGTGTAATCACACACAGTTGACCCTTGAACAACGTGGTAAGAATTAGGCGCGCCCACTCTCTGCGCAGTGGAAAATCCCAGTATAATTTATAGTCGGCCCTCTGTGTATGTGGTTCCTTCCTATCGGTTCTGCATCCACAGATGCAACTAACTGCAGATCATGTAGTGCTATAGTATTGAAAAAAATCTGCCTGTAAGTGGACCTGCGCCGTTTAAACTGGTACTGTTCAGGGGTCAACTGTAATTGGAATCGGGATGGGGACTGAGGAATTTGGTGCCAAACAGCCAGGGTACCCAAGTGGATAGTTGAGGAGGATGGGGATGTTAAGGGCTGGTGTTTCCTGATGACCTGGCAGGAAATAAACACCAGCACCAGGTAAGTAGGTAACCAGGGCAGATCTGGGCTTCCCAGGAGGCCTGAGGTAGGAGCAGGACTTCAGCCACGGGGACAGCTCCACATGTACATTGAAACTGGTGGACAGGTCAGTATGCAGGGTAAAAAGTAGCCCTCATCTCTAGAACTGTGAAATGTCTGCAGAAAAGAGGGAAAAGCCCAACAGTGATATGAAGTGGTGCAAACTTTGGGGGTGAAGGGGAATAAGAAATCTAGTCCTGAAAACTGTAGTAAATGGTAGCATCTGTTTCTTTTACTCCCTTTACCTAAGTTAACTCCTTTTTGAGAGAATTTTCTCCCAGCCAAGGCCAAACATGCTTGTACCACTTCTCAAAAGAACATTATCTGCATGAGACATATCCAAGTGAGTTCCTTCCTCCTTTCTCTTTCCCCCTTCTTCTTCCTTCCTTTCTTGCTTACTTCCTTTCTGTCCTTCTTCCTTTGTTTTTCTTTTTTTTCTTCCTTTTTCCTTCCCATAGGTTCCTGGTGCATCAGTTTCCATTGCTACTGAAATATTTTCATTAAAAAAATCAGTTTTTAAAATATTAAAAAATTAATTTTTATATAGGTTGAAGAGAAAGAGGGGGAGAAAAGAGAGAGAGCTAATAATTTTGCCTGCCTTTTTTGACAGAGAGTTTTTGGACAGTGAATTGACAGAGACTGGTTTTCTCTAGGGTTCAAAAAGGCAATGTTTTTTTTTCTTCACTGAAAGTGATTGTAATTATTATTTACAATCTGAAGAAAGTAAAATGACTTCTTCATGTGTGGCAGTTTGTCTTCCTTGCTTTTCCTCCAATGTTCTTTCTGCCAGTATTCTCTTTTCAGCTTTTCTTAACATCCTGTACTCATACAGTCTCTCTGAAAGATATCTCAAAGCTTTTCAGCATCATCCTTTTACAGATGAGGAAAGCTAGAGGCCGTAAAATGACTTTCCCATAGCTATGGAGCTGGTGGAAACAAAATCTGCTTACTATCGGGTTAACCCACAGCTTGGGTTGTCTGTCATGTTTTTGTACTGTTTTATGTTCTGATCTACTTATTTCCTCCAGCTGGCAATTAGAGCCAAGACTCTCAGATCCATGTAAATTTAGTCTTACTTTTTCTGAATCTATTTTTCTTTCATTATTACATATTTTTTCTTTTCTTTCTTTCCCCTTCCCTCTTTCTTAATCCATTGCCATTTCATTTTATTTCACTTGCTCTTTTTTCACCCCTCTTCTTTTTCCTCTCTCCTTTCTTCCTTTTATCCTTTCTCCTAATTTGTTGCCTTTCTGATCACAGCAACATGCTGCATCTATACACAGAGCTGTTTCCTTAATGAGCTCAGAGCAATGAACATGCATTACCTTATTACTAATCCCTCCTATCATTTCTGTAAGGCCCATTCATTACCTCTCATTTACAAATGGGAACAAGAGACAGATGCAGGAAGATTAATCGAGCTACTCAGGGATAAACAGTGAATCAGTGCCAGAGCCATAAACAAAACCCTGCTCTCATCGACTTCCCCTATATCAACTCTGTTCATGTTTCTCCTTTTCTTTCTAAATCTTGCCTCATTAAGTAGTGTTAACTCATCCCTGAAGTACTTTGAGGCAGACTGCCACAATCGGCTGTGTTCTGCAACACTGGGACAAGCATGATGCTTTAGTTCTGTCTCTGATATTGTTTGTGGGAACTTGGTCTTGTCTCGCAGTGTTTGGGTACCATTTTCCCCATGTGTATAATGGGAAATAAGGGATTTTACTAGGATTGTGTTTCCCAAATTTGGTACATCAGATGGTTTTATCAGTGCAGGAGTTGATTTTAGGTGGTGCTGAGACAGAGCATTAAATAAATCATGACGGCATCATCATCATTCATTTCTTTTAAATTCTCCTGATGACTTCAAGGAGAAAGGTTTATTACGTTATACTATTATAGCACTTGCTAATTACATATTTAAGAAAGAGAGGTTCAGCACTTCTGGTAGCCACAGTATCTTGCTATAATTTAAAAGAAATCATTTATTTTTATAATTATCTTGTATTAATGGTGAGTAAAACAAATTATTTCATTTAAGATGGTGAAACAAAGCTTTTTAAAATATTTTTTACTGAGGTATTATTGACATACAACATTATATTACTATCAAGTGTACATCATGATGCTTTGATATTTGTATACATTGTGAAATGATCCCCACAATAAGTCTATCTAACACCCATCACCATGCATAGTTACAAACTTTTTTTCTGGTGATGGGAACGTTTAAGATCTACTCTCTTCACAACTTTCAGATATGCAGTACAGTATTGTTAAGTATAGTCGCCATGCAAAGCTCTTTTTAAATATAGATTTCTATAAATTTGCAAAACCACCAGTGAAAAGGAAACCAGAAAGGAAGTAATCATATGGGTGGTATATAGATATGGAAAAATATCTTGTAGGTAAAATTGATATGGATGAATTTTGGGAAGGACAAAACTATGGAACACTTTTCCATTTCTACAACATTTATGTGAATTAAGAGTGGTAGCTTGGATTACTGTTCTCAGTCCTTTCATCCTTTGTGCTGCCTTGTGGCCTCATAGCGCCTCCACGTGGGATGTATGTTCTCTCATTGATTTTGGGCTTATCCAAGTGACTTGCTTTTACTAATGGAATGTTCACCAGTGTTTGGCTTGGGATCCCTGCATGTTGGCCTTCCTACCATGAGAAGAACGTGAGGTACATTTCTGATGTTCCCAGAGTGATGAAGCTCTGTGTTGCTGATGTGACCCTGAATCAAAGCCTGGAGTTTAGCCTAGTAGGCCTAGCCCAGAAAAGACCAGCCCAGAGCAGCTGAACCACTAACACATGGATTGGTCTAGGACATTTCCTCAGATAAAAGGAGCTTTGGGGAAAAGAAGAAAACAAGCGAAAAGTAAAACAAACAAGAAAAATACGTTGCTGCTCTTTTTATCTCTGCCCTTTTCCCCGGGAGGCAGGCAGCTCCTGATGCTGCTTGTCTATTTAGCAGGCTGTAGGCCTAGCCAGAATGTTAGTTTGCTTAACATGCCTCTGCAAGACACTGTCTTCTCAGCGCTGCCCTGATGCTTTCCTGTCAAACCCTGAATGACCCTCCTAGGTCCCTTAGCTTTCATTTAGAGAACTGTGGCCATTTATCTGGAAGTAACCATTTGCCCTGGAGTTCTATGCTCTCGCACCTTTCCAAAGGTAACAGGTTGGGGCGTTTTGTTGTAACGTAGGAGGTTGTCGCTGTTTGCCATACTTTGAAAATTTCCTTTGTGTTTCTGTTGACTTTGGTTATAGTAAGAAAAATCGTTTTTAATTGTAGATGTTTAGGTACTTCAGGGGCACTTCACTGAGAGTTTTGTCTTGGATATTCTTGAAAGTTTGTATTTTTATAATTTTTTTTTTTTTTACATCCGATGTTTCTTTGCAGTGGCTTAATGTTTGAAATTATTTTGTGGCTTTTTTTGGTAAATATTGAAATGTAGCAGTAATGTCTTTTGAATATTCCCAAGCCCGTGAGTCCTTGAAAATATTTTTTATATATACAGTAACTTTATTATTTTTTTTCTTTGTTTTTTTTTTTTTTTTTTTTTTGCGGTACGCGGGTCTCTCACTGCTGTGGCCTCTCCCGCTGCGGAGCCCAGGCTCCGGACGCGCAGGCTCCGGACGCGCAGGCCCAGTGGCCATGGCTCACGGGCCCAGCCGCTCCGCGGCACGTGGGATCCTCCCAGTCCGGGGCACGAACCGGCGTACCCCGCATCGGCAGGCGGACTCTCAACCACTGCACCACCAGGGAAGCCCCTATACAGTAACTTTATATGTAAATATGTAAGTGGTGCAAGTTTAAAGGATGTTGATGTTCTATGTGTTTTTTGCCTGATATGTTGCCCAATTGTTGTTCACAGTTCTGAAGAATTCGAATAAAAGTGTAAATATATATTTAAAAAAAAATAAAAGAAGCCCCAGGGGAGGCCAGTTGGGTGAGATATATGTCTAGCAGAAGTAATTGGAACCCAGCTGGCCCCCAGCCAATTTGGGAACATGGCCCTAAACCCTGGGAACCTGGCAGCCTCCAGAGCCAACATGTTTCCCTCCCCAGTGTGTCTGCTGACAGGATCTCATTCATTACAAACAGTGCATTAGATTCAAGAGGTCACCTCTTCATCCCTGTTCTCTGCCTTACAGGTTTTGTGACTGCAGTTGAGTTGCTTAAACATTTTAGGGCTTGGTATCTTAATATGAAAAGGTAGATAATTCTTGTCAAAAAATGTTGATTGAACAAGCCAAGAGCTGTAAAGCAATTAGCAATGTGCGTGACTCATGGTCAGCACCCAATAAGTGATATTCATAATAATGATTTATTTAACGTCATCTTCTACAGCCCTGAAATTGCACCCTAATTTCAAATCATATGAGTGGCTCTTCTAACACACTAGGCCAGGACATAAGTTTAGTATATTTATAATTACAATTTAGATTATTTTTGATATGTTTTTCAATTTTCTTACATCTATTCATCTTAACAGATTCTCCTTTGATTTAAATTATTTTCACTAAGGTTCCTGAACTTTCTACATGTATGATCATATCAAATGCAAATGAAGATACATTTGTCCCTTCTTTTATATTTATATTACAAATTTTGTTTTCTTACCTCATGGTATTAGTTAGACCTTCCAAGACAATGTTGAATAAAGTGGTGATGGTGCACATTTTCTTGATTTTTTTCACAGTAATCAAAGGCTTTAACATTTCACTATTTAATCCTATTTACTGTTTAATTTTTTTTGTTTTTTACCAGTTTTGACTTTGTTTCATCACACTTAGATACACTTACCTTCTTATTACTTACATAATTTATAAGACTTTTAAACTGAAGGTATGCATTAATATTTATATATGTTTTCCTTTATTATGTTGAATAATTCTTTTATTATACTGCTGGATATGATTTGATAATCCATTATTAATTTTTTACATCTAAGTTCATAAATAAAATTGGTCTGTGGGCTTAGTCTTACTTTTCTCATTCAACAAGTATTTATTGAGTACATATTAAATGTTAGATATTTTGCTTAATATTGGGAATTCAGAGGAAACAAAACATACATTTTTCTTTGCCATCATGGAGCTTACAGTTTAATACACAGGATTCAAATGTGATAAGTGCTAAAATTATAGTGCACTCTTGAGGATATTAGTGCTGGAAGTAGATAACCAAGTCTAGGCAACTAATTGAAGCTTCCACAAAAGTTTTACTGAACCTAAGACTTGAAGAACACTTTGGTGAGAATGAGATAAAAGAAGAATGGAGGGAAGAAGGTTGGGGCAGCTGAACACATTCCAGTCGATTTGTTTAAGGAAAGACAAGCACAAAAAGTGACAAGCCAGAGTGACCAGAGCTGGCCACTCTTAAAGGCGCACAGCAGATCACAGTGGTGAAGAACAATGCTGCAAAACAGGCTGGAGGTTTAGGCACAGATGTGATTCTACTGAAAAACTTGACTACGTTATCAATTTTAACTTCATTCAAAAGTTTAACCTTGAATTAAGGCTTAGTTAATTCAAAAGACACTAAATATTTTGAGCAAAATAATTGAGTAGGCAGTCAAATATAAGGTCTGGCTCCCAGAATAGAGGTATGCTCTGAAGGTACAGCTTTGTGATAGAATGGCTCTAGGTGATGATTTCTGCCATCTGATGGGATGACTTTAGGGCACAGTGTAAAATTTAGTTGCCTTATCAGCATCTCAAAATATGTAAGTCTAAAACAAGGAATTCACCAACTTTGTCTCAAATATGCTTCTCCCCAGTTCAGGTGTCAACCAGTGACATCATCATTTAACGGTTCACCCACACTACTTCAACATCTCAGTTATCCAACCAGTGTCCAAGTTCTGGCTTTTCCTGGCAAATTCCCTTCATGCGTAATTTATTATCCCTTCGCTTGTTACTCTAGTTGATTCTATCCTCACTTCTTCCCTACACTTTTTCAATAGCGAAATACCTCGTCTCCCAACTGCCAATCTTCATTCCCTCAAATCTAACCTCTGTATTTCAAAACTGCAAAGTTTTAATACAGTATGTCATTGAAAAAGCACAAAAATGGTTATTGATTTAAAATATTTAAATATCATATATGTAAGATAAAAAAATTTAACCAAGATTCTTCATTTGACATAAAATATCGGCAAAAATAATATCATGCAGGATTGTTGTAAAATTAGATAATCTTAATTCATCCTTAATCCTTAACCCTAGCATTTATGTAATCCTCAATAAAGGGTGGCTATTTTATGCCCAAGCCTTTCCATTTTCTTTCAAGTATTATTTTTTTCTGACAAAACTGGAATCATCCAAGGATTCTTGAACTAACAAAAAGGACTGCTGTGGTTCATTATTACTAAGGACCCAGTGTGTGGCTCCATGGCACATGACTTCATTTATATGTTACCTTTACTATGGCCCCTTCCCTGCCATCATAGTGCTGAGATTCCATATGGAGAAATATCTCAATATGTACTTCCTAGACCTGTCTGAGCAATTTGTTTCCTGTAAGCTGTCTTCCTGACTTTTTTAAGAATAAAGGACAAGGCAATCTTAACATGACACATTAAGTAGCTTAACACTCTCTACTGTGCTTATTTTGAAGTGTTTTGTTGTTGTAATTGGCATACATACCTGCAACCTGAACAATCTAGCTGGGGCTGCTGGGAAGCTAACTGGCTACTAAATTAGTTCACCAGGTTTCTGCTAAGGTGTGCCAATAATGAGGTCATTATAGTTAAATGGCAAATGCCAGTGAGAATTAAATCTTTTCTAGCCATTGTTTTTTTTTTTTTTTTTTTTTGCTTGAATAATCCACTAAGAATACTAGAGAAAGTAAAGAAATTTAGGGGAAAAAAATCTCTGCCTTATTTTAAGAGCCACGATAATCTTCCCAGAATAGATATATATTGGAGCTAAGTGTCCATGTAACTATCATCTAAGACAAAAGCAAAATGTCCTTCCATTATTATGAGAGAATTTCGTGGATAGCCTCTGTAAGGAGATGTGATTATGGCTGTCTCACCCCATATAAAGGTATCGCAACACTAAGATTACTCCTCTGACCAGTGCTATATAAGATTATGTAATTCTTTTATGGCATTTATCACTTCAGCTGCCATTTAGCACCAAATTGATTAATTTACTCCTCTAGGCTGTGGTGGTGGAAGAATACAATCACACATCCCACAGCCTTTTGAGAAGTAGTGCTGATATGGTCCATCTGCAAAGAAAGATGCTGTTTTAAAACAAGGTGGTGGATATCTAGAAGGAGTATTACAACGAAACATTTAAGATCAACTAACTCTTCCCCCCATTATCAACCCAACCACAAGGGTTACAGAAAACACAATCCTACATGTATGTGGGAGGGGAGAGCTTATACAATCCTTTGTTTTCTCTTTTATGGATGTAACTTCATCCTAATTGATGTTCCTCAAAATTCAACCCTTGAGTCCTTTTATCTGTCAACTACACTAAAAGAAAGACAGTGATAATGATAGTTACAACCTTATTTATCACCGTCATTATAAAAGTAAGATGATTATAAAAATGTATTGTTAAATAATTTATTCTTTCTATTATTACTATTTTGTAAAGCAGGACTGTTGTTTTACCCACCTTATAATCACCAATGTCTAGAACAATAATTGGAAAAAAATAGATGTTAAAAATGTTTGTTAACATTTAACTATAATTATTTCTCTCTTAAGATAAATAGTTACTGAAATAAACTGTCTGTGCTAGCAACCGCCTGGTTCCAACTTCTTTGCAATCATGCATCTTTAAAAATTCCCTTTTATTCTGACAGGGAGTAATGGCCATTTCTTTCTCACAGTCTCATTTATACTAAAAATGTATTAGAAAATTAATTTCATGAAAGAGAGAAAATGATTAAGCTCCAACAAATGTCCAGCACACCTGGGAAAATGTGAATTATTGAAAATGGAGTCTGCATTGAATGTTGAAAACCTGGAACAAACTGCTTGTTACTGTGGTCTGTTTCATTGAATTGCAGTGACTAAAAAGGAGAGTGGCTTAATGCAAAGGCTTTTCCATTGAGAGAAAATTCTCTCTCTCTCTCTCACACACACACTCACACACACACACTCACACACACTCAAACACACATGAGGTCTTGCCTGAAGCACAGAATTATCGCTTTCATTTACTATGTTGGAATTGCAGTCTGTGAGGTAAATTGTGTGTACTCTAATTTGGGCAGCATTCTTTCATGGAAGTGAGGTTCTTAGACATAGTAGAACACACTGAATATTTAAGTTATATATTCAATTTAAAAATGTTGAAGAGAGGGCTTCCCTGGTGGCGCAGTGGTTGGAAGTCCGCCTGCTGATGCAGGGGACACGGGTTCGTGCCCCGGTCTGGGAGGATCCCACATGCCGCAGAGCGGCTGGACCCGTGAGCCATGGCCGCTGAGCCTGCGCGTCCAGAGCCTGTGCTCCGCAACAGGAGAGGCCACAACAGTGAGAGACCCACATACCGCAAAAAAAAAAAAAAAATGTTGAAGAGAGAGGTATTTGGAACAACTTTGAGAAGACCATGTACAACACTAGCTAAGCAAAAGGATAGCAGTGCAACCTGTGCAAAGCTTATGAGGCTTCCCTGCCAAACCTCATTCTCAAGAATGTGACGAATTCCCAGGGGCATCAAACCCACTGATTGTGCTATCTTTCCACAGGCCTTCACACTGTCCTGGGCTCTCTCCTTATAAAACCAGTTAAGACCATCATCGTAACCTCTCCCTTGCAATCACTAACAAGTACTCAGTCCTCTGTCCCTGGAAAAACAGAAATATTACATCGATCCTGTGTTGTACTTTTCCCCACATGCTCAACTTGGTTAAAGGAAAGAGATGCAACTGTGGTTTAATGGTATCTCATTTAATTTCAGTTCACAAGTTTCCCATGGGCCCTGAGCACTGTCCTATCACTTTATATTTACCCAGGCTATTTTCTGCTTAAGGTGATAACTTCCAAGTGTCCTTCCCTTCCACCCACTCAATTGATGACCATGATTTATTTGTACTTAACTTCTCTTCATAAACTAAAAATAAGAAATACTCCACCAAAGTTATGAATGTACCTCCTTCTTAAACCACATGTACCAGAAGATAAATTGGCTGAAATGTCTCCCACCTTACGCAAAAT
Organism: Monodon monoceros; assembly: GCF_005190385.1. NCBI lineage: Eukaryota > Metazoa > Chordata > Mammalia > Artiodactyla > Monodontidae > Monodon > Monodon monoceros. The sequence continues at coordinate 4,191,910 of NW_021703770.1, read as the reverse complement.
AAAACAAGTAAAACATAATGTTTCATTCATCTCAACCTTTGCTTCTTTACTCTCCTTTACAGTAAAACTCAGAAGAGTTTTCTGTTCAACCTGGCTCCCCTCTTTATATTTCATTCCCTTTAAACTCACTCAAGCCAGGTGCTGTAGCCATCACTCCAGGAAAATCATTTTTGTTGAACTAGACAACAAACACCATGGTGCTTCATCTATGGTCAGTTTTGGGTGCACATTTTACTAGAATCTCATTCTGTGTTTAGAAAATGGAACTTCCTTATATTGACCTGAGTTTTGCCTGTTGTTGCTTTAAGCCTTATATGTTGGCCTGAATCATTCTTCTTTTATGTGGCGGCCCTTTGGAGGCTACAAAGCTAAGTCACAGAGCATGTTTGGGAAATCTGCTAATTAAAATTCTATGCCTAGTGGTCTTATTCTCCCATTAAACGAATGTTTTCATTCAGTTGAGCACTCCTCGTACATGTGGGCCATGGCTTCTGGAAAGGGGCCCTTGATGGCCTTAAGGCAAGACAAACAACACTTTCTTTAATAGATTATTGGCTCAGCAAGGAAGGTTAGCGCAGGATTAAATAAAAGTTATCCAGAGTTAATCTGCTGCATGGGTCAGAGCTGAGCTCCTTCACAGCCTAAATGTATGCATTTTTAATAACCCTATGCTGTATTTTCTATATTTATGAAATGGGAATAGTTATAGGCATGTCTTTACATATTTATAGAGAAGAATAAATTAAATCTTATTAGTTAAGTGTTTAGAATAGTGCCTGACACATAGTAAGTGCTCATTAAAATGTAGCCATCGTTATTGTTGTTATTAGGGGTTGATTTGTGAGCTACATGGTCAACTCAAAGTAAATATTAGAACTCTCGCTTCCAGTGCTATAAGAAAAGCACACTTTCTTTTGCTGGCTCTGAACATAGTCTCATTTGCTGCTGGCATTTCATTGCTAGGAGAACCAGCATTAGGATGAAAATAATCCTAAAGAGAGAAAGAGGCAAGACTCTTAATTATATTCAATGAGATGCTGAATTAGATGTCTTGACTCCCATACAACCTCTGTAGACATAGTGGCATGATCTAGTAAACCACCATGATTACAGTGATTGACACACTTATACTATTATAATGCCATTAAGGACAAATAGTAAACAAATTGCTTGGCTAAGACTTTGAGATTTTGATCCCACCTCTTCTTAAAATGCATTCATTGTTAATTTCATTATACAATATCTGGTCCCATAATTGTAGTTACAAAGAGCAGAGAAAGCCTTTCATGCCAGTACAAGCAAAGATCCTAAGAGAGTCATTCTATGTCCAGAGATGTAGAACATGTTCTCAAGAAGATGAAGGGCATAAAGTTGAGAAGGTTGGGCATAATGTAGTTTGACACAAGGGGCAAGGGCCCACCCTTCTCCAGAAGTGAGCCATTATGTAAGTTTTAAATGACCATTGTAGGTGATTTCCTATTGTGTTATTCTACTAAATTTGTGGGAGGTGTGTGTTGTGCCTGTATTTCTAGAGGTATTTGGCAGATTTGTTGATACCTTCTGAAATTGGTGTTTTTTGCTTTGCTTTTCTTCTTAGGTCAGGCATATTTATGCAGCACATCTTTATAAACAATACCTTAATAAACCCCAGCTGAGATTTTACAAACTATGGTAATATTAAAAAAAAACAGGTAATAAATATAAAGTATATACTTACATCCCCAAAGAGATGTGTGGCCCACTCACAGTTCCATAGACGTTTCTCCTTTTCGACATGGGATTTCCTTGTCTGCTGAAGATATGTATCAGAAAATAACTACGTCTAAATTGTTAACAGTGGATACTGTAATGTGAACTGCTCCTATGATGATACAAGCAAATGGAAATGTTTTTCATGCTAATATAATCATTTTCATCACAGATACTATTTATTGATTGTTCTATACCAGGTTTACTGTAATAGGCACTGCACCCTTGATGTCTCATTTAACTCTTGCCTTAGCAGTATGGTATACTTATGATTTATCTCATCTACTCTTAATAGAAGAGAAAGCTGAGATTCAGAGAGGGTTAAATAATTTGTGCAAAGTCATAAAGTGCAAAGTAAGTGTGATAGATTAAATTTTTGGCCCTCTTCCTTTTAAGAGTTGAGGTATATGTTTTCTTCCCTTGAATCTGAGTGGGCTCTGTGTATGTTTTGAATAATGAAATACAGAGGAAGTGATGCTGCTGGTGTCAGTGCTGAGGTATTTTGGAGACTGGTGGCTTTCATTTCCTGCCTCTTGGAATACTCACTCTTGGATAACTTGCTGTTGGGGACAACAGCACTAGATTAAGTCTACCTATCCTGAGGCCACCCTGTTGTGAGAAAGTCAAGCCATGAGAAGAAGTCCTGGAGGATAAAAGAGCAGGAGGAAAGAGAGCTTGGACAGGATCATCAAGGTACTAGATGTGAGACTAGAAGCCACATTGGAAGAGGATCCTCTACCTCAGATGCCCTATGTGATCCCATATCCTAACTGATCCTTTGTGAATCAGGTAATCAGCTTGGCGGATCTCTTTTTGAATACCTGAACTACAACATCATGAGGAAAATTAAAGTTTCTTTTAAGCCACTAAGTTTTGAGATTTTTTTTAATGGTGTAGCATTAGACACTGGGAACATGATTTGGTCTCTGGAATCAGAATGCTACCTTAAACAGGTGGTATTGGCTTTGGGTCTGGTTAGTACACTGAATCTGAGCTGGGCTTGAGGACCCTCTTGGTGAAGGCTTGAAGGGCAGCAAGAAAAGTATCACTGGATGGAGGAGAAAAGATGAACTGTGTTTCGTGGTGTTGGAAGGTTCAGCAAAATTGTCACCTGTGGTCATGTGTGTGTGTGTGTGTGTGTGCGCGCATGCGTGCCTGCGTGTGTGTGTATAATATATACATACTTGTACATATATATGTATGCGTATATTTATGTATTAAGGAACTGGTGGATCTGAGTAAGGAGATTTTTTTTAGGCAGAATGTTGAAAGTGCTAACTGGTTCCTTTTAGATGTGTATGAAAAGGTGTGGGTAGAGCTAGACCAGTTAAAGAAGAACCTATTTGAGTTTTTAACATAATTTATGGGGAATATAAATGACTCATGATTTATCTGGTTTGAAACATAAAACTGTTTCTCATCAGCCACATTTCTAACTAGCAAATGGTGTCAAAGTAAAACAGCCCAAGGGACAAGATCAAATTCAGAGTAGTGCCACTCATTTGACATGTGGCCTCATGGTAAACTTCAAATCAAGGATATATTGCAAAATCAGCTGATGAGACCTCAGAAAGATGTAAGGAGTTACTTCAAAGACCCTCTTAATTAAACAAATGGATCTCTAAGTGTCATATAGACCTACTTATATGACCTGTAGACCCATTCATTCAAACAATAGGGCCCCTACGAATCTTGAGTTTTGTCTCACTGTAGCTTTACAGGTTTTTCAAAGTTTCAAAATATAAATATGGGTGTGGCTAATAAAGTGGAATATGATTTGATATACTGGAGTCCCATAAAGCTTTTAAGGAAATTATACCAGCTTGGATTGAAAGAGAGAGAGAGATGGGGAAAAAATTAATTAAAATAACCCTTTAGATCACTAATTATGGGCAATAATCTGGCAGAGAAAACTACTTAGCTACAAATACTAATTTTTATAGGGAAAAAGTTGTCTCAGAGGGAGCAGCCCAGAGCTGAAAAAGGTACAGGAATCAGTTTCAGGGAATCATTTCCTAATTAAAAAGCTAGAAACGTGTGCCCACCTGGATTCAGAATTACTATAGGTCATTGACAGTTGCATGGCTTCTATTTCCTCTTATTTGAAGAGAACTATCTATTACAGTTTCCGTATGCCTGGCTCACCACTGAATATTTTGTGTATGTTGAGGGGATGGGGAGTTGCAGATCATAGGTCTCTTTAATGCACAAGTTTTAAGCTTAAGAGGAACCAGAGTCCAGGTGCTCCCTCCACATCTGGATCTAATTTAGATAATGAGATCTTGGACCTCCAGCTTGAGCCTGAAGTAGTAATGGGATGAGACCTTTGAGTGTCTTGGGAGGTTGTGAGTGTGTTTTGTTCGGGAAAGAAGTGCAACCATTCTGTGGCCAGAGGGTCGACAGGCAAATTAAGGGTAGTCACTGTGTCAGTTTGCTGGGGCTGCCACAACAAAGTACCACAAACTGGGTGGCTTAAAAAATAGATTTGTATTGTCTCACGATGCTGAAAGCTAGAAGTCCAAGATCAAGGTGTTGGCAGGATTTATTCCTTCTGTGCGCTCCGAGAAAGAATCTGTTCTCCAAGCTTCTGGTGATTTGCTGGCAATCTTTGGCATTCCTCGGCTTGGAGACACATTCCCCCCAATCTCTACCTTCATGTTTATGTAACATATTGAACGATATTGGCACCATACATATCATATAACAGAAAATAAAAACTTACAGCCAGAGGCTTAGAGAGCTAAATTGGAGAAAGTAAAATGATCACAAGCAAAGTACAGGAAAAAGATTCTGAGGCTGCTTATGATGGAAGGGATGTATCTTAAGACGCTCCAGGTATGGTGTTGAGGTGTTTGGAAAATTGTCTTGACATCATGGAAGCTTGTTAAATTAACATATAATTAAGACACTGCTGTAGAGTGGGGGAAGAGAGTGATAGTCTTTTAATTTTTGCTTTAGGCTGGAAGATTTATTAAAATTACTATGCCGTAGGACCTAAGACAAAAACCAAAGTCTCTTTCATAATCTCCAACAACAATTTCATTAAATCAACATTCACGTATAGTTTTTAGGGTCAGATTAATTACACTAGAAGAGGCAAGATAAGTATTTAACATTAGGGACATTCTGCCCCTATATTCTAACCACAGGCATATAATGGCATAACTATTTCATCATAGATGTCAGTTTAACGTATCTCTGCCTCTGCCTCGATCTCTACTGCTGACCTTTTTCATCCCTCTAATTCTTTCCCTTTCATTTTTTTCTTTGGCACCAAATTGTTTTGGGTTAACAAATAATACAATCTAAGTAAATGTAATAATACTTTATGTTCACATGTGTGAAAAATTAACAGGATTAGAGTATGGAGATTTATGTCTGAGTTATCTCCAACCTTTACTGTGTGCACAGCTGTGACTGGTCTCTTAGCACCTGTTGACTTCAGATACTCATCTATAAAAGGGGGTAATAATATCTGCCAGGCTTAACTCACAAAATGCTGCACAGAATAAATAAGAATTGGTAACAAAAACTTTCTTGTGATTTGTTGTAGGACAAATATATTTATTTTTGCATTTTATATGTTTTCATCTTGCAATGCAAAAGAATAAATGTATTACAAAGTAAATTAACAGTATAAGCAATATTCTGTGTGAATTTTATTATTACTTTTAAAGTACAAATTATTAGCCCATGAGAATAATTAATTTTAAATAAAACCTTTTATTTATTTATTTTTATGTTGATTTTAATTAAAAAAATTTTTTTTGAATTTTAGAATTTTATTTTTTGTTCAGCAGGTTCTTATTAGTTATCCATTTTATACATATTAGTGTATATATGTCAATCCCAATCTCCTTTGAACTTCTTATTGATAAATTATAGTAGATCTCTGTGTACTTGGTAATACTTTAACTTTGAATGAATTTTCTTCTTGAATAAAATAAAACCATATTCATGCATCCTATAATTTCTATATATTAATAATTCTATCTGGCATCTTTTCAGTTTCCTGAGCTAAGTGAAATACTGCATGGAAAGCACTCAAAGCAGTGCTCTATGAACGCTGGATGTTATCATTAGACACTAATACTTTTACGGGACAAAAAATAATATTTTGGCAGTATTTAACAGTTATATGACTGTGCTAATATAGCAAGAGTAGTAGCGAATTGATATAATGAAACCTTTAATAATTAAAAAATTGATCTTACACACCTATGATAGGTAGAATAATGACCATCTTCTTCACCAAAGATGTCCATGTCCTAATCACTGGGACCTAAGGTGAGGAATATTATTCCTTACATGGCAAAAAGGACTTAGAAGATGTGCTAGCAGTAAGGATGTTGAGTTGGGAATATTATTCCAGATTGTCAGAATGGGCCTGATGTTATCACAAAGGTCCTTATAAGGAGGAGGAAAGAGGGTTGAAATGAGAGAAGATGTGTTGATGGAAGCAGAGGTCCAAGATGTGAAGAAGTATGTTGCTGGTTTGAAGATGTTTGAAGATGGAAGGGGCCGTGAGCCTTCCAAGGAATGCAGACAGCTCTAGAAGCTGAAAAAGGTCAAAGACTAGATTTTCCCCGGAGCCTCCCAAAAGAATGCAGCTCTGCCCACACCTTGATTTTAGCCGAGTGTGACCAGTTTTGGACATCCGACCTCTGGAAATCTAAGATAATCAATTTGTGTTGCTCTAAGCCACTTAGTTTGTTGTTGTTTCTTACAGCAGCAGGAGGAAACTAATGCAGGACCTTTACCAATTACTGAATTCCTACCATGTGCCAGACACCGTTAATACAATTAATTTCTGTTCTTATGAAGATCATTTGGCTTATAAAGCTTTTTATTTACTTTTGGTGATATTTCAGAGAGAAATCATATTTTGAGGTATATTTTGGATGAATTCTCTCTGAATATTCTGAACACTTTGACCATTTAAAACGTATCTTACATAAATTACGTATTATAGATCAGCAGTGAAATGTAATCACTAACATTTAATTTGTACCCATGATTTCAGTTTAATCAATTGAAAAATGCCATAATATAACTCTTGGATTTATTGCTAATATTATAAGGCTAGAGTAAAACTGAGCAATAAATTTCCTAAAAGAAGGCATTCTCGACAAGGCACTAAATTTTGAGAAACATGTTACAAATTAGAATGTAGTTATATGTTAAATAACTAATTTTACAACCAAAATGAGTTACTAATGCCTACATTTTTCATTAAACTGGTGGTCAAGTATGTCTGTACATTGATTCTAAAACAGAAAATTGATGTCTTCATGTTTAATAAAACACTTGATCGTTTTTGTCTCAGGCACTGGCTGCAAAGAAATACTAATGATTTAGAAAAACCTGCTGAAAGCTTCTCAGATTCAGGATGAACTAGATTTGTCATTAATAACTGAAATTTGTACAGTGGTTTATAATGAACTTTAACATGCATTATGTAAGTTGACCCTCTATGATCTGTTCTACAAAAGAGGAAATTTAGCTTTAGGTAATCATAAGATTTTCCTCAAGCCATAGAGCTTGTCGATGGCAAGGCCATGATTTGAAGAGAGTTATTTTCATTAGAGAGTAACCCAACCATCCATCCTTAAAATTGCAACATTTCTCTAACTGCAGTCATTCACGTCACCTTCAGAATTTTTTACTTCGCCTGCATGCCACTTAATTATGATTTTTAAAAATAAATCCATTAATTCTGTGTTTGAATTGGCTTGACTGGCTACAGTGTTCCTATGGCTTCATTAGCACCTCCATCATAACATCATCTAGCTTTTTTCTATAGTATTTAATTGTCAATCTCCCTACAGATCTGAAGTACCTGCAGACAAGAACCTTGCCTACCTTACTCAACCCTGTTATTTCTATCACCTGTCACGTAGTCTCTGCTTACTATATATATTGACTTTTTTAGGAAAGTTTCAGATTCACAACAGAATTGCTAGGAAGTTATGGAGACTCTCTGTATGCCCCCTGCTCCCACATATGCACAACCTACCTCAATATCAGCATCCCCCTCCAAAGTGTTACGTTCATTATAATTGATGAGCCTAAGTCAATACATCAGACTTACCCAAAGTGTGCAGTTTACATTAGGATTCACTCTTGATGTTGTACTTTTTATGGTTTTGGATAAATACATAATGACATGTATTGACCATTATAATATCATACAGAGTAGTTACACTGCCCTAAAAATTCTCTGTGCTCTACCTACTTATACCCTCCCCCCCATCCATGGCACCACTAATCTTTTTATTTTCTCCGTAATTTTGCCATTTTCAGAATGTCATATAGTTGGACTCATACAATATGTAAATTTTTTAGATCAGCTTCTTTGACTTAGTAATATGCATTTAAGTTTCTTCCATATCTTTTCATGGCTTGAAGTTAATTCTGTTGAGTTAAATGTTTTTTAAAAGAAATATGTGGGTGTGTATGGTGGGTTGATATCTATAATAAATAATTTTAAATATAGATACAAAACAGTATTAATGTTATATACTTTGCTTGAAGACTTGCTCTTTTGTTGTTTGCAGGGTTTTTTTTTCTTTTCGAACAGGAAAATTATAGTGTTTAAGAGAGATTAGCACTAAACTGAGACCTTAATTAAAACCGTGTGAATTATACTGTTTAATGGCAAGTTTCTTAACTCCTAAATTTATTTTGTGAACTACAAAAAGCCATTTGTAGTAATGGTTTTTATCCCACATTTTGGGAAATACTGTAATTCACAATACAGCCTCTCATCGTCTGATGCTTACTTATTCCGGGATTAATATGTGGCGTAAACTTGAGGAAAACAAAAGGGAATTGTCTGTTATAGTCCATTCATACATTTTTTTCATTCATGCAGTGAATATTTTTTTCAGAATATTCAAGGGGATGTTACAGATTCTCTGTTACAGAGGTTGGCAAATTATGGTCCATGGGCCAAATCAGGCCTGCCATCTATTTTTGTAAATAAAGTTTTATAGGAACTTAGTCATTCCCATGCATTTACATACTGTCTATGATTACTTTCAATTCGCTACAATGGCAAATTGAGTAGTTGCAACAGATACCATATGGCCTACAGTCCTAAAATATTATTCCCTGGTCCTTTACACAAAATGTTTGCCGACCCCTGCTATAAAAGATGCCAAAAATAATGGCATTCTTCCATGTTCTAGACAGGCATGCGAATAATTGTATATACATGTAAACAGACATTCAGAAGTGAAATTGTAGAGGCGTATGACAAAGATTATGGAAAGATTAATGTCAATTTAAGACATAGGGAAATGTTTGATGAAAGAAGTTGTATTTAGCTGGATCTTGAAATGTGTGAAGAGTTGCAGTATGTGTGGAAAGGAGGGGACGTGAACCCTAATTGGAAGACAGGCTCTCTCCAGAGTGATTTTTATCAGCAAGTGACCAAGAAACAACAGTGGGTTAGTAGATAACAATTTACATTTTGTATGTAATGAGAAACTGGAGAGAAACAAATTCTGATTTTATTTTTTGGCTGCAGTTCAATGATGTCAGTAGCCTTGTGGTTATCCTGACTTAGGAAAATTTCATGTTTTGCCTCAGGCATAGCAAGCCAGGAATAAGAGAGGAAGGAATGACACCAGGAAATACACTGAAAAGGAAATCCAAGTTTCAGTCTAATTTGGAGTCCTCTTTTTCTTCTAAGAAACAAGAAAGCAATATCGATAATAGTGGTTAATAGATAAAGTCCCCTGACCTGCCATATTCACATTCATATTCCTGGGCTTTCAGATACATTTCATGGGAGAACAGAATGTCAAATGGATAAACAAAGAAGAGGAAGAAAAGCTCTGATATTACCAAAACACAAATTTCTGGGTGGTGGTCTGCAAAGTGGAAGATCTGCATTTCTTCCTCAGTAAACTTTGTGTGGTGTTCTCCTTAAATAATCATTTCTCAACTTTATATTAAATTGGTTAGAACTTGTCAAGAACATACTTAAGTATGATCTGTTGCCTTAATAACGCGATGATGATAATTGGGAAAAAACACAAGAGACAGAAAGAGTTCTTGCTCAATTGAATGGAGCCCAGAGGCTTATATAACCTTAATGCACTTTGAGGAGAAATTTGACTGTGATTAAGACCGGCTTCAGAGATGGATTTTGGCATATTTTGGCTGAGGGTTAAAAATGCTCTATCTTGTTCAATTTCATTCCCGACTTGTCAAATCTAGGCTGGGTGGAAACTTCTTTACTTAGAGCATACTATTTTCAGTCCATTCCTGTACTTTTTCAGAATTAATTTTGTTTTAAAATTAATTGAGATAACCACGCCTTCAGGCTGCCTCTGCATTGGAAGTCAAGATTTCTAGAAAAGCATTCTCCACAGTTCTGTTCTTCTTATTTGTTTTCCATGAATCTAATAACAAATGCTTACTGAGCATCACCCATGAGCTGGACGTTGTTCCCTGTACTGAATACCCAGAGATCGGTAATACAGAATTTCTGTCCGTAAGGAATTGTCTTCTAGTAAATGTGTGGATGTGGAGAAAGGGGAGAAGTAAGAGCAAATAAAATTATTCTCTTCTGGGTTACTGGTGTCTTACTTTTAATTAAGTATAGTTTAAATATTCGATCATCATCTAATTTGTGATACTAATAAGTGACTGTTGTTACCTACTAGTTCTTTTTTGAACCTCTCTCTTTCCATGTCTGTTTGTCTCTCTGGGGGGAAGGATTACTCCCTTTTCTTCTGGATGTCCTCCTGCCTCTCTGGGCACTGTTTCTCAGAATCTTCCAAAGTTCTGCTCTTTTGCCTCTAATACTGGTAATTCTAAATTCTATTTATGTCTCTCTCTTCTCATTAAATTCAGAGAACTTTTTCATTCGTATATGTCAATCTACATTAGAATTATAATTGATCTCAAAGCTCTGTCTCTAGTCAAAATCCTAGCCTCATGTCTACCATGTTTATTAATGTCTCTACTTGGACATTCCTAGGACACTTAAAACTCAGCAAAGTGAACTCATAAATGTCCCTCCTTCTCTCAACTTAACATTCTTAATAAATTGCATTTCGAACTTCCCTTTCCCCCCTCAGTTCCTTACATTCAATCAATAAATCTTAGTGATTCTACCTCCTGAATAGCCCGCAGCTCTGTCTACTCTGTCCATCCCCCTGCCCCTCCCCCATGGCCACCACATTGTACTATCACAGCGCCCTCAAATTGTCCTCCCTTCTTCCTGCCTGGCCTCCTCTAATTCATTTCCCTACCACAGCCAGAGATATTTTTAAGGACAAAATGGGTCATGTCCCATCTTTGATTAGCATACTTAAATGACTTCCAGTTGTCTCAGGAAAAAAATCTAATCTACATAATTGGACCAGAAGATCTGGCCTCTTTGTACATCTCCTAGTGCCCACATTCCTTCATACCTCAGCAAGGCTGGCAGGTACTCAGTGCCTTTAGCAGGACCATTCATCCTCTTGCCTCCTGTTGACTTACTTTTACCAAAGGTGGAAAGTTGACAGTTGCAGGGTGGAGGCTTATCTGGCCCACATTTGCTCTGCTAAGCTGCTACTTCCTTAGCTATAACTCATTCTGAGAGAGTAACTCAGGATCCTCTTGTTGACATCCACTTCTTGATGTCTTCACTGCCCATCAAAGCAGGGGGGACCATCTATTTAGGTTTCCTGGGGACAGTCCTGTTTACTCCTATTTTTCTAGCATAACAAAGCATCTCCTGTTCTCTTAAAAGTGTCTCCATTTTAATAATAAATTTTATGATCATCTTAGTCACAAACTGTAACATTTATTGTGATTGTATTTTTCATTCAGGATTGTGGTTCTTATTAAAACTTAAGCTTCAGGATAGAAGGGATGCTCACTTATTCTCTTTTGTCCTCCAAAAATATAAAGGTGCAGATATATAGTAGTTACTCATTTATTTATACATAGGACAAGGCCACTCCACTGTATCACCTCCAAGGAAGATGATTCCCATCACAACTATGGGAATGGTACCTCTTACGGTGTAGTTCTCAGCCTGCACAGCTAGGTGCAATTAGCCAGTCTTAAAATCACCATGAAGAACATTCCTGATCTACCCTACCCAGTCAGGTGCTTGGCTGGCCACAGTGTTCCTAGGGCTCCTATGAACACCCCTATGGGACCATCATCCAGCTTCATTTCTGTTGTATTTAATTATGTCTCCCTTCAGATCTTAAGTACCTGCAGGCAAGAACCTTGACTACCTTGCTTGCTCTTTTGTTCTGACTGTTGCCTACCACACAGTGTGTGCTTAATAAACATATATTTTTATTAAGAAAATTTTTTAATTTAAAAATTAAAAAAAAATTTTCTAAATAAATTTTAGGTTCACAACATAATTGAGGGGAAGGTACACAGATTTTCCATACAACTCCTGCACCCATACATGCATAGTCTCTCCTGTTATCTGTATCCCCCAACAGAGTGGCACATTTTGTTATAACTGATGAACATTAACACGTCACAATCACCCCAAGTCCATAGTTTAATATTAGGGTTCACTCTTGGCATTGTACTTTCTATGTGTTTGGACAAATGAATAATGGCATGTATCAGTTAGTATGGTAGTATACAGAGTGGTTTCAGTACCATAAAAATACCCTGTGTTCTGACTATTCATCCCTCCTGTACCTGCAGCAGACTGTCTGCAATATGATGTGAATAATGATGCCATGGAAAAATAATATTGTGATTGGAAATGAGTTTAGTTATCAGCTGGAGAAGTAGGTTTTTGCCACTTTGAAGTCATGGGTTCAGTTGAGAATATGATATGAGTTACGGACCCTTTTATTTTAAAGAAAGCATATAAAGACCAAATGTTGTAAATATGTTTGGGATTTGTCATAACTTTCTGGACCCCTTTGCTTGCTCAAGGCCACCATTTTACTCAGAATGAAATCGCTTAATGTCTGGTTACTGTTACATTGTTTTTGATCCTGGCTTCAGTTCTCTGGGTGAACCACTTTACTCTGTTATTTTTTTTCCCCTTTTTGAAAAGAATGGACTTACAGAAGATGCAGAGGACTTTGACAAAAAATACTAAGTGATGAATCAACAGTGTAAGCTTTTTGTCCTAAAAATAATGTGTTGCTTTAAAAAAGTGTCACATCCAGGATTATTTCTTGCAGAATCTTAAAAGTCGTGTCCTTGCGTGGGACACAGCATGCATGATTGACAGCAAGGACAACCCGTGGTTAGGTTTCTCTTGAATTGCAAGAAACAGGGCAGTTTCACTCAGACACACCTTTTCCCAAAATGCTATCCTGATTGCAAACCAAGGAAGGTCTTAGACGTTTATTGAACGGGACCCCACCAGAGACTTGTTTCCTCGTGTTTGTGGAACATTCTGAGGCCTCAGGAAAGATGAGGAATCAGGTAGGCCATCTTTGGGATCAGAGATATCCTTCTCAGTACTGTGGTCAGACAGAGTAGCAGCTGGGACCTAGAGATGCTGCAAGCTTCTCCTCAGAAGCAGGGACAGCATAACCGGGAGCCTGGCAGGGGAGGATGAAAATGAATGCAGATCTATCACAAGTCAGCACCAGCACTTGCCTGTCTGTCTTGCCCCTCCCCAAGAGCTTATGTCAGGGATCTGGGCAGGATTCTTTGGAATAAGACAGAGTGACTTAGAATTCTGACTCTACTCCTTGTAAGTTATGTGACTTTGCATGTGTTATTTTTCCTCTTTGAGCATCACTTCCCTTTTGTGTAAAAGGAGCATAATAAATTGTAAGGACTTGGAAGATCAGAAATACTGCATTAATAAAGGGAACATAGTAGATGCTCAGTAAGCGATAGCTATTTACATTAAACGTATCTCATAATGGAGAGTAAATTGAGGTAGAAATCTGTGCATCTGTCTTATTTTGAACCAGCTCAAAAGCCATCTCTCTGAACCATTCCCAAAGCCCCATCTTCTTGCAAGCAGTGAGTCCTTCCCGTCTCTTTGCTTTCATACTACTTTGCACACACTTATATCTATTGAGCAAAACTCTATTAAGTCCTAACAGTGTTAGGTCTGAGGCATAAAAAATAGACCCTGCTCCTGAGTAGCTGGGAGTCAAGAGAAAGAGCTCAATGATTATGTAATTACAGAAGTGCATATTCACACAGCCCATCAAGACCTGCATCATTACCTTTATTTAGAGATGAGGGCCCTGAGGCTCCATATGGTTAAGTAATTTGCCAAAGGACATGCTGGTCATAAACTGGTGGATCACAATCCATGAGCTTTCCACAGTAGTGGTATGTTCTGTCTGCTAAATTCTGATTCATCTGAATCCTCCAAGATGTGTATCTTCTTGCCACACTTTCCTCTCTTTTATTACTTACTATGGTTTATACTTACTGCATACTTTCTATGTTCTAAGCTCTTTTCTAAATGCTCTTCATATTGTATCAGTTTTCTATTGCTGCTATCACCAAATTACCACAAAACTTGGGCTTAAAACAATACAGATTTATTATCTTATGCTCTGGAGGTTAGAAATCAAAAATGTGTCTTACTGGTATCAGGAGGGTTGCATTCCTTCTGGATGCTCCAGGAGAGAATTCATTCCCTTTTCCATCTTGAAAAGCTGCCTGTGTTCTGTTCCTCATGGCCCCATTGTCCATCTTCAAGGCTATGAGAGTAGCATCTTCCTGCTTCTCTTTTTGACTTCTGCTTTCATCATCACACATCCTTCTCTGACTCTGGAATTACTTTCTCCCTCCTAACGACCCTTGTGACCACTTTTGGCACACTCAAATTATGCAGGATACCTTCCTGTCTTAAAATTCTTAACTGAATCACATTTGCGAAGTTCCTTTTGCTACATAAAGTAACATATGCATTGGTTCCAGAGATTAAGATGTGGACATCTTTTGGGGGAGCCATCATTCTGTTCAACACCCATGTATTTTACCTCAGCTAGTCCTCACACCAGCCCTGTTAGGCAGGTATGTTTGTTTTCTCCATCGCTCATATCAGGGGACTGAGATACAGAGATATCAGTGAATGTTCTGAGGTCAGCAAGACATTAATCTGCAGGAGCAAGATCCATCCCGGTTACTCTGATCCTGAAGCCTGGGCTCTTAACCATTACACCTAATTCTTTGCAGTTAGTGTCCCATATGCTTGTCTTTTTCACCGAACTCCAAGCTTCTTGAGGAGAGGGACTGTGCCTTATGCCGTTGCTCTATGGTAAAAATACATTTAATCAGTGGACAATGGAGGTTAAAAAAAAATGAGAAGCAACAAGAGGAGGGAAACAATAAAAAATAAACAAAACAAAAACAAACAAAATTCTATGACTTTAGTTTGTTTCAGAAAAGGGTGATGAGCCAGAAACTTGCCCAGAAATAAGACCAGATGGAAATTGTCTAATGACTGCCTCAGCAACTTTCCACATACATTTTAGCTTAACGTGGTCAAATGAACCAAAAAGACATGGATCGATAATACTTTGAGTCTCAGAAGCAACCATAGAAAAACTTTTTAGAAAAAATTTTTGGGCCCTATGCTCAACCAAGGGAGCTAGATGCACAAACAGCTCTGCCATCTGCCTGTAGATGGAACACGTCGCTCAGCCCATCGCCCTTGAGTGCTGCAGTCTGCAGTCCCCCACACCCAATTTCTCAGTTATCACAGTCTTCCACATCATTTATAGAACTTCCCCTCAACAGCACACACATCTTCCTATGTTCTTGGATGTGAAAAATCTCCCTTAATAGGTGTTTTTGACACCTTTCCTGTTGCCTGTGCAGTGTCATGATCAGAAGGTATGTTGCCCATTGGTCCCTGACCTGACCTAGAAGAGTGACTTTCATTTATCTGCACCATCCCTTTATTTTATCCAAACAAAATCTGACAGGAAACCTCAATGTGTAAAATATTTAGATTCTTTTGTTGAAATGGGGAAAGGAAGCCTGAAATCTGCTATATTCTCTTTGACTCCTGCTACAGTGACTACCCTCTCCCTTCAAACATATCTTCACCATGTCTCTTTCCTCGAGAGCTCGTCATGAATCTTGCCTTTCCAAGGAGTAGAATTTGAGAACCATTGGCAGGAATCCAACAGCAAAATCTGATTTAACCAGTTTGTTATTGATTTACTTAAGAAATTTTAGCAGCAACAACTTGGGTGGCTAGTTCTGTAACAAAACCCAGTACAAGTTTCAGACATTCTATATCCTGGCTGCTCCTCTCTGCAGTTCCAGTACCCTCTGATCTCTGCTTGTTCTGAGTGTTTTCCCTGCTCTCAGGCACATAATGCCCTGCGTGGTTTCAAGGGCTAAATACAGTTAAGTACATAAGAGGCAATTCCACTGTTTTCAGAATTGGGGCCTGGTACACCACATGTGGAAGTTCTACTCTCTGTTCCCTGGCCACTTGCTGCTGTAAACAGCGTCATCAAATTGGGGACTGGCTTATTTGATGGTTCTTATAGTCAAGAACATGTCAGTGAGTGACGTGTATGGCTCTGATTCAGTGGAGGTCATACTGAATGGCAGCCTGTGTCTACAGATGAGTTCAACAATGTTCTTTCAGGTTTGAGCAGCTGGGAGAGTGTGAGGCACTCGATTCTTCTCCACCACTCCAGGCTGCTTACCTGGGTCACACTGAGAAACTCTGGAAGGCTCCGTCTTCTCCAGGACGTTCATCAGGTAGGAGGGCTAAGAGGTTGAAATTTTTTAATTGATTGATGTGAAATTTTAGATGGAACGAATGTTGAGAATTATTATGTGATGTCTTCTGCACTGACAAATTTTGGTCAAATAACACATCGTTGTTGCAGGAATATTTTGCACTGCAGTGGAGAACAGCTGTCAGCATGGTCTCTGGCCATGAAATACTCAGGAAACAAAGGGGAAGATGGTAAAATGATTTTAATTCAGGCAGTTGCCATCTTACCATATAATAGAGCCTATGAAGAAATTCCTAAAAATATAACATAGGCTGATTTTCAGTGTTTTGTTTCATCCTACATACACTGGTCTGCTAGACAATAGGCATTATAGAGATCAAAATTTGAAAAAAAATCCTTAAAAAGATTACAGTTTCATAAAGGAGATAAGATATAAACCCAAGTAGTGGAAATCTAATAAAATGTAGAGTCACCATTTAGGGAATCATTCTGTAAACACAGAAGCCAAATCTCACTATAGGTGAATGCTTTGTCCAAGATATTACAGATCATTTGTGCATTAATGGTGTTGTCAGAGGCTAAATTTCAACTGTCAAAGGTACGTTTTTTCTGTTGCTCAACTACAGTGTATTAGCCGGAGAGCTTTTGGTGGCAAGTATCAGAGAGTCAAGTTGAACAAATGGAACGTGAAATGGGCAAAAACATTAGCTTGTGCAAATGAAACAGAAGTCACAAACAGCTTCAGGTATGGCTTAATCCACGTGTTCAAAGGATGGAATTTGGAGATTTTATCTTCATACTTAGGCAAGATCTTTCCAAATCAGTGGCACATGAGGCTACAGGAGCTTCTAGGAATAATATCCTTCTTACAATAGAAATTCAGAGGAGCAGAAAAAGAGTGGTTTATTTTCATGGTGTCATCAAAATTTCTAGGAACGCTTGTGATTGGCCCAGCTAAGGCTATGCGGCCAGAAAAAAATCATATTCTGACGAATTTAGATTATGTGTCCAGCCCTGTGATGGGGTTGAGAAGCTAATCAGTTGAAAGTCTTAGAGGGGGAGGGGAAGAACTGGTGCGATTCCCGGAAGCAAAAAGACCTGAGAAGACTATTACAAGCCCCTGGGTTTAAAAACAAAGAAACAAACATCAACCACAATGGAACAAGAAGTACCTTGCAGATAAATGTTAGCCTGAAAGGAACATGAGGCCATTTACATCAACTCTCTTACTTACTAGAAGAAGCTGCTGATGACCAGAGAGGTAAATGGGCTTCTGCAGACTCTCAGCTCTGGCTAGTGGCTGAATATGCACCACAGTTTAGGTCTTCAGAATTGTTTCATTACACCTTGGCATTTCTCTAGGCATAATTGCTATTATTTGCCTAAGGGATATCATGGGCTGTCTGACACCTAAGGAACTCTCATGGTTCGCAAGAAGAACCTGTCTTTGCCTCCTTAGTGTACTTGTGTGCTTGCACACACCAGCTGTCCAAGCTGAAAAGAGAATAAAATTGCACAATCCCTCTTCAAATTAAGCCATTTCATATTGTTATCATAAAGTAGCCCCATTTCTGCCACTGCTGGGGACCGAAACTAAATTATGTGTATGCATGTGTCTTTAGTCACTGGAATCACAAAAGAAAATGATCTGCTGACCTTTGAGAAATTCTTCCAGTGAGGAGCAGTTATCTTTCTTGTTTGTTTAATTTTGCTTTAGAGAAAGTGATGGCTCTTACAAACTATTAGAATGAGTGGGAAGTTTCTCATCCTGGAGTGAGACTGTGAACATGAATTCATTTCACACCTGCATTTATCAGGACCACCCTTTGCATGTATTCTCTGGTTATCCTCCCCTACTGGTCAAAAGGGCTATCTTTTCTCCATACATTGCTTCTCAGTGTACTGTTTCTGCCTGTGATTGGCAACACTCAAACCCCAGTGCTTCAAACCCTAACCCTGATAGTAATAACATCTCACACATGTGTTGCATTTAGCACTTGACATATATTAGCTCATTTAATCTTCCCAGCAATCATATGAAGTAGGTTCTATTATTATGTCCTGTGTTATATAGATGTGAAAATTGAAACACATATAATTGAATAACTTGTCCAAAATCACACAGCTAGTAAGTGACAGAGCTAAGATTTAAACCCAGGCAGCAATGTTAGTGTCTGTACCTCCTATGATATACTATTTTAAATAGCTATAAAGATCGCATCTAAGAAATGTAGTTGGGAGCAAGAATCTGTTGCATTTGGACAGCACTTCTCATTGAACAAAGTTTTCATTAACTATTGCCTGTCTGGGAAGAGATTACTTGGAGAAGGAGAACAGTAAAGTGGTTTAATATCCTGACTCTACACGGATGGACCGAGAGATGATCCTACTAAGTGAAGAAAGCCAGAAAGAGAAAGACAAATACCATATGATATCACTTGAATGTGAATCTAAAATATGACACAAATGAACTTGTCTATGAAACAGAAACAGGCTCACAGACATAGAGAACAGGCTTATGGTTGCCAAAGGGGAGGGGGAGTAGAGGAGGGATGGACTGAGAGTTTGGGATTAGCAGATGCAAACTATTACATATAGAATGGATAGGGACTTCTCTGGTGGTCCAGTGGTTAAGACTCTGTGCTTCTACTGCAAGGGCATGGGTTTGGTCCCTGGTTGTGGAACTAAGATCCCACGATCCACGCAGCGTGGCCAAAAAAAAAAGAAATAGAATGGATAAACAACAAGGTCCTACTGTATAGCATAAGGAACTATACACAATATCCTGTGATAAACCACAATGGAGAAGAATATGAAAAAGAGTGTGTACATATGTATAACTGAATTGCTTTGCTGTACAGCAGAAATTAACACATTATAAATCAACTATTCAATAAAATAAATTTTTAAAAATTTGTAAAAAATTTAAAAAAATTAAAACTCAAAAAAAAAAAAGAACCCTGACTCTACAGTCAGACATATCTGTTTTAGAATCCCACTCTTGCAATTTCTCAGAGAGGTCTGGAGCATGTGAGCCTCCACTTATGACAAATGCAAATATCCTAATTATAGTAATATTTCTAGTATATATGTCCCTCGTTAGATTGTCTGAATGCAGTTTTCCTTCCCTTGTGGTAAAATTTCTCATTGAGTAGCATATTGTTGGGAAATAAACTTCTACCTCCCGATTCCCTAGCAATCACAGTCTGGACAAAGTCTAGAGCTAGCCAATTCAGTTATGATGCTATATCTGATACTTATTACAACATTGCAAGATATTAATTCTCCCATTGTACTGATGAGTAAAATAAAGCCTAGAGAATCTAAGTGATACCTGTATTCCAAGCTTAGACTTTGCTAAATGGAATTATAGGACTCATATCCATATCTGCCTGCCTCCAGTGGCTGGGCTTTTCATCATTTCATGTTTCCTTAGTTGCCTTATTGGAGTTACGTGTGGGACATTTACGGTATTAACTTACTTTCAACTCTGAGCCTAAAGTGGAGGGGGCATCCCTAGAAAGGGTTAGATGCCTGATCCCAATTCATGTTATAGATATCTATTTAGAATAAATATTGCAACTAATATAATTATAATTTTTGTAATTTTGGTGATATTGTAATTACTTGTTTACATATCTTTACTACCACTAAAATGTAAATTTTTTAGGGCCATGGCTGTTTCTTATTCATTTCCTTATCACCAGCAAACAACAAAATGCACAGCCTGGAATACATATTTATTGAATTCACTAATCATTACTCATCCTATCTAACAAAAAATATTATTTTAAAGAGGGAAAGCACCTTTAAACTGAGGTGAAGTACCAGATAGCCAGATGTTATCAGAAGTATAGAGACAAGTTGCTAGAACTTGTTCATCTTGCATAACTGAAACAATACCCATGTGTTGTCACGAGGATCAGACACAGCATCTTTTTTATTTTTTTTCCACTTGGTTTTTTTTTTTTAATTTTTTTTTACATCTTTATTGGAGTATAATTGCTTTACAATGGTGTGTTAGTTTCTGCTTTATAACAAAGTGAATCAGTTATACATATGTTCCCATATCTCTTCCCTCTTGCGTCTCCCTCCCTCCCACCCTCCCTATCCCACCCCTCTAGGTGGTCACAAAGCACCGAGCTGATCTCCCTGTGCTATGCGGCTGCTTCCCACTAGCCATCTATTTTACATTTGGTAGTGTATATATGTCCATGCCACTCTCTCACTTTGTCACAGCTTACCCTTCCCCCTCCCCATATCCTCAAGTCCATTCTCTAGTAGGTCTGAGACACAGCATCTTAAGGCACTTAATAAAGTGGCACAAACTGGATATTCAGTAAAGACTGACATCAAAAAGTATGAAGAACCATATATCTGGCTTGTTAGAGAGATGGAAGTTCAGAAAATTGATCTATGTCATCTCATTTTTTTCATATTTCTTTTTAACTTGTGGATCTTAAAGATTGATGTAAAGGGTGTCACTGCCTCATACTAGGCAATTCAACATAAATAAAACATTTTTAGACTTAGAATTTAAGGTGCTTGATTAACAACAGGCATTTGGTTCCCCTTTTAGGACCCCTATAAAATTGTAGTAAAACTCAATTTTAAAAAAGTAGTATCTCATAAGGCCCAAGGTAATATGGGAGGAGATAGTAACACACAAGTAATTGCAGCAAGTTTCAAAAAGGTAAAGTTAGAGAGGAAGTTATAACATAGAGACTTCATAGGGGTATTCTCTTAAAATATGAAGCAGTTCCCCTGAGAGCACTCCAGAGGAAAACCAAACACCCTGGGCTATGAGCTGGTTTTGAAACATGTGGTGGAAAAGTGGGGTGGGGAGTAGTGGCTATCAGTTGTGATTCTCTATACAGATTACTTAAACCCCCAGTTTCCCAGACCTACTCTTCACAGCCAGCACGCAGCTTAGCAATTTCACCTGCATCCTCAAGAATTACATTGGAGATACTTTTCTTGAAAAGTTGAAATGATCCAGTGAAAATATCCTAAGGTGCTGATATTTGGAGATTCACAAAGAAAGAGGCTCTAGCAGTCTGACCAACTTTAATTTAAGCTACAAAGAGAAAAGACCTGCCCTGTCTTGTAGTGTCCCAGGATCAAGTGTTCCATCCTTACCAGAGTCCAGTAACACACCAAGCACCGTTTCTAAAAGGGCGTAACATTTTCTTGTTGTTGATGGAATGGGCTTCCTTCAGAATCCCAGGGACCTGCAGTTGGATTTGTCCACTGAGGTTTAACATAAACTCCATACTACATCTCTTCTCACTGCTGACAGCTTCACCACCAGGGTCAACCACATTCTATTCATTAGAAGAGAGTCTCTAAGTCTCTATTTCATCAGGATCAGTAAAGACAACATACAATACTCAGCTGTGTACTGCAAAGTGTTCTGTGTGTGTCAGAATTAAATATGCCTGTCGAACAACTCCAGGGGAGGGAAGTAGGCTTCACCTTTTGCAGGTAGGATTGTTAAAGAACCGTGGACACAGCTTAAAACCATCACACACACTAGAGTGTAAAACCTAAAGTGATGCTTCAGATATCTGGACTTGTGGTCTAGGTATCTCTACCACAAAGAAGAGCATCACCAGGAGATACTGTGTGGATTTACTTTGGTTTTAGTGTGCTGTGAAAAACAAATAATAGAATCAATTGAAAAGTGCCTGTCAAGGGTTCAAAGAAAACCTTTCATTTACCCTAATGGCTTGTATACCAGAAAGAAATCTGTTGCTGTTCTCTCTGTAACGTTGTGCTTACAGGTCCTAGATTTACTACTCCAGATTCTGTCAGTGGAATTTAAGGGAAACTAAAATAATATGAAGAGAGATACAAATTCTTAAACCTTAAGTGTCCTTCAGTAACTGATGTACTGTCTTAAGCAAGTTATCTTAAAATGTACACCAAAGATAGTAGTATGTATACAAATGGATTGAAAAGTCTCATTTTAAATTGTTCAATACAAAACTCTAGCAAAAATAAATATTTTAAAATTTAATTTTTAAGTGAAAGACTTCTCAGAGGTTTTAATATTTTAATTACACTTTGAATTTTCATGAACACAATATAGATTCCATATTTTCCAAATGTATTTGACTCTGGAACATTATTTTTGTAGAAAATTTATTTTAAAAGTTTGAGGAATTCTGGTTTGAGTATGAGACTATCCTGAATTTGAAAACAGTTTACAAGCTGGCGTATCAGTCTTTCTTTGCATGAATGCCTTTTCGCTGGCTTGCCCTGTGCAGATACTAATGGCTCTCACAACAGTGGTTGCTGAACTCTGCTTTTCACTTATTCCAAATATGGGCTGGTCTCTGGAGATATTTTAATGTGCAACCATAACTGATACTTTTTAAATAAATGGCTCATGAATTTAACTTTTTCAAGATATCCCATGATCTGGTTGTAAAATAGCCTAACTTTTAATAATTCAGAGTTCTATAACTGAGCAAGACAGAATACAAGGAGTAGAAAGAAAACTGGAATTGGAGTTAGAAGACAAAAGTTAGAGACCCATCTCTGCTCTTATTAGTTTATGATTGTTTCATTTAACTTTCTTAGTCTAATTTTTCTTTTCTGGAAAACAGCCTCATTAATCTCCACTCTGCCTATCTCATCAGAATCAAGGGAGATAATGCACAAAAACTGTGAACTGTCAAGTGTTCGGTATGTGTCCAAAGTTAACAGATGCCTGTTGGGACTATGTATTGAACAGTTCTTTGCACTTAGGCAGCATCATTAATAGAATAAGATGTGAAACACAGCTCATAAGTGGATACAGAACCTCACTTCCCATGTGGACCAGACACCTGTGATGAAAAATTTCTTTAGCAATGTCTCTGGCTTAAAGTATTGAAAGATGTGTTGGTGGATTTTGTGGAATAAGCCAAGAATTAAATTCCTTCCACTGGGGCTGAAGGCAAGAAAGAATTTGATATCAGGCTCTCCTTTAGTTTGGCTCAAGGGATAATGGGTATCTCTATAGAGAACAGTGAAGAAATCACATGCCATTCAATAACTGCCAATTCTGTCCAGATGCCTCTCTTTCAGAAATGTCAGCTAGGAAGACTGTATATTCTGACTTTTTTTTTTCGGAAGACATCTGAAGCAGGGCTTAGATTTCTGGGAGAAAAAATATCTGGCAAGGTATAGATATAGGGGACTTCCCTGGTGGCACAGTGGTTATGACTCTGCCTGCCAGTGCAGGGGACATGGGTTTGATCCCTGGTCCGGGAAGATCCCACATTCCGATGAGCAGCTAAGCCTGTGTGCCACAACTACTAACCCTGTACTCTAGAGCCCACGAGCCACAACTAGTGAGCCCATGCACTGCAACTACTGAAGCCTGCATGCTCTAGGGCCCGCGTGCCACAACTGCTGAGCTCATGTGCTGCAACTACTGAAGCCCGTGCACCTAGAGCCCGTGTTCCGTAACAAGAGAACCCACCACAATGAGAAGCCTGTGCACCACAATGAAGAGTAGCCCCCGCTCGCTGCAACTAGAGAAAGCCCGCGCACAGCAACAAAGACCCAACACAGCCAGAGTAAATAAATAAATAATAAAAACCTTTCTTTGGTTTAATAAAAGAAAATTATAAAAAAAAGATACAGGTAGAGATGTAGATATAGAAAAAAATCTGACATAAATGAAGAAATTAAGGATTCCCATCAGGTAAAAAATATATGTACTGTATATGTAATAATATGATCTATACGTAGAGAAACATAAGTTTGAATCTCAAATCTACCACTTATAAGTACTATGACCTTGGATAAATTATTTTAACTTTTTGAATATCAGTTTTCTTAGGTGTAAAATTGGTTAAAATTATATTACCACTCACAGCATTGTTGAGAATACTAAGTAAGATAATACACATAAACTACCTGGCACCACATCTAAATTATAGGAAACCTGAAGCCACAGTTAGCAATTAGTAGTAGTCAGAGTATCTGTGGTATTGTGTGCACTGCTGATTAAAACATAGCATTTGCTTTCAAGGAAGAGAAAGACGTCAGCCAGTGTCTCTATGAATTAGTCTCATTTCCAATGTGATATCTTGCAGAGAGTGGGAAATACGGATTAAGACAGACCTGGGTGACCTTGGGAAATATTTGTTTGCATTCACTCTACAAAAGTTTATTGAGTCAAGCACTATGGTAGCCACAGGGGCTACTACGACATATAAAATGTGATACATGACCTACCAGGGGCTCACAATCTAGGGAAGGAAATAGATGAATATCCACAGCAGGATAAGAGTAGAGGATCATATAATTTATCATCCTAACCATGTACATTTGAGTATGTAAGTGGGGCATTATAAAAAACTCTACCAGGACAAAAACCGTATGGCAAGTTGATCCTCAACAAACCAAAACTTAGCATAAACCTAGGCAGATGGTAGGAGATCTCTACAAGTACCAGGGGAACTCAGACAATGAAGGGATCAACTCAGTGTGGACGGTGACTCTGAAAAAGTTTATACTGCTTTTAAGAGTTCACTAGGCAGAGAAGAGGATGGGAGCCAGCATATGGAATGGCACAAAGATGTGATAGTGCATAGCATGTGTCAGCATCCACAAGTAGTGTCAAGTGACTGGAGCATAGTATAAATGAAGGAAAGTGGCAAGACATTATCAGAAGGTACTTAGCAAAAAAATATCTTCAAGAACTAAAGTGAGCATTGCTAGCAACACAAAATCAGTAAAGGCAGGGAGATGCTCTCCGTGACCCTTGAAATAAGTCTTTTAGATGACTGACTACACTTCCCAACATCATCTCTGTATGTTGGCTTGAGAGCTCAGTACTCACTGCTGCAGGATATTGAAGAAAACATGAGGTTGACATTTGTATCCCATGGCATTTTGCAGATTCTGAAAGAGTCCACGGGCTCACATTGCGTTCTCTTCCCAGTAGTAATGCAGTTGCATGAGACAGCTGGACTCCCCATCACACTCACGTTTTCACATAGTTGAGGTGACATGCACAGGCTTACCTCATGTCGCTTCTTCACAATAGTAAAGGTATTGATGTCTCCTCTGAGAACTGAGAATGAAACATCTGTCAGCAGTGTGCAGGGATCCAGATAAGAGAACTGGAGAGGGAAGTTTATTAAAGAAAAACAAAAGAACGACTAAGAAACAAAAAAGGATAGAAAAATCAACTTCTAAAGAACTTCTGCTTCTCTCTTCTCTGTAGGGGCTTCCCTAACCCTTGGTAAGATTCAAAAGCAGATTGATTCAGTCTTTCCATCTATAGAATCTCCATGTAGACCCAAGGTTGAGAACCAGATTCACAGCTTACCTGAAGGGAGAGATGATAATGTTATTTAACATATTGGAAACTTAGCATCCTCACATGTAAATTAGGGCTAATTACGTGCATGTTATGGACTTGATTTGTAAATTATCTGAAATAGCATATATAAAGCAGTTAGCCGAATATGTGGTGTGCATCATATATGCTTAAGGCCTTTGTTTGATCTTCTTCCCCCTGCTGTGCCCCACAGTTGGTGGCTTATGCCTGGCCATCCACCTTTGGGAAAGCAGTGCCCTCATGGTTCTTCGTGAATATCTCTTGATCAAAACCTGCTTTCTTATCCCTTATAAGACCAAAGTGAAGATGATTAAATGCTGCATAGAGAAGCAACCTTGTATAATAGAAATTCACCCTGACCCATTATTCAGAAGTTCTGGGTTTAGGTCTTGGATCTGCTGCTGAATAATTGGGGGCCATAGGCAAGTCATGCCATCTTTCTGATTCTCAGATCCCTCATCTATTAAATGAAGATAGTAAATTAGAACAGTATTCCCCAAGAGGTTTGTCGGAGACTGCTGCACGAGTTTTTTCTCTGTATTTGGTGAAGATATCAATAGTTGTATGGTTTTTTAAAATAGATAACATAAAATTTTCTTTTAAAAATACTTTTGGAGAATATTAGATTAAAGAAGACATCTCTGTTTCCTCTTTGGAAATCCCTTTGGCATTGCTTTATGAGCCATAAAGAAAAAGAGAGTCTCTTAGTCTCTTAGACTTGTTCTCCTCATTGGTATCTATCAATAAATGACTTTCAGAGGATTCAAGAGTCCAAGGTTGTCAGTGGAGAGAAAATCATCTCTTGGTTTGGGGTAGCTACGTACCAGAGAATGAATCATGCCCCTTGAGGCACATCTTCTGTTGGGGAGTCTCCCTCTTTTGATCCAGATCCTTCTCTGCTGGCCTCCATGGGGTACTGTGTGGTAAGGCAGTGTTCCTCCTAAAGCTTCTGACCATAAGGGTGTATCATTATTTTTAATTGCTTGATAATGTATGACCAAAAGATAAAGTTCTGAAGTAAGAAATTGTCAGCGGAGATAGAGAAAAGGAGATTTTTAAGTTTTAAAGAGTAGGACAAGGTAAACAAGGTAATACGCGTGGCTTCCAGCTGCCCATGATAAAAAGCTACATAGAGGTAGCGCCAAAAAAAAAAAGAGAGAGAAAGAAATGTTGAGTCCAGTTTTTGATGACATTGCTCAATTTTTATAAATCACATGCAGGAACGTTGGGACCCTGATAGTCCCATCATAATACATTTCCACAGATATGATAGACAAATCACTTGGTTATGCCTTCCTCATGTAAACCAGCATCTTCAAGATAGGGTCTCTTTCACTGGGGCCTCGTGTTGATAACTCCCAGGGCATTTGCTATCAACCTCTTACTAAGAAATTGCCCCACGACAGAGCCAAGTCCTCTCACTTCATTCCCCCGTTCATGCCTTCTCTTTAGTCCCTAAATTTTGGGCTGTTTTGGACAATTTCATTTTGGGATAGAAAAGGAGAGGTGAAAACTTTAGGGACAGCTATAAATTTGAGACAGTTCCAAAAGTGAGAGTTATAGCATGTACTGGAAGGTTTCCCCTGGGGTATTGATGACGAACAGACACCAGAAGAAAAGTGGTCTGTACATCAAAGCTACCAAGTGTAAGTTTGGCAGAAAATGCCCACATGATGTGTCACAGATACAGTGATCCCATGTCCCCTGCATTAGACTCTTCTGGTTCCAGTGAAACAAGAGATGTTGACAAGGTCTTTTCAAATGAGGGCCTCTAGATCACACAGTGTATGCAGCTAGACTTTGATGTTGCACACCCTTTATCTCCATGGCATGATAATAAGTTCCCTGTCCACTACCATAAAACAGCATGGTGGAGGAGACCTGTAAAAAGGACAGTATCTTTCTGTAAGTACATAACAGATAAGTGCCCTCGTGGTTCTCTCTGATGTGTGTGAGGAGCTGTCTGGTTCCATTGTCACATTCTAGCTTAGGTGTTGGGCTGCAATCCAGTGCTTCTCAGAGCTGGTTTTCCAGTCTACCACTTCACCTACAGGGCAAACAGAAGGGAAGGAAACCAAAATATATTGAGAGTCTATGGTAAACAAGGTACTGCTCAATACCTAAAGCCTTGTACTTACCTTCCAGGAGAGTTACCTAAGTTGGTAGAACAGAGAAGTTTTAATAAGAGGTTCAAGGATTCATGTCTCCTTTCAGTGGATGCTTCAGTTTAGAGGCACTGTGTCACAGTGGTCAAGAACACAGATGTCACAGCCAGATAGCCTACCTTTGTATGCTGTGCAATCTTAAACAGTTTACTAATTCTCTGTGTAATTCAGTTTTCTCATCTGTGAAATGGGGTGATGATATTAGCATATCTAATAGAACTGTTATGTGGTTTAAATGAGTAAATGTATGTAAAGTGCTTAGGACAGTGCCTAACAAGTAGCAAACACAAAACATTTTGCTAGTATTACTTGTTAACTCTATTTAAAAGATAGAGAAGATGAGTCTCAAAGACGAGGTGTAACTAGCGTGAGATCATAGTCTTTGCAGTAATTTCAGAGCTGGGTCTGACAGGCTCCTGGCCACTACCAAATTGAAAAGAAGAAAAATAGAAAAACAAACAAAAACAAAACCAGCCGCTCTCATTCTCCCCAGTAGCTAAATTGTGGCTTGAAACCATGCCACAGTATAACACTGAAGCTCATAAGCACACATCCAATTTAAACTTATTAGCACAATTAGTTGTCTATTACTTCAATAGGAAGTGAATATTAAATCCATAATTAATGAGACAGAACACTATTTATAATCCAAAGACATCTATGGTACCCAAAGTTAGAGGAACATCTGGCTGCCTTCAGGGATGAAAGCATCCCCAAAGTCATTACAAATGCAGGGTCTTCATGGACAGCCAATGACCTCAATAGGAAAGACTAATGGACACTAAAGTTCATGACACATTAATGGCCGGTCCCTGCCTTCATGGGCTACCCTGTCGTTTACAGATTCAACCCATCATGTTTTCTGTAAAAAAGATCCCAGAGACCAAGAGATATTGGAATTAAAAATATGAATAGTATCAAAGCTAACCTTTACTGAACAACTTTGTATTTTATAGGTATTATAACATTTATTTCATGTAACAACCTACTGTGGATAATATTTTAATTATTCCAATTTTACAATAAGGAAAATTAGAATTAGAAGTTGAAATAGGGACTTCCCTGGTGGTGCAATGGTTAACAATCCGCCTGCCAATGCAGGGGACACGGGTTTGATCTGTGGGCCAGGAAGATCCCACATGCCGCGGAGCAACTAAGCCCGTGTGCCACAACTACTGAGCCTGCGCTCTAGAGCCCACGAGCCACAACTACTGAGCCCCTGTGACACAACTACTGAAGCCTGTGCGCCTAGAGCCCGTGCTCCGCAACAAGCCACCGCAATGAGAAGCCCGCGCACCACAGTGAAGAGTAGCCCCCGCTCGCCGCAACTAGAGAAAGCCCACACGCAGCAACGAAGACCCAACGCAGCCAAAGATAAAAAATAAATAAATACATTTATTTTAAAAAAGAGAAAGAAAGTTGAAATAACTGTCCTGTGGCCAATCATAGTGACAGCTGGCATTAAAACCCATGGATAAGTGGCAATAAAAAGCATCCCTTAACCACTCCTCTGTACTGCTTCTGAGAACTAGACTTGTAGACTTTACAGTGTGTTGATGGCCAGTTTGAATTTACATGTGAATGAAGCCAGAATGAAGCTGCTGAGGCTCAAAATAGAGGAATGACTTATTCATTACTTAATCAATCAATTAGACAAATATTTACTGAGTGACAAATATACATCAGATACTATTCCAGGTGATGGAAGTAAAAGCAATGAATAAGACAGACAAAACCTTGCTGTCATGGAGCTGGCTTTAGCTGGAGGGAGACAGACAATAAGCAAATACATGAAAAAGATCATTTTAGATGCTGATACATTCTATGAAAGTAAATTTGATGTTGTGTTATATAGTTAATGCCTGATGACCTTGGATTGGGTACCCAGAGAAGGTGACATTTAAGTTTAGAGAACTGAATAGCAAGAAGGAGCCAGAAGAGACGGAGGAGGATAATTACAGGGAAAGGAAAGAGCTAGTACACAGGAGTTGACGAAGAGTGGAAGGCCAAGAACTCAGGTTCTGTGTCTAAATCAAAAAACCCTGCACGTTGGCAGTAGGAAGACAATTACCATAGGGAAGGGGAGGACAACGAGACCTCCTGTTCTGAGTCTACAAATTTAACTCAACCCGATGAAAATTGAGAAACACCTTATATTAAATATAAGAAGTGTACTTTTGTCTATTACATATAGATCTATATTTTTAATGGGTGTTTTTTAAAAACAGGCTTATCCTGTTCTTATTTTAATACTGTGTGTGTGTGTGTGTGTGTGTGTGTTGTGGTGCCTGAATAGTGAAGAGTGCTTATTCCTTTGTAGTTCCTAATTATCTCGAGCGCAGTAAGCCACATCTAGACGTAACAGAGAGGACTGCTCTTCACCCAGAAACCCCAGTTAGTTGGATGAGGTAACTGGGATGTACGTTGGGCCATCTCCTTTAAGGAAGGATGAATAGAGTTCTGTTTAGGAAGAAAGATGCAAATGAATGTTTGGTGAACAGAAGTCTATATTGTTAACAGAGATTGACAGCTTTGGACAAAAACCCATTTATTCTTCTGGGCACACAACTAGACTACCTAGTCCTGCTTCCCCTGCATTCAGAAGTGGCTTCATGGCTAAAGTCTTGCTGTGAAAGTTGAACAGTAGCAGTGATGGCACCTATTTCTAAAATCCTCACGCATGTTTCTCCATGCCCTTATCTGCAGCAGCTGGCTTTAATGGAGACAAGTCCAAGGCTGACCTCAAAAGCCATCTGATGAAGAGGGCAGTGCCCCGTTAGCCTGCAGTCAGGGGCACCCCTGCCCTGCTGAACTGTTTTTCACCTTCATGGTATTTTTTTTTTTTTTTGCGGTACGCGGGCCTCTCACTGCTGTGGCCTCTCCCGTTGTGGAGCACAGGCTCTGGACGCGCAGGCTCAGCAGCCATGGCTCACGGGCCGAGCCGCTCCGCAGCATGTGGGATCCCCCCGGACCGGGGCACGAACCCGTGTCCCCTGCATCGGCAGGCAGACTCTCAACCACTGCGCCACCAGGGAAGCCCCATGGTATTTTTATATGAGCAAAAATAAACTTCTGTTCTGTTGGGGTTTTTTTCCATTATACATTTTCGTATATATTTTACACACAAGAGAATGTGTGTGCGGTTATTTATGACATGTTGGCTTACTAACTAATGACTAAGAAAGAGATGAAAAAAATTGAGAATTTCTCTTCTTTGACTAGCCCAGGAAATAGAAATAAATAATAGTGAAAGTTGAAGTAGGTAGAGGACAGCAGGGTGTTCCCCAATATTAAAGCGGTGTGTATTCCGAGAGAGTAGAGCCTGACCCTCTCAGAGGTTACTCCAGAGAAGCTTCAGAGAAGATGGTTGGAGAGAGTTTGAAGGAATATTGGTCTTTCCCACGTGACAATGCAGCAAGTATGGGAATCTAGGTAAATGGAACAATATTTACAAAAGTATGTAACATCATAATGCGTGGTTCGTCAGATATGCATGAAATTTCTAATTCCAGAAATACAAGTGGAGGCAAGGTGGAATGCAAGAAAAGCCTATTGAAGAAGGTTAGGGTGTGATTATCACAGGATTCCTTATGAAGCAAGTAATTAAAACCAGCCCTGCATACATTTCAAAAGCTGTGCATGGTTTTCGAGCAAGAGAAAGGCATGGTCATTCTGAGATAGAAATCTGGCAACTCATAGTTCCAGTAGATGTGGACATATTTATGGATCTCTGTCATCAGGAGTCTTCTTCCTCATGAATAGGCATGCATAGCCCTAACATAAATATATAGTAAAGAGACAAAACACAAAGAGACATGTAAAATATTTTATCATTATTTAGCCATCACTGAGCTATGGAACTTTGGTAAAGTCACCACACCACCTTAAGCCTCAGATTTCTTACAGTGGAAGGGGTTTTTGCCTACATAGGGGGTACGTGTCCTCTTCTCTTTGTTCCTCGACTCCCAGCTCAGTGCGTCATCTAGCTCGGGGTCACAAGGGGAGTGTATTGAATGAGTGAGTGATGAAAAAATAAATGAATCCATGCATCTGCTGAAGCTCAAACCCTAAAAGAATCTCAATTTAATACCCACACACAAAACGGAAAATCTTCCTTGAAATTGCCAGTGACTAGGGTGACGTGCCTGATGATTAAGGACAAAGGCAGATAAAATAGGAAAAGTAATTTAGGATATGATAATACACAATAAATATAACCGTATTTAAAGCAATTTGGGGCAGGAATAATCTTGCTGGGATTCAATTGAACTGTACCGAGCTGCCGCCAGCATTATGAAAGTGCATATTTACATCTTTTCATTAAACAAACCCTGTCTATGCCAACTCTGCCACTCCCCATGTCATAAGTGAGGTCCTGAAGAGGGTGAGGGAAAACAGGATGGGGTGGAAAGCATCAGCCTTGAGGTGGAGCACAGCATGTGTTTGGATAAAACCCTCACATTCTTGCTCTGCCTCTTTGCTAAAATGATGTCTCTCTTTCTCTTTCCTCTCACTTGTAAGAGCCTCTTGTCTGGGATTGGCTATTAACTGTCTTCCCATTACACTTTTATACACAGTTTGCTCTTCCTGTCTGAATGTTAAATTTTTCTTTATAAATTTAAAATATATAAATAAAAACCTAGGAGAGTCTGATTCAGTAACTGAATTTTGTAAATCTCCATTTCTGACTTTGAGTCACCTCCAAGATTAAGAACTACTGGTTTAGCTGGGTGTCTGGCACACATGTGAACACAAAACCTCTCTTTGTTTAAAAATATGTATTTATTTATTTGGTTGCACTTGGTCTTAGTTGCAGCAGGCAGGCTCGTGGGTTCCTTAGTTGTGGCTTGCCCGATCCTTAGTTGTGGCATGTGGGCTCTTTAGTTGTGGCATGCGAACTCTTAGTTGCAGCATGCAAGTGGGATCTAGCTCCCGGACCAGGGATCAAACCCGGGCCCCATGCATTGGGAGCACGGAGTCTTATCCACTGCACCACCAGGGAAGTCCCTGAACACAAAACCTTCTGAATGCATATATGCATACATGTATGAATGGATGTGTCAGTAATTTGGGTAGAAGCTGTGACTGTCATCGTGTGTATGATACTGTCCTAATCTGGCCACAAGTTCTTGCTCCTCGTACATTATGCTCCAGGCACACCATACAGCCAGCTGCTCCAGAAACACACCGTGGGCATCTACACAGAGAAGGTGCATCTGTAGGATGGAAACAGATAGCATCAGCAGTTTTAAAGGAGTTGATTACAAGATCTTCCTCATTTCCTCTTTCTTAATATTGATCTGCCTAGTAAAGGGCCTTTGTAGGAGACTTGCCTTCCCCACTGCCCCTTTCACAATTGTCCTTCTTCCACTTTGCATAAGAGCCTGTCCCTCACCTACCCAGAAACTTAATATAATACATTGTCTTGGCGTGTAGACACTTCCAGAGCATATTGGATCAATTGAGATAGAGTCCTTGAACAAAGACTTTGTTGTCAACTTGGTCCTTTAGCTTACTGGCTGGATGATTTTAACACATTCGATGTGTTTCTTTTTTTACCTTCAGCTTTATTGATATATAATTGACATATAATGTTGTGTTAAGTTTATGGTGAACAAAGTGTAGATTTAAGATACTGATACATTGCAAGATGCTTTCCACTGTAGCGTTAGCTAACACCTCCATCACCTCAGATAATTACCGTTTCTTTTTTGTGGTGAGAATATTTAAGATCTACTTTCTCAGTAACTTTCAAGGATTTAATACAGTAGTGTTAACTGTAATCACCATGCTGTACATTAGACTCAAACCTCATTCGTCTTACAGCTGAAAGTTTGTGCCCTTTGACCAACACCTCCCCATTTCCCCCATCCCCCAGGCCCTGGTAACCACCATTCTATTATCTGCTTTTTTTTGTTTTGTTTTGTTTTGAGTTTGGCCTTTTTAGATTCCATATATAGGTGATATATTATGCAATCATGCAGTACTTGATTACTTTCTCTGTCTAACTTATCTCACTTAGCATACTGTACTCAAGGTCCATCCCTGATGTTGCAGATGACAGCATGTCCTTCTTTCTCACAGATGAAAAATATTTCATTGTGTGTGTATATATCTATAGAAGGGATATATATCTGTATATATATACACACAATGAAATATATATATAAATACACACACACACACACACACACACACACACACATCTTCTTTATCCATTTATCCGTTGATGGGCACTTAGGTTGTATCTACATCTTGGCTATTGTGAATAACGCTACAGTGAATGTGGGAGTACATTTATCTCGTCAATAGCCTGTTAATTCTCATAATGATAATGATAAGTACAATCAATAATTTTTAAAAAATGTGTTAGCATTAGAGATGATCACAAAGATTTTTATTTTTGTAAAAATTATTGCAAAGAACTATGGGTATTTATTGATGAAATACTTTAAACATAAAATATTCATTACAATGAAATTCTGAGATAGAATTTGAATAGAAATGTACATTTTAGGAGAAAAATGAATATTATACTATTCTAGACTATTAAAAGGAACTTATTTACTGGTTGCTCTAAATGAATTTTGATGGGTTTCAAATTATTTTGGTATTTAGCTTTCAACTCATTTCTAAAATAAAATAACAATTGAATTTAAAATTGCCAATATTTAGTGTATCCTTTGCAAGTACTTTAACCCCAAATAAAAGTTTTATAATATAATCTAAAAATGTGAGGGTGTACATATCTTATTTTAGCATATATGCAATCAACAAAAAAAGAAAGTAAAGAAGATAGACTTCACTATTCTGCTTTTTCACCTGCTTCTTGCTTTGCCTTCTTAAATTTAAAGCTTTCTCACTTATTGTACACTTCCTCCCCCAGACCTATGCTGCTCCACAGAAGATACCAGCCACATGTGACTGTCTAATGTAGATTAACTACATAAAATTAAAACTCAATTGCCCTATTGTAGTAGCCGCATTCCAAGCAGTCAGTAGCTGCATGTGGCTAGAGACTGTGGTATCAGCAGCACAGCAGATATAAAACATTTTCATCACCACAGAAAGTTCTACCAGGCATGCTGCTCTAGAGAGAATTTGTATTGCAGACTTTGCTTTTACCAGAATAGAACTTTCTCTAGGATTGATGGGCTCATTTCCCTTTTTTCCAATGTCTGGTTCATATTAGACCCTCACTAAATGCTTTTTAAATTAAAATAACATTACTGGAAGGTAATTAGTGACTCCCCCTGACACATTTACTAACAAATCCCAATCATATAAATTTCATAAAATCTTGGCAATGATAAGGACCTCTGAAGTGATTTAAATATGACTTTTAAAAATAGATATTTGTATCATAAAATCTCAAAGATAAATTGTTCACTTATAATTCCTTTATTCTACTTTGAGGTAAAAAAAGAACATACTATATTGCATATTTTCTATGTTCCAAGTGATGAACAAAACACTTTTCAAGTGTGATCTCACCTAATACATATAACATTCCTTAAGGAGAATATGCTTGAGACGTAAGGGATATCAGAAAGGTTGAGCACTTTGCCCAAAATCACAGAGACAGAATTTAAACTCAGGTCTACGTAATAGCAGAAGCTATATTTCTAACTTCATGTGAAAAATGCTACCTAGAGAAGAAATGACAACTTGCACAAGTCATTCAGAGAATTAGTGACCAGAATAGAAATCCAAGCTGTGCCTGATTTCCAGATGGGCTCCCCACACTTCCATCTCTCCCTTCAGTAAGGGGAGGTACGTACGTAGGCTGGTTAAGAATAGGCTTTGTAGCCAGGATGCCTGGTTTCAGATCTAGACTCTGCCACCTACTAATCCTTGCAACCTTTGTCCTTTCTTCTGTGAGGACTGGGATACTGATAATGATCGATACTGTGTCAATTCATGCACTTTATACAGTGCACCAACATTAATCAGTTTTCCGCAGTATTACTTATACTCACTTGTATGTGTATGCAGGTGCTGAACGCTATACAGTTTTACCACATGTGTGATTTGTGTATCTATGCACAGAGTTAAGATATTGAACAGTATGTTCAATATAAGTATGTTTTATTTTGCCCTTTTATGCACCATTCTGTAACTTTTTCTTCCATCTTTTTCATGTGTACTTTCATGGAAACTTTTAAAAATTATTTTTATATTCAGTTTTCTCTTTTTTTTTTTTCCTTTTATGGATTGTACTTTTGGTGTCAAGTCAAACAACCCATTGCTTAACTATAGAAATCCTGAAGATTTCTGTTTTTTTTTTTCTAGAAAAGTTTAATTTTATGTTTTACATTTAAATCTGTGATCCATTTTGAGGTCACTTTTGTATAAAGCATGACGTTTAAGATGAAGTCCATTTATCCCCTCTATGGATGTCCAACTGCTCCAGCATCATTCTTTGAAAATGCTATTCTTCTTCCATTGAACTGTTTTTGCTCCTCTGTCAAAAATCAGTTCAGCATATTTATATGATTCTATTTCCGTGTCCTCTATTTTGTTCCATGATCTATGTGTTCATGTCCTCACCAATTCCACACTGTTTTTATAATAGTAGCTACACAGTGAGTCTCAGTACGCTATAGAGTGACACCTCCCACTTTATTCTTCTTTGCCGAGTTTGTTTTGGGTATTCTAGGCCCGTACCTTTTCATATACATTTCATAACAATTTTGCCTATTTCTATAAAAAAAAATCCTACTGGGATTTTTGTTAGGAATTGCATTTAACCTGAAGATAAATTTGGTGAGAATAGATATATTTTTTATGTTGAATCTTCCAAACCAGGAGCATAGTATTTCTCTCTGTTTATTTAGATCTTCATTATTTAGATCTTTCATTAGCATTTTATAATATTCAACGAATGTACATCTATATATTTCATTTTCTCTGGATCAATTGTAAATCATACTGTGTTGAATTTTAGTTTCTTCATGTTTGCTGGAATTTAGAATTGTGATTAAAATTTGTGTACTGGGGCTTCCCTGGTGGCGCAGTGGTTGGGAGTCCGCCTGCCGATGCAGGGGACGCGGGTTCGTACCCCGGTCCGGGAAGATCCCACATGCCGCGGAGCGGCTGGGCCCGTGAGCCATGGCCGCTGAGCCTGCGCGTCCGGAGCCTGTGCTCCGCAATGGGAGAGGCCACAACAGTGCGAGGCCCGCGTACCGCAAAAAAAAAAAAAAAAAAAATTTGTGTACTGATCTTGTATCCTGTGGTTTGCTGAATGTGCTTATTAGTTATAGAAGTTTTTATAAATTCCTTAAGATTTTCCTTGTAAACAATCATGTCACCTGAAAATAGGACCATTTTATTTCTTCCTTTCCCACATTTATACCTTTTATTTCTTTTTTTCTGGCTAGATCTTCAGTGCTATACTGAATAAGATTGGTGAGAGTGGACCTCCTTGCCGGGTTCTTGATCTTAGGGGGAAAGCATTTCAGTCTTACATCATTAAATTTGATGTTAGTTGTAAGTTTTTTGTAGATAATATTTAATCAAGTTGAGGTAATTCCCTACTATTCCTGACTTGTTGAGAGTTTATACCATGAATAAGTGTTGGATTTTGTTAAATGCACCATTAATGGGTGTTGGATTTCGTCACATGCTTTCTCTACGTAAGGTGATAGTCTAATTTTGTGGGTTGTGGTTTCAGTGATTTTCAGACCCCTTATAATGCTATTTTGACTTTTAAAAAAAAATATGGTGCCTCCAGGCATTCGATTAGTTCCTGGTGGTTCTGCCTTTAGGGAAAAATTTCCCAAGCTGAACTTCCAGGTGTCTCTCATTGGGGGAGGGGAATCTCAGGCCCAGAGTGACAAAGAGACTTCCCAGAATGGGCTGCTTGGTGTTGCTCTGTCTCTCTTGCCAGTTCCAACTGCTCAACTTGGTATCTTTTGTTTTGGGGAAGGGGAGTCCTTTTGCAAGTTTTCTGTGGACACTATTTTATATTTTAAGTTAAGTCTTTCCAGAAGATGATTATCTGAAGGGTAAATAGAACTCTGCTCTTCAGAACCAAGTAATTCCAACATATCCGTACATCAGTGGTGTGGGTGAAACAAAGATGGGCATTATTTAGACCATTTAGTGAAGTTAAAATTGCATAGGCTCTTTTCTGGCTATTTGGTTAATGTTGGCTATTGAAACAGAAGTTGATTTTGGTTCAGTTGATCTAGCCAAGATCCAAGTCTGAGAAGTCATAAGATAAATTATGAATCATTTTTGTTTTTTTTTTAATCTTGTAAATGTAGACAGGTAAAATCAAATTTTTCTGAAAAGCAGAAGAATTGAAAAATAATAAGATGTTTCTTTGGTTATACACTTTTAGTTTTGGTGTTTTGTATTTTATATAGAATAATTATTGCAAGACTTATGACAAATGAAGGCAGATATGACTTAGTCAAATAATTTATGTGTTAGCAAATAAATAAAGTTTTCAAAAAAAGAAATTTGAAAATTTGTTTTACTTTCTCCGGTATTTCTTGCCTCCTATCCTGACAGAGAAATGATGTAACTTACCGAAACATATTTTAGAAAACAGTATATTCTAGAGTAATTGTTCTCATATTTGACTCTATATAAAATTAAACCTGAAGATATTTCTGTTAAAAACAATCCACTGTAAACACTGCATAATACAATCTTCTTTGTAAGATTCATAATGAATATCAGCGTAAGTGAGACTCTGAGAAGTCCTCCAAAAATAACTTTAACTTTGTATACAATATTATATTTCCAAAATATATTTCATCATTAAACGTGTGTTTGTTTTTTAAGTGTAAGATCTACTAATAAGTAAAGGAGATAGGAAATAGAATAATTGGGAAGAAAAACAAAAACAAACAAATAAGCAAAAACCTTGCAAAAGAATGGGAAATCCTGCTTTATGCAGTTTTCTGTTTACAGATGTCTTAACATTGCCCTAAGTTTGACAGAACTTTAGTTAGGCTTCTTCCTGACTCAAGGCACTGACTTCCCTTTTCCTAAGAATTTTCTTTAAAATACTTGCAACTGTAAATTCTTTCTCTGCCCCCTTTAGATATAGGTAAATCTTTTCAAAAGCCTCTTGCCAGTTTTACAAAGCAGGCATATCTTTCTCAAGAACCTGGGAGCTGTCCTTTGGAAATGTAATCATCAAAGAAGATATTATCCCTATCCTGTGGAACTTTGGTGGGTGCCAGTTAGCAAACACAGATGGTCTAATCACAGATGAAAATATCTGCAAAATAAGGAGATAACCCAGTGTGTCCAACACATCCCAGTGATTAAGCTCCCTACTGAATTTCTCCAGTGCTTTATCTGGTAGTTCTCTCCAGCCTTTAAAAACCCTTCTGCCCTTTGTCGCAGCAGATTGGAGTGTAGACTTAGTTCTAGTCGCTCTCCCCTATTGCAATAGCCTTGAATGAAATCTTCCTTGACTGTTTAACTTTGTCCAGTGCAATTTTTGCTGTGGCACTGTTGATTCATTTTTCTCCAGTCCTATTCTGGACTGACTTGTTTATCTTATTCTCATAAGAAGTTAACAAATCAGTATTAAGTAGTTAGATCCTAGAAGTCAAATTAGGTTGGGAAAAACAAAAGTAGATAGAGAAATAATAAAGAATTAGGCAAAGCGTTTATGAGGAAACTGAGGTAGCAGCAGCCATAGAAACAAGCTGTAAATAATTTTTAAAGAACGGAAGCCAAGACAGAAATGAATTAGAGCAGAAACCAGTAAGAAGGGTCTGTATGCTTATGATTCAAGAAAATAATCTCTCCATTTAGGAAATAGAAATTTTTAAAAGAAAATCTTAAAAATTGGCTTACCTTTGATAACAGATACTTTCTCTAATACTTCTCCCCTCTTTATCTCATAAACTGTTGAATAATGGGGGTAACTATGTTATAGCAATCATGTAGGACATGAGAGTGTTGGGATTTCTTGAAAGTATAGGATCAAGGGAGACAGGCAACTTATGAAAATTCTTGAATAGACAGAATAATATTACTGTCTCACATAGAAGCATTAGTGTTTGTTGTGTTTTATATCGCATCACTGATATGCTATTTTCTATTCACTCCTTTTTTGTTGTTATTAGGCAATAATTTCTGCAAAAAGAATTGAATTTCAAGCTGAGTCAATGTTTTTTATATGCAATGCAAAAAGTTAATATTATGTTCTTATTCCTACAATTAATTCAGCTCTGGTTCTATAAAAATATGTAAAGTTCTATTAATGTTGGCCATTTTTGCTTTCTTTTCTGTGTTAAATTTCAAGGGAACCTTAATATTGAGACTTTAAATGATCCTAATATATTATCTCTATATGTTGCATATATATATATACACACACACACACACACTCACACACACACACACACACGTACACACGTAAGGTTAGAAGATTAGAAGGAGGGCAGAATTCTCACAGGAAACATGATTTTAGAAAATGATTCCTGAAACAGAAACTGTCTCTCTCTCTATGCCCAGCTTTGAGAGCCAATATGATGCTGGAGAAAAGATGGAATCATGGGGCGTCTATGATTGAGAAAGTGTTACTGCTGGAAGTGGAAGTATGACCAATAAATAAATACTGAAGGGCCTTGGGGATGTCATGGTTGAGAACACCTAAGATGTACCATTATTTTCTTCTTCCTTTTCTATTTACCTATCTTGTTCCATCGTTAGTCTTTCTTAATTTATTTTATATAAATTAATCTGTCTAATGAAAATTCATTCATTCAGTATAAATGGAGTGCCTAGTATAAACTTAGTAGCTTACTTGTAATTGAGGATTAAGTAAAATAAGCCACAAGATCTGCTTTTCAAAGAATTTCATTCACTTGGGGAAATCTGATAAAAGAATCAAACCATGGGGTATTTACCATTATCCCTTACAGAATCTGAGGCCCTGGGAGCTAAAGTAACTTGTCCAAACTGACAACAAAAAGTAGCAGACTTCTGACTTTAACCTAGGTCTTCTTACTTAAAATTTAGAGACCAGGCCCCATTTAAGGATTCTGATGTTTGTTTTGTGCGTTTGAGGTTCTGGAATACACTTATATTTTGTACTTATTTATACCAAAGTTTGGCAACTATTTTAAGTTTGGAAATGGTTTGAGAAAACTTACGTTTAAAATGCAAATTAAGAATTTAAATGAACTTAAGCTGTACTGAGATTTAGAGTGTAATGACTGTTGCTAATAAATTACATTCAATTAATAAATGGCTTGAGAGGTTATTGGGGAGGAACAAAAACTGAAGATTTGTCTGATACATATTAATTACCTATATAATATTTGCACCATGGGAAATGTTATGTGTAAACGAATAGCAGCACCAGTTATTCAGGATGGTGGCCCCCAAGTGAAAGAGTTGTATGAAGATGGATTGTTAAAGATCAACGATGATCAATCAAGAGCTAGAGGTAGGGTGCAGCATAGTTCTCATTAGGAATGGTGATGACAGCAAAGTTCTGTTCAATTCCGACACTGTTTTTTGGTTTATGCAGTTTTTCTTCAAAGAGAATGATAAAGGAAGAACTTCTCCTTCCTCCTTAGCTTCTTTAGTCTAAGTTTTACCAATATTCTAGGACCATATCGCTTCTAATATTCTCCAGGATACTTTCCTAAGTATAAAAGCTGACAGAAATCTCTCCTTTCATAGAAGAATTCCTGGGTATATACTCAGAATCAAAATTTAATATTCATTCATTCTTTGTTAATAAATTCACTTATTCATTAAATATTGTTGAAACATGCGTACTCCACGCCAGAAGAGTTAGACTATTAAAGAAAGCAAGGAACTGCATTCCCAATAAAAAAGAGGCCACGAACAAACACATGAGAACATTGGGTGTATGCACTGTGGGCTGCAAGAGCCGAGCAGTAGGATGGGTCCACTCTTCATGGGAAACCCAGCTTCAGAGAAAACATAATTTTTCTTAAAGAACCAGAACATTTATCTCAGGCAATTATTAATGTTTATTATATAGAAATTCAAAGTAAGATAAATTGGAAATATCCAGAAGGCTTCATGGTGGATGAATAGGTTACTTGTATTAGTGACATTTAGCCCTGGTTCTGAGTAGTAGAACATTCAACGTAAGAGTGACTTAAATGGTGTAGAGGTTTACTCCTTGTTCCATTACATAAGCAGTCCAGTATAGAAGACATGAGCAGTCTATTACAGTTACTCCATAGTTATCAGGAACTCGAGATCCTTCCATATTACTGATTCATTATCCTCTATTCACAGCTTTCAACTCCCAAATAGCCCAAA
This sequence comes from Monodon monoceros, assembly GCF_005190385.1. Lineage (NCBI taxonomy): Eukaryota > Metazoa > Chordata > Mammalia > Artiodactyla > Monodontidae > Monodon > Monodon monoceros. The sequence continues at coordinate 4,149,707 of NW_021703770.1, read as the reverse complement.
TGGCTATCCCATCCTAACCATCAAATCTGGATTCAACCAGCATAAATACAAAAAGCAGGAAAAAGCACAGACAGTACATTTGTTTATTTATTTACTATCTCTGTATCTGTGGGGTTCCAGTTCCAAGCAATGTGTTAAGCCCTCATAATATTAGAATAGGAAAACTGACTCTAAATAAACTGACTTTATATGGTAGGAAGTGGTTAGGTTTTATATACATTCGTATCTAGATATATAAACACAGAAGGAGATATCAAAAATGAATCATGATTTCTACTTTATATAGCCAACCGTGTGAATAGCAGAGCTTTTAGAAAACCAGACTTAGTGGAAATGATCATGCCTTTTATTTTGTCCATGCTGGTTTGAGGTGCCTTTCAAACATCTAAGAGAAAATTTTAGGTGATCAGGAGCAAAGAGGAGCAATGAAGGCTAAAGATAGAAATGCGAATGCCATCGACATAAAGAAAGAATTGAATCATGCTGATTTATGACATAGCTTAGGGTGAACCTATAATGTAAGGAGAAGAGAAGAGGGCCTACTTATGGACTTGACTGCCCACTCCCACTCCATGGCACAAAGCTGTCCCATGTATACCTTCTTATTCAGCTGTTACCATGAAACATATCTCAGTAGAACAAAGGACAGAGTTATGTATCTAAGCATGCTGGCTCTGACTCCTTGGCATCTAGTGACTGGTGTATATTAGGTACTTCGTTAGTCATTGTTCCTTAGCTTATTAACCTGGCTCACTTCAGCACATATTACGGTTGGGTTATTATAGGTGCAGAACTTTGTTATACCGGATAGCAAATCACAGTACCTGACCATAAGAACTCATAATCCAGAGTGGGGAATTCCCCAAAATACATTCAGAGAAGAATCCCAGAACACTCTGAAGCTGGATGAAACAGGTATGTATGCGAAGTTGCTTATTTTTTTGGAATGAACCTCTATAAATCTCAACAGATAGGCAAAGGTATTTGTGACTCACCATAAGTTGAGACTGACTGACTTAGCTGTGAGAACAGAATACGTTGAGAGCAGATAGAGGCACGTGGAGAAACTTTAAACCTGAGATCAGGAAAAGGCCACATGCAAGAGTTGGCACCTGCCTAACCAGGAGGAAGTCAGACAAGGAGGAGGAAAATGGCAGCTAAAGCAAAGGCATTGATACAGCACCGTGTCTGTGGTGAGCTACCAGCACTTCCTTTTAACCAGGCTGTAAGTAGAAATGAAAAGGTGGAGAGCTTATCCGGAGATGAGAGGACAGATGATGGAGGACCTTGTGTGTTATGTTAAGTATATATAATATATATATATATAAAGGATTATAACTAAACCGGTAATGTAGTCCTACATAGCATTAAGAATGGAGGATTGAATGAGGTGAAGATGGATTAAGGTTAGTTGGGATACAGTAATAAAGCAGAGATTCTGACACTATCACCACCCATGGAGAGATTCTCTGGGTCAAAGGTGCCCATTCAGTGCCCTTCTGAGCAAGTATGAAGGCAATCACTGAACCACCTGCACACACTGCTCTCTCTGGTTTAAGCTTTCAGATCTTAGAACATTTAGTCAGACTGTGGGAATTTACTGAATGAATGGAGTTTGTGTGGGAGACTCTTATTCAGACACACGTATTTAAATGCCACCAGCAACTTAATCTTCTTACCAAAAACAAAGTGACTCAAGGCCAGAAATTGTTTTCTCCAACCTTCCCCTCCTGTCGCTTGTCATGTGATTGCAACATATATTTCTAAAATGACGAATTTCTTCCTAAGTGAAAGCAAACCAAGAATAATGCTCAAGGAAAGCTGTTCTCTGAAAATTACAGACCGAAGGATCAAATTGTCCTTTTTTCATGCAAATGAAGTCCTGTTGGAGCAGCAGAGCATCACTCCATAAATCATTCTGTGCTCTTGCACAAACTTAACGCAGTTCCAAATATGATGCCACGGGTGTGTTTAATAGAGCACTAATGAAGTGGTACAGCTGGTTGAGCTTAGTGCCTACTTGAACAGTGAACTTCTTCCATTAGAGTACTTATGCTGTGCTGCATCTTTGCTTAGTTTTATTTTTTTAGGAATTATTTAATACTTTTTTTATAATTATGAAATATACATATACATAACATCAAATTTAGCATCTTCATCCTTTTAAGTGTCCAGTTCAGTGGCATTGAATTCATATTGTGGTGCAACCGTCACCACCGTTCACCTCCAAAACTCTTTCCATCTTATGTGCTTAGCTTTTAAACAAAATTCTTTCCCACTAGACTCTGAATTACTTGAAGGCAGGAATGAGGACAGTAGTCAAAATAATAAAGTAATTTTAAATGATGACAGTTAATATTTATTTATGACACAATATATGTCACACAATTTGAAGTCATTACCTTATTCAAATTGTTCACAGCAACCATTTGAGGTTGATATAATTATCTTTATATTCAAATGAGGAAACTGAAGTTTGAAGAATTTGTATGCCTGAATCTCAGTCTCATGGGTAGTAAGATATAAGAGTAAGATATGAATCAAAGTCATTTGTCTCCAGATCAGCTCATACAAAACTATTTTCCCTGCTCAGAATCAGACACTGTGTTTCAGTATCAATAATAACCCCCTGCAAAGGGACAAGACAGCTATTATTGTTTATACTTGACAAATTAAGAAAGATGCTAAGTAGCTTGATTCACATCTTTTACCTTGTGACTATGGCTGGGCTCCATTTGAAAATAAAGTTTTCTGTTTTGTTTTTGTTTTTGAGTTTAAGGACTACATCATGTCCAATAGTCGGTATGATAATTGTTAGAAAGCAAAACAATGGTATTTACATTTTAAGCATCTATGACATTAGCACTTTGTCAGTGTCTACTCAACTTGGAAGTTGATTTCTTCTGTCAAAAACTCCAGTTGTATATAAACATCCCTAGTAACTCATGGAGGAAAATGCAGTTCCAGGACTCTGTCCATGCCCGTCTGTAAACCTTCGCGCTTGTACACAGTACCCCATCTCCTTCAGACTGCACATTGCCAGACAGCTAATTGTTTGCTTTCTCTCCTGTCTCATCTGTTTGCTTTATTTTCTCTTTCTTAATAGTATATAAAAGTGTGAGGTTTTTTCCCTTCATTACTGCAAACATAGACATTTGGAACATTTCCTGTTAAATAGATGCAGAGAAATTGTGTGATAGTAGTGTGAAACATGGGATAAACTTTTTGCATGATTTTTCTTCTTCTATTTCATGAGAAAACTTCCAAGTATATTCTCCATCTTTGCAATTTCATAACCTCAATCCATAATCTCTTTTGAGCCTAAGCCAACTGGGTCTTTGTATTTGAATTTATCATTATTCATGTTATCTGATACTGCTACTTGCCAGATCCAGTATTACATTCTTAGCCATCATATTACTTGACACTTAGCTGCATTTGACCCATTGCTAAACCTTTCTCTTTGAAGTTACTTCCTCATGTGGATTCAAGGGTCCTTTTCCCTTTGGGTTCTTCTACTTTCTCTTACTTATTTTCAGTATCTTTTTCTGGATCTTTCTCAGTTTTCTCACTTCTTAAAACATTGTATTCCCTCAGAGCTCAATCCTTTGATCTTATCTCTTCTCTCTCCATACTTTTTCCCTGTGGAAGTCTATCCAGTATTATTATATCTTTGAATACTACCTTCAGTGGTGACCATTAAAGTCATATCTCCAGCTCTAATTTCTCAGCTGGATTCCAGGCCTGTATTTCTAATTACCTGTATTATTTTCCTACTGCTGCCACAACAAACTGCCATCAACTAGGTGGCTTTAAACAATAGTCATTTATCCTTCAGTGATTCTGGAGGCCGTAAGTGTAAAATTAGCATCAGCAGGGCTATACTTCCTCTGGAGTTTCTAGAGGAGAGCTCTTCTGTGCTTCTGCCTGTTTCTAGGGGCTCCAGGTGTCCTTGGCTTGTGGCCGTACAACTCTAGTCTCTGCTTCCACCTTCACATGGCCTTCTCTGCTCTCTATTTCAAATCTCCCTTTGCCTTTCTCTCATAAGGATGCATGTCATTGGATTTAGTCGCCACCCAGATAATGCAGGATGATCTCATCTCAAGATCCACAACTTGATTAAATCTACAAAAACTTAAAAAAAATAATAAAGTCACATTCATTGTTTCTGAGAGGCGGACGTATTTTTAGGGGACCCCCCTTCAATCCACTACAGTCTGCCCTATGATCCCCACAAATTCATGTCCATCTCACATGCAGAATACAGCACCCCATCCTAGCATCCAAAAGTCTCAATTCATTAGACTATTACCTTTAAGTCTAAAGTCTCATCTAGATATCATATGTACTATACTTAGAAACTACAAAATGCTATGTAAGTGTTAAACACAAATTTGAGATTTTAATACTTATGGCTACTTATAACTCTTAAAAGCAGTCTAAAATGAGACACTGTTTGATCATCCCATTTTATAGATGAGGAAACTGAGGCATGGGTGGATTCTGTGTCATGCCTCATTGATAATGCACAAGTTTATACAGATAGTAAGTGAGAGCCAGAATTCAAATGCCGGCAGTCTGGCCCCAGCATTTGCATTTTTAAGAATATTTCCTGCTGTCTCCTGCAAAAGGAATGTGGCAGCCAGAATGCGAAATTACCATTTAAACCTTCTTTAATTCCAGAATTTTCAGCTATATAAATTGAATATCAGCCACCAATAGGATTTTGCAAGAAAAACATTTTATTTTTATTGAAATTTTGGTTATTTGGTTATTTGGTGGTTTTGAATTAAGAAAGAATATGAGGCATGAAGTTTTACCTATAGTTGATCATCAGTTCCCTCAGTTGCCTCAAAAAAATAATATGTGAAAAAAATTCTTGTATAATATCATAGTTTCTGATTCTGTCTTGCCTCTTAAGTCCTCAAGAATAGCTTTGAAAATTTAAGTCCACTTATATATTCTTAAGAGAAAGGAAAGAGGGTCAGCATATGGTCTAAACTCATATTTAGAGATAAAACCTAACATTCTAGAAAAAGCAGTGATGACTTAGTATTACTGAATTTATAAAGTTTCAAGATTCCTAGAAGTCATCAATACTGTTACATGAAGAAATGAGTCTCAGGGAAGAAAAGAGTTACTCTGGGTCTCACAGCTAGCCAGGCAGCAGCTCGAGGATTTGAACCCTGTCCTCTCCCCCAGATCTCTCTTAAAATGAGTTGCTTTACTTCTCAGAGTCACATATTCCTTATTTATATAAAGGTTATAATAATACCTTCTTTATGGGATTATTAGAAGGATATGTTAAGATTACAGACATAAACTTTTTTTTACAACTCCAAAATAATAAAGTTGCTCATAATCACTGGTTGGTTTGATTTAAAGCAGTCTGGTTGTAACGGAGCAGGCCCATTAAAACTGGCTTTGGTAACTAGGCTGTCTGTAATGAGAACCAAAGGAAGAAATCAGGAGCAAGTGATAGACTCACGCAAAGTGACGATGACATGTAGATGCCGAAAAAATGTGACAGTGAAAATATAACACTGAGAAGTTAGACTCATGCGAAGTCAGGCTTGTCTAAAGTCTAGAAAAAAAGGGCAGGTCTGATGAAGTCAAGAGAGCTGTTAGTGTCACTAGCCTGTGTTTAACAAAGCAAGTATTAATGTGATGGTTAACACCTTAGTGACTTACCGTTAGGAATATACTGAGAGAAACAAATGCAAAACCGTGAGCTTTCAGTTCCCGAGGGAACCAGTAGGTAAGAGTGAAATATACAAGTCAATTGTTAGTGTTGGATCTCCAGTGTGGGTAGATGACATAGTGCGCCATTTGAAGAGGCATCCTTCAAAATCTATTTTCTACATAATATCTACATAATATCACATGTTCTTTAGATTTGGAAGAGAATTAATTAACTTTGTCATTGTTGCTATCAGCACATAATGACATCTTTCTCTAAAATATACTGATGTCAACAGAGTGATACGCTAATTCTGCCCCTGGAGCCATCACCCAATGCCTCTTTCCTATTATTTTATCATTTGTGTGTTTTATTCTCTGCCCAGAGAAGGTCTAGGCTGCTGTTCTTACTGTGTCTTCTGAAAGAGGTAAGTTCAAGATATTAAGAGAAATCTCCCAAGAACCCAGAATGACAGTCGTGTCTTCAATCATAATTGATTGGAATGTCATTGCCAAAACTCAAAAAGATGTTTATGATGATGATTCAAAGTAATTTACCCCTCCAGATAAGTGACAAGTCCCAACTGCTCTCTCTGCCTCCGGTCTCTGCTGCCTCTGGGCCAGCCTCTCCTCAGCTGCCACAGAGAAGGAACTAAGGTGCCAATCGAACTGTCTCTCCAGGCTCAGACTCCCCTGAGAGCACTGTGCGGATCTGTGATATCGTGCCACCTCCTTCATGTAGCGCTTAGGCTTGTTCATGATCTGCTTTGTTTTTCTTTTTAAACTTTCTTTATAACCTTATCGTCCTTCAATTACCTACAGAAACTCAACTCTAGTTTCCCACAGTCTTGACATCAGGCATTTTCTTTTTGCATAGATTTGTGACCTGCCCCGCAGGCCTCTTTCTTCAGTCTGATTTCTTCTTGCTCATGCTGAAAGGTAAACCTAAGTATTACTTTCTCCCAAGATTTTCTTGTCCTTCTTTAGTTCCTCAGAGTGATTCTAGAGACAGCTCAATCAATGACACACACAGGATGTTTAGTATTGGTATGTTGCATGAGAGAATAGATGAATGAACTAATGAAATAAATCAATAATACGTTGACACAAAGTGTAAGACGCATCCAGCTAAGTAAAAGAGTATTGGGTGGGGGCTTCCCTGGTGGCGCAGTGGTTGAGAGTCTGCCTGCCGATGCAGGGGACACAGGTTCGTGCCCCGGTCCGGGAAGATCCCACATGCCTCAGAGAGGCTGGGCCCATGAGCCATGGCTGCTGGGCCTGCGTGTCTGGAGCCTGTGCTCCGCAACGGGAGAGGCCACAACAGTGAGAGGCCAGCATCCCACAAAAAAAAAAAAAAAAAAAAAGAGTATTGGGTGTTCCTACTTTAGCTTTTTATAGAATGAAAGGAATATTTTTGACCTAAGAAGACCTTTTTGTGTTAACCTCTCATGGGAGGTGAGGAGTCCTGGGTGTGGATTGATTCAGGTTTCCAAACTAACATTACTTGATGACAAAGAGAAAAAAGGCACTAGTGGCATTGAGCTTTATGTTCATTTTACACCCTTCAACGAATCCAGTGTTTTGTCAGGCTTATTTGCTAATAAAAGCTCCTGGAATTTTTGTCATTCTTAAGACTTCAACCTTGAGAAGTATCAGGTATTTGGGATAAACGTTTGTTGGATAAGGAAATGAATGAATGATTGAACAAATTACATTTCTGAGAGACATATTAAGATCCTGGTAAAAGTAAAAGGTCATTTGCTGTGAAGGAAAATGCACAGTAGCCCAGGTATCAAGATCCGTGAGTTCTGTTCCTAGCTCTGCCGTTCTCTGGGTGACTTTGACTACTTCCAGAAATCTCTCTTCTTAATTTCTATGATCCCCAGCCTTAATCTTGAAACTTCTGTTTCTTAAAAGTTATCATTTTCTGAGGAATATTTATTCTCTTTCCTGCTTCTTTCATATACTCACTCTGAGAGAATCTCATCACTAACCTCTTTATTCCAATATTTTTTTAAATTTATATTTTCAGCCTAGACTCTATGGCCATAATTCACCGAACAAATATTTTTAGTACTTTCCATGTGCTAGGCAATGTCCTCTAAACATTCCACACATTTGACATGTTCAAAATTGAACAAATAATCTTTACCAAAAAAAAAGTTTCTTCTGCATATATTAGAGATCATCCCAGATAATGATAATGTGACCCAGTTGTTCAAGTGAGAAATTATGGATTCTTTCTAAATTTCCCTCTTTCTCCTCTGGCATTCAATACATGCCACTCAAATGCTGTTCTTTAAATATCATGCAAAGCCACCCCTCCTCTCTAGATTCACAGCTACTGATTTGACTCAAAGCTCTATACGCTCCTCAAGGTTGCTGTAACAACTCTCTGTCTTTATCACATCACTCTAAAATCCACTTTCCACACAGTTGCCATGATGTTCTTAAGAAAAATTAAAAAGCATGCACGCACACGGACCATGTATGATTATGTCACCTTCTTGCTGAAGATCTGCGAGTATCTTTCTGTAGCTTTCAGGGTCAAGTGGCAGTTCCAGAACACAGTCCTCCACATCCCTCTCCCCTGCGGAGGCAACTCAGATGTGTTTCAAGATACCGTGTTGTTTTATACTCCCGTGGATTTGCATATACTCTCACCTCTGATTTAATTGCTCTTCTCCCTCTTATCTTCTTGATTAATTCCTGCTTATCTTAAAGATTATGGAAGGAAAAAATATGTATCTATAAAATTGAACTGATTTAGAATGTGGTATGGCAGAAAGGATGAATTATCTTTTTGATAACATCCCATTTTCTGCTTTTCTATTATAGTACTAAGAAGAATTGAAAAAGTTACCTAACCTTATCTATAAAACAATGTATTCAATGCAAGAATGGCAACCTTATTTCTTTGTAAAAGTCCTAAGCTTTAAGGAGAGTTGATCTCATCACATGCTCAGCAAACAAGTGCATGAACTAATTATGAAGCACAGAAATGCCATTCTGTACAACTAAAGATGTAAGGGTCAATGATTAGTTTTCTTTCTTATCGTGTAGGCACTGCATTTTACGATTCTTGAGAGCTCTCACAATACATTTTTTCAGGATAAGGAAAATAAAGAACTACACACATTTGATTTTTTTTTAATGTTGTTGAGGAAAGAATGTATACAGCAGGCAAAGGTTATTGATAGGTGATTAAGAAATTGCCTTTATATTCTAGCATGAAATTTGACTAGAGAATAAGTATGTACAATTAAAGTGCAGTTTCTACATTTTGATAATTCACCGTCTGTAACTTAAAATCTGTTCATAACAATACCAGGTTGTCTACTATTACGAAAAAATTTCAGTTTAGACAACACACATAAAGGAAGACGTAAACGCTTCCAGCGTCGTCTTCCTAAAGGCTGCTCTGGACCTCCTCTGTTACTTAAAGTAGTGTGGATAAAACCCTCCTCTGCTTCCCAGTGTTGGCTGACAGAAGATAAAGGACTCCAGTTGTGATGAAAAATTGCCAGGTAAATTGCAGTCTCCATACAAATGCAATTCCTTTTATGTTAAAAGCCAATGAATGGAGGAAAGGCTGATTTTATGTAAAATACATCAATTACAAAAAGCCTTTGGTAACTGCTCCTCTAGTTAAACTAAATTCGACTTTGAGAATTAACAGCATTTGCTCTTTCAATAGATACTTGAGGAGTAAAGTTTGAGTTGCCCTTCCAGTGAGGGTGAAAAAAATCAGATGTCAGGAGATTGAAATGGAATAAAGATGATATTTGGCCTGAAATAGTTTGTCTATGCATCAGGAAAAAAAAAACAAAACACTGGTGGCTTAAGTTCTACCGAAAAGTAACTGGACTGTACACACATTCATTTATTTATTCATTCATTTGTCTCCTTAGACAGCCATTTTTAAAGATCCAGAAATAAATTTTATGAAAAGGTATTGAAAACTTATGAACAGTCCTAACCCTTACTAAAGGTATCATCTTGATTGTGAAAGTCATTTAGCATCTAAGCATCTTAGTTTTCTTATATGACAAACAGAGAAAAAAAATCTGTTAATGGAAAAAGTCTAATTTTTATAGCGGACTTCAGGCCTCTTTCATCCTGCCTAATAAAAGAAAAACAAAACAAAAAAATCATAACTAAGATTGAAAGAAAAGAAAACAAATTTCTAGATTCCTTGGGCTGGGATTTCTTGATTTAGTAAGCATAGAGTTTAAAGTTCCCTTTTCTATTAACTGTAGTCTTAAGATGTATTCTTTAAAATATCTTTTCTCTAATGTTATCAGTGGGATAAGAAAAGTCCAAAATCTCCTTCTCTTTAGAAGGGAGTTCCCTTAGGCATCTGATAAATGGCCAAGTGGGAGCCAAACTATGACTAAGGTGAAGCAGGACTCATGGTTTTAGGGGGCGGGAAAAATGCTTGGTTCAATTTTCCTATTTTAATTTATTGCCTCTTCTTGCTATTGGAGTTGTGGTAATTTGAGTTCCATTTCTATTGTGTAATTTTAAAATAAAAACAACACATATGAGGACAAAAATCTGTTTAATTATTTTTAGTCAAAATTATAATCTGGGGCTACTTTTATGTAAAATATGTATATTAGAAAAAGCTCCTCCAGTTGTATATTAACCACATTTGTTCTTTTAAGGGCTTCTTAATGAACAGTTTGGTGACCCTTCACTTGGTGGGGCAAAATCAGATATCACAAGATTGAAAATAAATACAGGTATTATCGAAAGTAGTCATCTCAGCTACGCATCATAAACAGACACTGGAATTGTTTTGAGTTCTACCAAAAATTGCCAAATGTGTGCACAGTCCTGAGTGTGGGCTCAACTTTACGTAGAAGTAGGCTAGCCATACTCAAAGTATGGTCTGTGAAACTCTGAATGTCCCCAACATTCTTTCGGGGGTCCATCCCATGAAAACTACTTTCATAACAATATTAAGATGTTAATTGCTTTTCACTGTGTTGACATGTGCAATTATAATCACGCAAGAGCAATGATGGTAAAACAACTGGTGCCTCAGCATGCATCAAGACACCAAAAGGCCCTAGCAGTTATATTTGATGAAGCAGTAGCAGTAAAAGCATTAATTCAGTTAAATCTCAAGTCATGAATATATAGCTTTTCAACAGTCTGTGTGACAAAATAGAAAGTGTGCATAAAGCACTTTGGAAACCTGATGGGTGTCTCCGGAAAAAAAACACGTGTGAGGTTGTTTGCATAAAGAGCTACATCAGCTGTTTTGGGTTTTTTGTTTTTGTTTTATTCAGAATACCATTTTTACTCAAAATAATAACTAATGGAAATTATGGTTATTAGACGTGTGTATTTGGCAGTCATTTTCTTGAAAATGAATAGAATGAGCCTCTCACTTCAAGGAAACAGCTATCTGTGGTCAAAGATCTGAGTGTTCAAGTGAAACAGAATTTTAGAAAATAAAATTCTTCCTGGTACTTATAATGTTTTCTGGTGAGAGTGGTGGTGATATTAACAGCATGACTCGCCCAGAAGGAATCTGCTCTGGCTATTTAAAGCACAAAGGAATTTATTGCGGGGTATTAAATGGATTACAAAGTTATTTTTAGGATTCAAAAATAAATACTGATTCTAGATTTAGTCTTTGGAAATAGCTCCTTAAGCTATACTGGAGAACAGGGCTACCAAGAGATCTGCCAGCTATCCTACGATTGAAGGTCTGCCAAACTGGGGCCCTGCTACTGTAGCTGCTTGCCCAGGATCCACCTCCACACCACAGTCCAGAGTCTGATGCTATTGCTGGCAGGGCTAGGACTAGGCTGCCCCTGCTGTGGTTTGCCTCAGCAGGATGGAAGCTTCGTGACCTGCATCTCAACATTATCAGCAAACTTGGTCAACCGTTTTGGTTATTGCAGACTGAACGGCTGTGTAAACTTTGGACATTCAGTCCTCTGCAAAGGCAGTATCTGTTTCTCCACACAGACTTGGTGTATCTTTCATATTCTAGTCATCCACTACTTTTTAAGTCAGTGAGCTGCCTTCAGTTACAAGTAGCTATGTCACTGGTCTCTAGGGTTACTTCTTTCTCTATGTCAAAGAAATTGATTTTTTTTTTTCTTCAAGAGAAGGTAATCCTATAGGTATCTTGGGCTTCTGAAGAGGGACCAGTAAAAGTTGTCCAATAATAAGCCAGTATCATCCTTAAATTTTGTTCCAGAAAATATTAAACTGAAATATCTAGATTTTGTTCCAGAATGTTACAGATTTTTATCCTAGAAAGTAGCATATTCCAGTAGTAGTAATCAGTAAGGCTTACGATTCTAGAAAGATTCCTTAAGAGTTATAATCGTGGAAAAAGTCATGTCACACTTAAGCTTTAATAGTATCATAAAAAGAAAAATAAGGCTGCTACTTTGCAGTAAGTTCTATAGGGGATTCTTCATATCAGTTTATAGAAAATATTAAAATTGTATAATTGTAACCATCTCTCCACCTGCTCTCCCCTGTAATTTTTTTCTTTTCCTTTAAGGATCATTATAATTTATCTTTGAGCATTTTGAATATCCAGAAAGACCACATTCTATTTTGAAAAGGAAAAAGAACACAGAGTGATCAAAGACACGATGATTGAAAGAAAAATCAAAATAATAGTAGCCTACTAAAAGTTTACCTGCAGTTCATAGAGTTCACAAACAGTCATTTTGTCAAAGGTCTCCCTTCTGATTAGTGAGGAAATTGGAATCTTCTGACATTCTGAGAAGGATAGAGCGATGTCAAAGGGACTGTGAGGAAATAGAGCTATCGGGAGAATTTCATTGAATTTAGAGGAATCCCAGAGCACCCCATCCTAATGAATCTTATTCTACACTTGGGAGGGAGAATCAGACCGAGGAACCGAGCAGCCTGAAGGAGATGATGCTCACTAAGAATGGGAACCCTGAATGAGGAAAAGAAACTCACTGGTTGGTCTTAGAGTATCTGCCACTGCCCAGGCCAGAAAGACGTTTTCAAATTGGCCACCTAAATAATACTCCAAGATGGCAGAAACTATCGTCTGTTTTTGTTGTTGTTGTTGTTTTGTTTACTTTTATATTACTAAAATCTAGAATAATACTGGAATATAGTGGATACATATATATTGAATGAATGGAAACAGTCTCTGAATTGGCTTTCCTTCAGCTCGTCTACTTTCACCTTCATTCATCAGCCATGTTACTATTAAGAGATCACTCAAAACTGTTAGTTTTACAATGCCGCTCTCATTTCTAGTCTCAATAAATCTGCTACTCAAACTGGAGCCATACCCCCATGGAACCTTGAAGACTCAATTAAGATTATGGCACTCAGTAGATCTTTTTAATTGGGCAAAATAGCTCAGGGCAAAGATCTTAAAGGAGTGGCTTTCCCACCAAAGCTGACAGGCTCAAGTATATATTTGTAATTGAACAGAAAATCAAAGGCAAGTAGTGGAATAAATATAACAGCTATCGGAATTAGGTCTCAAAAGAATTGTGTGTGTATGTGTGTGACAGTTGCCAAATGGAATTGATGGGATTCAAATGCACTGAAAAGAAAAGGAAAAAAAAAGATACTAAGTTACTGAGAGAGGTGTATTGCCCAAAGAACCACAAGCCTGGACTGAAAAAGAGTGAGATGGTTTAAGGTTGAAACTACTCTATCCCCTTAACCTTTTGAAAGCAGGATCCAAGCTAAAAAAGCTTATCAGTGACCAGGGAGGGTGTACTCCCTGATGCCCATTTCAGGTGTGGCTAAGGAATCAGATGATGGGGAATGAGTCATTTTCCCAATAGTGGCCAGGGGTCCCAACGGGCAATGGAAGAGGACAGTGTCTACTCCCAGACAGTAGGTGGATTACAACCCTAATCAAGGACTTTTTCCTACCCCCAAAGTAGGTTGGAGACCTATCAGGATTTCTACAGAGTCCTATCTGATCAGGGTTTCCCCTACCTGTCCTTCCAGGTGGGATTGTTATCCTGCTCCTATTCCCTTATCTCATAGTGGCTTTTCATGAGCAGATAACTGGTCTCTTTAGTTATATCTAATATGTTGTTAGTTAAGCTGGACCGTATTAAAATTGAAGGGCTTTTTTTACATTACACACAGAAAAATAATACCTTTGGGTTTTCTCATTGCTCAGATCTCTGGGCCTCACCCTGATCCTGCTTGATTCTAATAGTTGGGCCAAAAGAGGGTAAACAGAGAGAAATTTCAGTGTAAAAGGATGAAGGACAGCTTTCATTCATCTAAGCAGGCGCCATTTGCAATATGATGGCCCATACCAGAACATCCTCAATTATCTAGACACCATCATTGACTCATGTCCAACTTCTATATCTCTTCAGGTGAAGAGGCCTTGAGCTCCATCTAGAGGCTGGAGTAAAGAACTTACATATAGGGAACTGCAGAAATCAAGGAGTCACCATTAGTTAGGAATGACAAACTAGAATTTGATCCGTAGTTTTCCTTTAAAGAACACCAGGGTCTGTTGAAAAAAAGAAAGTGCAGAACGTAACAGAATTAATTCCAAGAAAAGCGCTTATAGCGTTGCCTTGCACATATTTACTAAATAGTCAAAAATATTAGGTATTATTGTTGTTGTTACCCCTGAGGTTAGGCTACTGGTAGGTAGGTGTTCTGCTCTTGCCTGATGCATAAATGCTAGAAAGCGACAAGCCACTGCTTGTCACTTTATGATAATAAAATCGTAATTTAAAAAGTCCTACCACCAAAATCAGCATCAGGCTCATTCAAGGTCAAGTCTTCAGAGAGGTTGCTGTTTGGAATCAGATTGTGTGGTTTCTCAAGACACATGAACGCAAGTGCTAATCATCGTGCAATCACTTTGAATTTGTATTGTAAACACTTATAACTATCAATTTTAAAGAGTTTCCCTGTAAAGCTTTAAATGATATTCACACAATTTCTTCATTGCAGTGCATTTTAATGAAAGTGGAAAAACACCCTTGGAATTCTTGGAATTGAGCTACATGCTGATTCTGTTACTATTTCAGGGTATGTTTGAGATGGGCATATTTTTACGCCTAATCATAAGAGGAGGGTTTCAATGACCCTAAGTGCTTATTTTTGTATCAGGATTTCTTTTTTTAGGCTAGTGAAAGTCAGAAATAAAAACCGTGATGCACCAGAGATGAGCTTCAGTTCCTTTGAAGGTCATACCTCAAGTTTTTTTGAGACACATGCTGGAGTTAAAAATGTCCATCAAAGGAAATTTACCCAACATTGGTGGATAGGTGGGTGTATACTAGTATACAATCCATTTCTACTCATTTTTCCCTCTATCTGTTTAGACATTTCACAATGCGTTATTAAAAAGGAAATAACCGTTAAGAATTTGCTTCAGACTGAAGAAAAAAATTGACCTTTGAGATAAAGTGTGTTAAAAGATAAACTGAAACATATTAAAACATTTTAAGAGCTTGAGCAAAAATCAATCTAATCGGGTAGCATCCAATATAGCAGATAGAAAAGAGCCCTGAGGAGCTGTACAAAATGAGAGACTTTTACAGGCAGAAGGAAGCAGCAACAAGAAGATACATTAGGCAAAAAAGCAGATTGGTTATGACAAGGTCACTTTCCTTTAGTGGATGCCGGGGGTCTGTCGGGCAGATGACCTACCTAGTGCTGATCAGATGATTCCCAATTGATTAAGATTCCATTTCTGGGGGAGCCAAAACTGTAATTAAACTAAGTCATGGTTTGGTGACATGGGGCTTAGCATAAGTGACTCCATTTTTGGGCTTGCGGTCTTGTTTTTAACAATTGTAAATACTACATATGCCACTTAATAACATGTGGCACTATGCAAGCCCTACATATACCTTGCCAAATTTTAGCATTCTCATCAGCAAAGTAATAATAATTCTAACTTTTATATGGTTTTGGGGGATAATATGCGGGAAAATAAGTTATTCAGGGCAACGGGTCCAGGACATAGCAGCTGTTCGCCCACGTTTTACTTAAATATAGATTGTTGGATGAGGAAATGTTCCCAAGGCCAGTGATCTGGTGAGAACCTCATGTGGAGACATGTATGGCACAACTGGACATGTTTTGATGGAAAGAATCAAGCTGCTGTCAGAAAAAGGAATCTAGAGACACACAGAGGGGTACATGTAAAACTGGTGAAATCTGCATAAGGTCAGTGGATTGTATCAGTGTCAATTTCTTGATGGTTATATTGTACTGTAGTCATGAAAGGTGTTGTCATTGCGGGACACGTGGTGAAGGGCATGTGGGCTCTCTCTGTATTATTTCTTACAACTGCATATAAATCCAAATCATCTTAAAATAAAATTTTATAAACAGGGAACCTTAGAATTGCAGTACTGCTATACTAACTTCTAATCAATCTATAAATAGAAGGCCAGGGACAAGAACTATGAATAATAGGGGGTGAACTATCACCAGGTATGTGATGGTTCCATTAATGAAATTAAAGAGGATGAAAGAAGGTGGATAATTTGTGGATGACTTCTGAAGTTTGTCAGCACTTCTAGAGAAAACATACAGAGGGCATTTGTTTTTTGACAGAGAGGTGGACCCCTGTGAATTTATAAAGATCTGGATGTGAAGCCTTATACCCTCAACCCAGGAGACGCCAAAAGCTGTAATTTAGTGAGAAGATTTGAGTCAGTCACTCTGTCACCTGTGCTCAGCCCCAATTACTGGCCTTGTTTTCATGTATTCATCGCTATTTTGCGGATTCTCAATAGCCACAAGCCATTCATTCTTCTATATGTTATTTGCTTAAAAAACAAAGAGAAGCATCTGAGCATATGCTATGTTTGTTATATGCAAGTCATGCGGGCACCAAAGGTCAATATGACATGTCCCTGCCTTAAAGAGCTCCCCAAAGGAGAAGCAGATAAATAAATTGGCAAGCACTGCATGGTGGTTAAGTGTTAGGAAACTCCTGTTACTTCATTTATATATAAACCCATACTGTTTTTTAATCATTAAAAAAATATATCATGCCATAAATGTACACAGTTTCAAAATTCAAATTGTACCAAAATGATGGGAAATAAAATAGCAGTCCACAGCCCCCTCAATGTCATCCTCAAATTGTGTTTCACAGAGGAACCACTTTCAGTACTTAGGGCTGTTAACTCTATGATTTCCTGCTATATTTTTAATTTTTAAGCTTATTCTATTATTTCTTTATGTTTTTATTTCCTCTATTGTTATAATTACATAATATGCTACTCAGCATAGGCATGTGATATTTTATGTTTACGTGTCCTTTCTGTACAACTCTTGTTTTTTTCTGGAGTTAGTAATTGCCTCATATCTCTCCTGGGGTTTTTCTTTCATCATTTGTAGAAGGTCCTTTTACTTCTGTTTTTCTTAGAGCCTCTGCAGGATCCCACACTTTCGTCTCTCTTGTTTTGATCTCTTATTTTGGTGGAGGACAATCCTGTAGTAGAGTCCTAACAATAGGTGAAAGGGCAGTAAATTTGAGGATCCCTTTTTTTTTTTTTTTTTTTTTGCGGTACGCGGGCCTCTCACTGTTGTGGCCTCTCCCGTTGTGGAGCACGGGCTCCGGACGCACAGGCTCAGCGGACATGGTTCACGGGCCCAGCCGCTCCGTGGCATGTGGGATCTTCCCGGACCGGGGCACAAACCCGTGTCCCCTGGATCGGCAGGCGGACTCTCAACCAATGCGCCACCAGGGAAGGAGGATCCCTTTTAATTTTAGCCTTCATATTAATTGATAGTTTTTCTAGATGAAGAATTGTAGTTTCTTTATAGTTGCCTTATACAGAAGCATCTACCTTTCATCTTCTGTGTTGTTTTTCCATTCTGCTTGTCTTCAAAGGCCAATACTTCTTTTTTCCTTTAATATAATTTTTGTTATGATATTTAGTAATGTTTATTTTGGGGAGAGGGAAGATAAACATATTTATTCAATAAACAATTTATAATTAACCAAATTACTTTTCATTTCTCCATCCCCCCTGCCACACGTCCCTCCATTGTCCTTTGCACGCTTCAGAGACCTAGACTATCTACTCTTTGGAAAGGGTCTGCATCTGTGACAGGTCTAGGAAGATTAAAGTGAGATACATAAGGAAACAAGGCATAGTATGAGAAACCCTAGACATCTTCTTTTCTCTCCCTCGTCTCATTAGTGGAATGGGACAATTTATAAAGTCCAGATCAGAGTGCAGAGGTGGGGGAAAAGAGATCAAGGAAACTATTTTTCCTGTCCTGTAAAGTTGGAGTTCAGAAAGCATCTTTGTAATTCACACACCACCTGAAAACTTCACAGATGGCATTTTTATAGACAGATTTATTGAGGTGTAATTTACGTACTATAAACTTTACCCTTTTGTTGTACAGTTCTGTGATGTTTGACACTTTTTATTGCACAGTTCTGGGAGATTTGACAAATGCATAGAATTGCATAACCACCACCAAAATCAAGACCCAAATAATTCCGTTATCCTCCTTACTGTTCTTTGTGGTCATCCCATCTCCTACTCCCACCCTCAGCCCCGGCTCTTATTTTCATAAACAATCTTCTTTTATGTAGAGAATTCTCCTCAATTAGTATAGGTTATACGTTATTTTTGTTCCATACTCAAATATAACAAGATTCAGGGATTATTATTATTATTAAGGTCTTTGAAATTAATGAGAAATCTATTCAGTGCTTAAACAATGGCATGACATAATCAGAACCTCTTTTTTATTTTATTAATTATAAATTCTGTGTGCTGTCAAACACAGGAATAAAAAAGAGGTCATCCAGGAGCTTTGAGTTAGGAAAGAATTGTCTAAAATAACTGCAAATTTGATTTTAAAATGTCATTTTTATATGAAGTTATTTGTACAGAAAATAGGGTCAAAAAAGAGAAAAGGGAAAATATGGAATATAATGTTTACCAAATTGGTGTCATTTTAAGAATTTTGAATCTTTGCTGGGATAGGCACTGTGGGAAAGAGGAACTATAGAATTTATGAAGTAGTTTAGAGACATTGATTTCAAAAGAATATTGTGATCAATAAGTTAGCCATATGCAGAGGAGTAGAAGTGTTGTGAAAACCTTTCCTTTTACATTACTAGGTCTATATTATTACCCCCCCCCCTTTTACAGTAAAGAAACTAAAGCTAAGAGAAATCAAATAACTTCCTGAGTGTCAGAGATAGTAAATGGTAAGTAAGGTTTTAACTGATCTCAAGGCCCATGTTCTTTTCTTCTACAAATCAGAAGGCTTGTACTCTTGACTCGTATTCCCTCTTTAGCTTTATAACTTGAAACACATACTCTTGTTTCTAAATCCTCTGTTACCTTTTCAAGAAGGTGCTACTTTATTTATACTACTTTGTTTAACTTCTGTCTTGCCCATAGCACAAGTCTCCCAGCTTCTAAATGATGAGTACATCCCAACCCTTGAACGTGTTCAAGTCTGTTATATATAAGTAATAACAATGATAATGCTGTATATGTATTCATAAATATGTAATACATGCCTATGCATTTTATTACCTTGTATCTGACCCTATCTCTATTCCCTTTCACAACAAAATTTCTCCAATTAGTTTTTGTATGCTTTGTCTACAGTTTCTCAACTCCAATTCTCTTTTCAATCAATTTCAGTCTGTTTTCAAATCCAAAACTGCCCCATTTTTCATGATGAACATATCATGCTTCTAAATCTAGTAGTCACTTCTCTGCCTTCTACCGTTGACCACTCCCTCCTTGAAGATCTCTCCCTGCAGAGATTCTAGGACCTCACTCTAACCTTAGAAGTGCCTTTTCTCCTCACTGATTACTCCTTGGCCTCTTCTCTCAGACCTATTCAACCTGCCGTCGAAGTGTTGTCACGTCTTTGGAGTCTGTCCTGGAGCCCACCCAACCTTCCCCCTTTGTTATATTCTTTCCTTAGGTGATTTCATCAACCCCATGGTCTTGGTGTCACCACCTATGCATTAATGACTTCAAACTTTTAGCTTAGGCTTCATACTCTTTCCTGAGCCCCCAGCCCATAGATCTAAACTCTTATTTGGCTTTTCTATTTGCATGACTAAAGGAACTTCAGAGTGAACATAGTCAAAAGAGAACTCTTGATTGCCCGTTCATTATACCTGGTTCTCTCCTAGTCTTGACCCATCTGTGTAAGTTTCATCATAAACCGTTCAGTTTCTCAAGCAAAAACCATAGGAGTCATCTTAATATTTCTTTTCCTCCTCATCACCTCCACACATTTTATTTCCAAATCCATTAATTCAGTTTAAAAATATAGTCAATCCATGACTTATTTTTCTCTTCACAACTTTTAACTTGGCCCAAGGCAGAGTTTTCCTTAGCCCAGATCGTTACATAGCCTTCTAATAGGCCTCCTTGGATTTCAAGCTGTTTTCTCCCCAGACCATTTTCCACAAAGCAGTAACAGTGGTCATTCAAAATGTAAATTGTATCATTTCATTCTCCTGCTTAAAACTCTTCAATATCTCCCCATTAAATCTGGACTGAAACTCAAACATATAACTGTGCACAATGAGGATGAATGATCTGGCCTCTCAGAATTTATCTCATGTCTGCTCTCAATTCTCTTTGCACACGGCTGACTCATTTTATATGGCAGCTCAGAGAGGACTGTATTGACAACCCTAGCTAAAATAGCCAACCTCAGTTAATCTCAAAATTATAACCCTGTTTAATTCCGCCATTACACTTAGAAAAACTCAAATGATCTTACTCTTTGCTTGCATGTTCACTGTCTGTCTGTTCCACTAAAATGTCAGTTCTGTGAAGAGAAGATCATCTCTATTAACCACTTGATCCCCAGGATACAAGCCCCTAATAGGTGCTCAATAAATATTTCAATGAGTTAATGCATATAAAATTCCCAGACCAGTGTCTGACATACTGTGAACACTAAATAAATGCCAGCCATTAATGTTATTTGTATCAATATTTTTATTAGTTGAATAATTGAATGAATGAATGGAATAAATGATTATTTTCAGTTTCTTCATTTGAATGTGAAAGACATGAACTAAATAATCCTTCACACCCCAAAAGTATGATTAAGTCATACTTTAAAATCACATGGTGGGGGGGCTTCCCTGGTGGCGCAGTGGTTGAGGGTCCGCCTGCCGATGCAGGGGACACGGGTTCGTGCTCCGGTCCAGGAAGATCCCACATGCCGCGGAGCAGCTAGGCCTGTGAGCCATGGCCGCTGAGCCTGCGTGTCCGGAGCCTGTGCTCCGCAACGGGAGAGGCCACAACAGTGAGAGGCCTGCGTAGCACAAAAAAAAACACATGGTGAGAATTATCAAACACTTTCCCATTTTCCATCTGCTTCCTGTAATAAATGTTAATTTATGGCAGCTCACTAGATATTAGATACACAGTGAATAATGGTTAAAAAAACGATATCGCTCAAGCTTACTCTGAGACTCAAGTTCCTGAACTTAAAGCTGGTTACATGATAAGCCCCAAACCATTGGGTTGTTGTAAAGTTTAGATAGGAGAGCATGTTGTGTTTGCTATGAATGCAGAATCAGTTGAATGTCAAAGTCTCACAAGTGCTGGACCACAGAGAGCCTTCTATGCTGTCTGTAGAAGACCATGGAAGATGCTAATCTGCTGGTAGGAAAAGAATATGCCAAGTTTTTTCTGCCATAAAAATGTCTTCCTGTAGTCAGGAAATGATAGGAGGGTCAGATGAGGACTTCCAGGTTATCTGAGAAAGGTAAAAAAATATTTTCACATATTTTAATATAGAATAGCTATCCAAGTGCCGCAGTGGTTCCCATTAGTAATTATTTGGTAAGACATTGGGGTGAAGAGTGGGAGGAGAGTGAAGGACAAAGATCTGTTAGGAAGCTATCCCTGAAAAACTATGCTCTCCATGAACTTATAGTTGTTAAATGATTTATCAATAAAATAAGTGAACATGCTTAAGTTAGTTTATTTTTCTGAGATGTAGTTTCTTTGTGAATCTCTAACACTATTCCCGACAAACGATGCTTAATAATTGATGGTGTGTTTCCCTTTCCTTTTCTTTCCATTGGCTTACATCTAAACTGAGTGTGCAACAGATACGCTTGTCACAAGTGATACAATCTAATAAAATGCACACACACTTAACACACAAGGGAGATAGTCTGAGAAATAATCCCTTCTGGTTTAGAGATGACAAAATTCTATTGATTTCTTTCCTTCTGACCTTCTCTGTAACAACATGTTCACAAGACAGGGAACCATATATGTATTTTTTTCTGATTGGAGGACAGAGAGCTCAAAGAGCACTTCAGGATAAACCATTCAAAGACAGATCTTCCAGACTCTTTCTGAAGTCTGGTCAAGTTTAATTTTATCATTAGCAACCAAGATCCATGTTGCACAAAAAAGCTTCTAAAATTATAGAAATATTTTCTTCTATTAATCAGTAAAGAAGGATGTTTCTGCTTTCTTACAAAATGGTACATAGTCATTAAGCACCTTAAATGTAACTTTTCTCCTTATTTATCTTTATATCTTTTATATCCAAAGAAGAGTTTGACATATAATTGGATGCAACAGATGTTTATTGAATTAAATATAAAAACGCCTGAATGGAATATTTTTACACAGATTTTTTTCAACTTAAAATCCAGAAACTCATTATTTAGCACTTTTGGTGTTCAAGGCATTAGATTAGGCATTGCAAGGGATGCAAAGATTAATGAGAGAGCTTTTCTACAGCAGCTTATAGTTAGTGACAAAAGTGCTTACCTAAATTGAATCCTAGTATGAAACTCCCTGTGATTACTGCTATGATAAAAATAAAGTTAAACAGCAGCACACTGAAAGGAAATACTTTATTAAATGCAGCTGGAAAGAATTGGAAAAATATACATGGAAAAAATGGGAGTTGAATCAGACCCTGTTTAATTTCTTTTTTAATGGATTTTGATAGCAGGAACAAGCAAAAGAAGATAATGGGAATATTTGGGGTATTTTTAGGAGCTGGTGGGAAATCTGAAGGTTCTAAGCCTAAAACGTATTGTACAGAAGTAGGAAGAGAGGGGTCTAGCAGAGCATCTTGGGGGAAAGAGAATACTGAGGATACTAAGCTGCACAAGCAAGGTAGTCGTGGCTTTTGAACAGTACCGATGTGGTGTGTACCAAGCTGGAGAAGTGAGCCATCCCAAGGCAATATTCTTTTTTTTTAATCTTTATTAGAGTATAATTGCTTTACAATGGTGTGTTAGTTTCTGCTTTATAACAAAGTGAATCAGTTATACATATGTTCCCATATCTCTTATGTCTTGCGTCTCCCTATCCCACCCCTCCAGGCGGTTACAAAGCACCGAGCTGATCTCCCTGTGCTACGCGGCTGCTTCCCACTAGCTATCTACCTTACGTTTGGTAGTGTATGTATGTCCATGCCTCTCTCTCGCTTTGTCACAGCTTACGCTTCCCCCTCCCCATATCCTCAAGTCCATTCTCTAGTAGGTCTGTGTCTTTATTCAAGGCAATATTCTTTAAGAGACCCTGCCCACATAGTACCAAAACCCTGACTATGAGTTAGCTGTTCAACCAGGACAAGATCCATTTTGTAGAGAAGCTCTTTCACTCAGCCTTCTTCCGACTGTATGGAGCTCGCAGCAGGGGTTTTTACTGAGCACACAGTACATGTTCCACAATGATAACCAGATAGTTATCTGGAAGTCTTGTAATTAAATAACACCATCAAGCTTGTATTCGCTTTCTCCTCCCCAAGAAGGTAATAATAACTCTGTGACTAGGAATAGTGAACTAGCATGTTACTCCAGGTTTCTGAAGTTGCCATGTGAAGCCAAGTCCGACTTAATAATCACAGATATTTTTGTTGTCATTTAAGAAGCATCTCAAGTTATATGGATAGTATTTTTTTTACATGCCAAATCTCTTTCAGTAAATTTTTGCAATTTTACCTTATTATGTTGTGCATCAAAGTGATATGTAGGATGTATAGAAATTACCAAAAACTAACGAAAGCAGACACACATCACCTATGATCAGATTATTGAGACAATGAATGAAACTATTTCACTTTCAGAGTTTCTTCTAAAAAACATTTTCTTTACTGAATGGAGCTCATATTTTATAGTTATTATTTCATCCTGCACTTTTTCTGTTAACATTTTATCATAAGCATTTCCCATAATGTTAAAAATTATATAAAGATACTTCCATTGGTTATATACTACCCGATTCCACTTTTCTGATTTTTCCTAAGATAAATTATTAAAAGAAGAGCTATTGAGTAAATTTGCATAAAATTCAGTAAAGTGTCTTTATATATAATGCCAAAATTCCTTTCGGCTTCTGGTTGTATTGATTTATGATGATATTACTTTATATTTCCTTTTACATGTATTTATGATTACTTTAACATGAGATTAGTAGAGTCCTTACTGAGCATCAATTTATTCCAAATATAAATATCTAACAACTATGTATAGTAACTCTTATAAATTAATAATTGTATAAAATAGGTAAAGGATATAAAGAGATAATTCAAAAGTAAGAACAAGTGGCAATATTACATAGAAATACATTATCAGTGCTCATTAGTAACGATGTAAAAGGACAAAAAATATCAAATAGCTCTGTTTTACTCACTAAATTAAAAAAGTTCTCAAAATGTACTTTTTTTACCATAGATTTTAATTTAAATTTTTTTTACTGTTGTAAGCAACCTTATGTGTTTTTCCTTAAATACATTTTATATATTAAATTATAATTTTTATCGGACCATGCAATAATTTTTGGATTTTTTTTTTTTTTTTTTTGCGGTACGCGGGCCTCTCACTGTCGTGGCCTCTCCCGTTGTGGAGCAAAGGCTCCGGACGCGCAGGCTCAGCGGCCATGGCTCCCGGGCCCAGCCGCTCCGCGGCATGTGGGATCTTCCCAGACCTGGGCACGAACCCGTGTCCCCTGCATCGGCAGGCGACTCTCAACCACTGCACCACCAAGGAAGCCCTGGATATTTTTATTATTTATGTTTTGACTACCAATAATAGCAGCACAGTTAATATCTTTTTAACTATGTATCTGCATACTTTTCTGAAAAAAATATTTTTAGAATTAAATAACCTTTGCTCCTTAGAATGAAAGGGAGTTAAAATCTCATATGACAACTATGACTTTCTAAATCTTCTGATATAATTTAAATATTTAAACTTTGCTATACTCTTTATTGGGTTTTTGCAGTTTAGGACAATTATGTATTCATTGTAAAGTATAAATCTTATCAAAATAGTAAAGTCCTTTTAGTCCATACTTTTATTTTAAATTTTATTTTGATATCAGTAAAATTCCACATGTTATATACACAAACACACTATATATTTGTCCTTTCTTATGTTTTGCAATTACGTTTTTCAGGGGTGTTTACAAAATGTACGTATTTAAATTTTGTTTTGGTATAAGTCTTTTTTATTAGTTGAATTATTTATATCTGTTTCCATAACTCTCATTCTTGGTTTTCCTCCTTCAAATTATTTCTAAATACTTAGTATTGTTTATAAGAAACTGTTTATAAGAAACTGCTAAACTGTTTTGCTAAAGTGGTGTAGCATTTCCCACACCCACCAACGATGCATGAGAGTTACAGCTGATCCACAAACCCGTCAACATTTGGTGTTTACAGTATTTTTAATTTTAGCTAACTGGTATCTCACTGTGATTTTAATTTGTATTTCGTAATAGCTAATGTTATATACAGACTTCTAAGACATTACTTAAAGATGCTCATCTTTTTTTATTCACCATTAATGCCATGTTACAGTGTTCTCCCTTTGAGTGTGGGCTTGCTTTATGACTTGTTTCTAATTGATAGAATATAGCAAATGTTATATGATGCCATTTCTGAGACTAGATTACAAAAGATTGTGATTTCGATCTCGCTAGCAGAGGCTCTCTCTTACTGGCTCTGATGAAGTAAGCTGCCATGACGGAGGGGCACACACAGCAAGGAACTGAGGGTGGCCAGCAGAGAACCCAGTCTCACAGCCCATAAGGAACTGAATGCTGCTAAAACCCTTTTATCTTGGAAGAATATCTTTCCCCATTTGAGTCTTGAGATAAAGCCTGGCCAATACTTTGCAGTTCTGTAAGATACCCTGAAGCATAGGAACAAGTTCAACTGTGCCCAAATTACTGCTCCATAATAAAAGTTTGTTTTTCAGCCTCTAAGTTCAGGAGTAATTTGCTACACAGAAATATACAACTAATATAAGAAATTCTTTCATTCTTCGAGCATATTCAGAATAGCTTCTTTTTTCTTTTTAACATCTTTATTGGAGTATGATTGCTTTACAGTGGTGTGTTAGTTTCTACTGTATGACAAAGTGAATCAACTATACATATACATATATCCCCATATCTCCTCCCTCTTGCATCTCCCTCCCACCCTCTCTATCCTGCCCCTCTAGGTGGTCACAAAGCACAGAGCTGATCTCCCTGTGCTATGTGGCTGCTTCCCACTAGCTATCTATTTTACATTTCGTAGTGTAAATATGTCAATTCTATTCTCTCATTTCGTCCCAGTTTAACTTTCTACCTCCCCGTGTCCTCAAGTCGATTCTCTACGTCTGTGTCTTTAATCCTGTCCTGCCCTTAGGTTGTTCAGAACTTTTTTTTTTTTTTTAGATTCCATATATATGTGTTAGCATACGGTATTTGTCTTTCTCTTTCTGACTTCCTTCACTCTGTATGACAGTCTCTAGATCCATCCACATCTCTACAAATGACTCAATTTTGTTTCTTTTTATGGCTTAGTAATATTCCATTGTATTTATGTGCCACATCTTTATCCATTCATCTGTTGATGGATATTTAGGTTGCTTCCATGTCCTGGCTATTGTAAATAGAGCTGCAATGAACTTTGTGGTACATGACTCTTTTTGAATTATGGTTTCCTCAGGGTATGTGCCCAGTAGTGGGATTGCTGGGTCATATGGTAGTTCTATTTGTAGTTTTTGAAGGAACCTCCATACTGTTCTCCATAGTGGCTGTATCAGTTTACATTCCCACCAGCAGTGCAAGAGGGTTCCCTTTTCTTCACACCCTCTCCAGCATTTACTGTTTGTAGATTTTTTGATGATGGCCATTCTGACTGGTGTGAGGTGAAACCTCATTGTAGTTTTGATTTGCATTTCTCTAATGATTAGTGATGTTGAGCATCCTTTCATGTGTTTGTTGACAACCTGTATATCCTCTTTGGAGAAATGTCTATTTATGTCTTCTGCCCATTTTTGGATTGGGTTGTTTGTTTTTTTTAATATTGAGGTGCATGAGCTGCTTATAAATTTTGGAGATTAATCCTTTGTCAGTTGCTTCGTTTGCAAATATTTTCTCCCATTCTGAGGGTTGTCTTTTCAACTTGTTTATGGTTTCCTTTGCTGTGCAAAAGCTTTTAAGTTTCATTGCATCCCATTTGTTTATTTTTCTTTTTATTTCCATTTCTCTAGGAGGTGGGTCAAAAAGGATCTTGCTGTGATTTACGTCATAGAGTGTTCTACCTATGTTTTCCTCTAAGAGTTTTATACTGTCTGGCCTTACATTTAGGTCTTTAATCCATTTGGAGTTCATTTTTGTGTATAGTGTTACGGAGTGTTCTAATTTCATTCTTTTAAATGTAGCTATCCAGTTTTCCCAGTGCCACTTACTGAAGAGGCTGTCTTTTCTCCACTGTATATTCTTGCCTCCTTTATCAAAGATAAGGTGACCATATGTGCGTGGGTTTATCTCTGGGCTTTCTATCCTGTTCCATTGATCTATATTTCTGGTTTTGTGCCAGTACCATACTGTCTTGATTACTGTAGCTTTGAAGTATAGTCTGAAGTCCAGGAGCCTGATTCCTCCAGTTCCATTTTTCTTTCTCACGATTACTTTGGCCATTCAGGGTCTTTTATGTTTCCATACAAATTGTGAAATTTTTTGTTCTAGTTCTGTGAAAAATGCCATTGGTAATTTGATAGGGATTGCGTTGATTCTGTAGATTGCTTTGGGTAGTATAGACATTTCTACAATATTGATTATTCCAATCCAAGAACATGGTATATCTCTCCATCTGTTCACATCATCTTTCATTTCTTTCATCAGTGTCTTATAGTTTTCTGCATACAGGTCTTTTGTCTCCTTAGTAGGTTTATTCCTAGGTATTTTATTATTATTGTTGCAATGGTAAATGGGAGTGTTTCCTTAATTTCTCTTTCAGATTTTTCATCATTAGTATACAGGAATGCAAGAGATTTCTGTGCATTAATTTTGTATCCTGTTACTTTACCAGATTCATTGATTAGCTCTAGTAGTTTTCTGGTAGCATCTTTAGGATTCTCTATGTATAGTATCATGTCATCTGCAAACAGTGACAGGTTTTCTTCTTTTCCGATTTGGATTCTTTTATTTCTTCTTCTTCTCTGATTGCTGTGACTAAAACTTCCAAAACTATGTTGAATAATAGTGATGAGAATGGACAACCTTGTTTTGTCCCTGATCTTAGAGGAAATGGTTTCAGTTTTTCACCATTCAGAACAATGTTAGCTGTGGGTTTGTCATATATGGCCTTTATTATGTTGAGGTAAGTTCCCTCTATGCCTACTTTCTGGAGGGTTTTTACCATAAATTGGTGTTGAATTTTGTCCAGAGCTTTTTCTGCATCTATTGAGATGATCATATGGTTTTTTTATCCTTCAGTTTGCATATATTGAAGAATTCTTGCATTCCTGGGATAAACCCCACTTGATCATGGTGTATGAGCTTTTTAATGTGATGTTGAATTCTGTTTGCTAGTATTTTGTTGAGGATTTTTGCATCTATGTTCATCAGTGATATTGGCCTGTCGTTTTCTTTCTTTGTGACATCTTTGGTTTCGGTATCAGGGTGATGGTGGCCACGTAGAATGAGTTTGGGAGTCTTCCTCCCTCTGCTATCTTTTGGAGGAGTTTGAGAAGGATAGGTGTTAGCTCTTCTCCGAATGTTTGATAGAATTCGCCTGTGAAGCCATCTGGTCCTGGGCTTTTGTTTGTTGGGAGATTTTTTATCACAGTTTCAATTTCAGGGCTTGTGATTGGTCTGTTTATGTTTTCTATTTCTTCCTGGTTCAGTCTCGAAAGGTTGTGCTTTTCTAAGAATGTGTCCACTTTTTCCAGGTTGTCCACTTTATTGGCATATAGTTGCTTGTAGTAATCTTTCATGATCCCTTGTATTTCTGCAGTGTCAGTTGTTATTTCTCATTTTTCATTTCTAATTCTGTGATCTGAGTCTTCTCCCTATTTTTCTTAATGAGTCTGGCTGGTGGTTTATCAATTTTGTTAATCTTCTCAAAGAACCGGCTTTTAGTTTTATTGATCTTTGCTACTGTTTCCTTCATTTCTTTTTCATTTATTTCTGATCTGATCTTTATGATTTCTTTCCTCCTGCTAACTTTGGGCTTTTTTGTTCTTCTTTCTCTAATTGCTTTAGGTGTAAGATTAGGTTGTTTATTTGAGATGTTTCTTGTTTCTTGAGGTAGGATTGTATTGCTATAATCTTCCCTGTTAGAATTGCTTTTGCTGCATCCCATAGGTTTTGGGTCATTGTGTTTTCATTGTCATTTGTTTTTAGGTACTTTTTGATTTCCTCTTTGATTTCTTCATTTATCTCTTGGTTATTTAGTAGTGTATCATTTAGCCCCCCCATGTGTTTGTATTTTTTTTCAGATGTTTTCCTGTAATTATTTCTAGTCTCATAGCGTGGTTGGAAAAGATACTTGATACATTTTCAAATTTCTTAAATTTACCAAGGCCTGATTTGTGACCCAAGATATGATCTGTCTTGGAGAATGTTCCATGAGCACTTCAGAAGAAAGTGTATTCTGCTGTTTTTGGATGGAATGTTCTATAAATATCAATTAAGTCCATCTTGTTTAATGTATCATTTAAAGCTTGTGTTTCCTTATTTATTTTCATTTTGGATTATCTGTCTGTTGGTGAAAGTAGGTTGTTAAATTCCCCTACTATGATTGTGTTACTGTCGATTTCCCCTTTTATGGCTGTTAGCATTTGCCTTATGTATTGAGGTGCTCCTATATTGGGTGCATAAGTTTTTACAATTTTTATATCTTCTTTTTGGATTGATCCCTTGATCATTATGTAGTGTCCTTCTTTGTCTCTTGTGATAGTCTTTATTTTAAAGCCTATTTTGTCTTATATGAGAATTGCTACTCCAGCTTTTTATGATTTTCATTTGCATGGAATATCTTTTTCCATCCCCTCACTTTCAGTCTGTATGTGTCCCTAGGTCTGAAGTAGGTCTCTTGTAGACAGCATATATATGGGTCTTGTTTTTGTATCCGTTCAGCTAGTCTGTGTCTTTTGGTTGGAGCATTTAATCCATTTACATTTAAGGTAGTTATTGATATGTATGTTCCTATTACCATTTTCTTAATTGTTTTGGGTTTATTATTGTAGGTCTTTTCCTTCTCTTGTGTTTCCTGCCTAGAAAAGTTCCTTTAGCATTTGTTGTAAAGGTGGTTTGGTGGTGCTGAATTCTCTTAGGTTTTGCTTGCCTGTAAATGTTTTAATTTCTCCATCGAATCTGAGTGAGATCCTTGCTGGGTAGAGTAATCTTGTTTTTAGTTTTTTCCCTTTCACCACTTTAAATATGTCCTGCCACTCCCTTTTGGCTTGCAGAGTTTCTGATGAAAGATCAGCTGTTAACCTTATGGGGATTCCCTTGTATGTTATTTGTTGCTTTTCCCTTGCTGCTTTGAATATTTTTTCTTTGTATTTAATTTTTGATAGTTTGATTAATATGTGTCTTGGCATATTTCTCCTTGGATTTATCCTGTATGGGACTCTCTGCCTGGACTTGATTGACTATTTCATTTCCCATATAGGGAAGTTTTCAACTATAATTTCTTCAAATATATTCTCTTCTTCTTCTGGGACCCCTATAACACGAATGTTTGTGCGTTTAATGTTGTCCCAGAGTTCTCTGAGACTGTCCTCAATTCTTTTCATTCTTTTTTCTTTTTTCTGCTCTGCAGTAGTTATTTACACTATTTTATCTTCCAGGTCACTTATCTGTTCTTTTGCCTCAGTTATTCTGCTATTGACTCCTTCTAGAGAATTTTTAATTTCATTTATTGTATTGTTCGTCATTATTTATTTTCTCTTCAGTTCTTCTGGGTCCTTGTTAAATGTTTCTTGTATTTTCTCCATTCTATTTCCAAGATTTGGATCATCTTTACTATTATTACTCTGAATTCTTTTTCAAGTAGACTGCCTATGTCCTCTTCATTTGTTTCGCCTGGTGGGTTTTTACCTTGCTCCTTCATCTATTGTGTATTTCTCTGTCTTCTCATTTTGCTTAACTTACTGTGTTTGGGGTCTCCTTTTCGCAGGCTGCAGGTTTGTAGTTCCTATTGTTTTTGGTGTCTGCCCCTAGTGGGTAACGTTGGATCAGTGGGTTGTGTAGGCTTCCTGGTGGAGGGGACTGGTGCCTGTGTTGTGGTGGGTGGGGCTGGATCTTGTTTTTCTGGTGGGCAGGGCTGCGTCCAGTGGTGTGTTTTGGGGTGTCTGTGAACTTATTATGATTTTAGGCTGCCTCTCTGCTAATGGTGGGGTTGTGTTCCTGTCTTGCTAGTTGTTTGACATAGGGTGTCCAGCACTGTAAATTGCTGGTCGTTGAATGGAGCTGGATCTTAGCTTTGAGATGGAGATCTCTGGGAGAGCCTTTGCCATTTGATATTGCGTGGGGCTAGGAGGTCTTTGGTGGACCAATGTCCTGAACTCGGCTCTCCCACCTCAGAGGCTCAGGCCTGACACCCGGCCAGAGCACCAAGACCCTGTCAGCCACATGGCCATGTACGCAGGGAGTTTCTTGCCTGTTGGGAAGTCTGAAGTCTTCTGTCAGCTTTCAGTAGGTGTTCTGTAGGAGTTGTTCCACATGTAGAGGTAGTTTTGATGTATTTGTGGGGAGGAAGGTGATCTCCACGTCTTACTCGTCCGCCATCTTGAAGGCACCTTCTCAGAATAGCTTCTTTAAAGTCTATGCTAAATTCAACACCTGGACTTTCCTACGCCATGCTTTTTCTAGTTTATGGTTCCACTTTCACTTTTCTTTGGCTGTTCAGAATATTTGATTGTATGTAAGATGTAATGATTGTTATAGATAATCTGGATTTTTATTATCCTCTTCAGGCTTTGATATTTTATTCTAGGAGGCAGTTTAGTTACTGAATGATCACCTGAAAGTTGTGAAGGTTTAGTTTGATGCTTTGTTAGGGCACATCTGTGGAAGCCCAAGGTGTTCCCCAAGCTGTACAACTTAATGGAGCTTCACCTTTATATTGTCTTTCCTGCAGATCTTCTCACAGCTTAGTTGTTGTCTTTATGAGGGCATGTCTAGAGAAGGTCTTTCTTTGGGTCTTGCCCTTGCTTTTAAGGCATGGAATTTCTGGCATCTCAGTTGGATGTTTGGGTTGGCAATAGACATTAAAGGAGTCCTACAGTCTATGTTGTCAGGACCTGAGCATCTTTGAGTTCCGCTTAAACCTTAGTGTCTCTGTTCTGCCCTCAACCCTACTGTTCCTCTCTAGAGAAACGTGTGTATTCTTGTCCAGCATGTCTTCACTTAGCCCTCAAGAAACACTCATGGAGAATCAAACATGGATTTTCGTCTTTCTGCAACAACCCCTTTGCCTCAAATGTTCTGCCTTGCAAATTCCAACCACTTCAGCTGCCCCAGATGCTTATTTCTGCCTCCTCAGCTCAAGGGAAATATCATGCTTTTCTTGTATAAAAGCTTATGGTGTCATAATTGAGAAATTGTCCTAGATAGAGGGAGGGCTGGACCTAGTCATGGGCGTCACCTCATGAGATTTCCTACTCTTAAAAATCACAGCTGTCTTCCACTGCCTGTAAACTGTTGCCTCATATATTTTCCCCCAGTTTTATAGTTGTTTACAGCAGAAGAGACAGTCTGGTACCAGTTACTTTGTCACAATGTGGTAAAGTTTTATTCTGAGTTCAGTCAGTGTTTCTATTTTGTTTACTCTGCTGTCTTTATGTCATATCAGAATAGATTCTGATTCTATTTATTAATATCTCATATTCCATCTCATAACCTTTACAGTTCGTTAACAGTTTTTACTTTTATGTGTGGGAAAAAAACCTGGAAGTTTGACTTCATATCTTAGTAAGTTTTCTACGGGTTTCAGCATGCAATTTTTTTCTATGATTGGCCTGAAATTTTCAATATTTCATCTGGTTTTGAAGCTTATATGTCTTTCCTGATTTTAAGTAATTTTAGTTTAATAACTACTTTCTCCATTTTTGTTGAAAGAATGTCCTCTTCGTGTCTACTGAGAATTCCACTTAGCTTTAAAAAATCAGTTTCTGTATATATTTTAATATTTTGGGGAATAAAACATTACTTTGAGTTTTCAAACAGTTTCTCTTCTGTAGAACTGCAGTTCTAAAGAAGTATTTTCGTAGATTTGGTGATTTTTTTTTCCCCAAATTTAGTACTTAGTCGAAAACCTTTTGTATAGGTTTTTCCAGCTATTAACATGGGGTTAGGCACTATTCTCTTTATGACTGGATTGAATAGACATACTGTTCATGTGAATTAGATGTTTAGAATTGCATCAGCAGATGAAAGTTGAGAGATGCTTGGAGCCACAGACATTCTCTGCGGTCTGTGCTTCTGCTTTTCCTTTGCTGTATTTAATGAAGTCTAGTCATCCATGCTCAAGATGAGGCAAAAATACCTGCTTTCCTCTGAGTGTTCACTTTCCTTGTTTTCTATTTATTGTCCTTCAGTCTCATCCCACTTGTCTCCTCTCTCCCCCTGACACACCAAGTGTGATCCCTGGTCCTTGCCCTGGGCAGGAATGGGTTAATTTTTTCTCCAAGTACTTAGTTTACCTCCCACTTTTCCTCTAAGTGAGAGTTGTAGAATAGTTTGTCCTGGGACACTTCCACTTACCTCGTTGGCATATTGTCCTTTCTCAGAAAAGATAGTAAGGTGTTACACTCATGAGCCAGCCCTTCATTGGGCCTAAAAAGAGATGCTATTCCAGGATGCTGAAACCAAACAACCCTTATATCGACACAACCAGACAGTGCTCAGGAATCTGTGGAGCAAATGATACCTTCATACGTATCCTTTCAAGCAATATAATCACTCATTTAATTTAAACATCAGAGGTAGTTTTTACTGCTTTGTTAACATTCCCAAGACATAAATACAGACATGACCACACACACACACACACACACACACGTGTTATTCCCGTCCTTATATCCTTTTTATGCCATCATAACTGAAATTAGAATGGGAGAAAGAAACATAGATAGCTGGGTTCATTGCCATCTTACCCAGGAAGTAAGAGGAGCTTTACAAAATGTAAACTTGGCATTTTCTTCATTAACATGAAAGCTCACTATCCACCTAGGGAAGCTTCAAGAGAGTCAGTACAGAGTGGGTCCAGGAAGTGGAGGTGTCCCGCTGGACTACTCAGATTCCCCCGTATCCACGAGGGCACACTGGAGGACAGGACACAAAGCTAGCACACACCTGTGCGGAGGCAAGTGCCAGCAGGTAGCCATATTAGAGCAGCCATTTATGGGAGGCCAAGTTGTGGTTCTGACAGCCCAATTCTGACAAGTGACATATTTACAAAGTGTCAATGTGTCAAATAGGTGGAGACTAAATTGGCTCTGGAATAATATATTGTAATTCTATCTGTGATTTCCTTTGACTGATGCGCTTCATTTTGACCTGTTTTTCCTTCACATACTTTAGCTGTCCTGTGGTTCCAGGGATTAGTAGATGCATCTGTAGCCCAGGGCAAAAGGGGAAACGACTTGCATTTACTGTCCACTTATGATCGGACTTGGTGCTAGCTTAATTACAGGAATGACTACTGTTCATCATAACATATAATGAGGTTAGTATTATTCCAGTTTAAAACTCACAAACTAGGCTTCCCTGGTGGCGCAGTGGTTGAGAGTCCGCCTGCCGATGCAGGGGACACGGGTTCGTGCCCCAGTCTGGGAAGATCCCACATGCCACGGAGCGGCTGGGCCTGCGCATCCGGAGCCTGTGCTCTGCAACGGGAGAGGCCACAACAGTGAGAGGCCCGCGTACCGCAAAAAAAAAAAAAAAAAAATCACAAACTCACAGCATTCAGCAACTAGCCTAAAGTTATACAGCTCTAAGGGGAAGAACATATATATATTATGACTTCTTTCTTTGCCACATCATTCTACTTTATTGCAGGTATTTAATATTTTCTTTCCTTCACTCCACTGCTGTTATTGGTCACATATCTTTGTTCCCTAATACAACTCTCTGAGAGCAGAGACTGTGTTTTAGCTCTTTATTTCTTACTTAGAACCTTAGCTACAGTGGGAGTCAGCAAGCATTAATTTGATTCTAAAACTCATAGAATAACAGCATGGGTAAATTTACTTGCAGATTGTAACTTAAGATATAGCCTGGTTTCTACCTCTTAATTGTTATATGATTCCTTAATTTATATGATGAGTCTAACACCTGACACATAAAAAATTGTAATGATTATGAAATACGACACAGCATGGCACAACATAACACAATACCAGACAACACAACACAATAAGGAGAAAATACCAGTGTATAGTATACAGATAGGGCTCCATCAATGGCTCCTCCTACAATCATCATCACCCATAAAACATCACATAAACATACATCCATGCACACATAAAAATAGAGTATAAATTGGTAGTCATAGGTGCAGGATTTTAGTGCTGGTAGGGTCAACATTTTTAAAATTTGTATAATGCTTCATTGTCTGTTTCTTTCTTTTTTTACATCTTTATTGGAGTATAATTGCTTTACAATGGTGTGTTAGTTTCTGCTTTATAACAAAGTGAATCAGTTATACATATGTTCCCATATCTCTTCCCTCTTGCATCTCCCTCCCTCCCACCCTCCCTATCCCACACGTCTAGGTGGTCACAAAGCACCGAGCTGATCTCCCTGTGCTATGCGGCTGCTTCCCACTAGCTATCTGTTTTACGTTTGGTAGTGTATATATGTCCATGCCTCTCTCTCACTTTGTCACAGCTTACCCTTCCCCCTCCCCATATCCTCAAGTCCATTCTCTAGTAGGTCTGTGTCTTTATTTCCGTCTTACCCCTAGGTTCTTCATGACATTTTCTTTTCTTAGATTCCATATATATGTGTAGCATACGGTATTTGTCTTTCTCTTTCTGACTTACTTCACTCTGTATAACAGAATCTAGGTCAATCCACCTCACTACAAATAAGTCAATTTCATTTCTTTTTATGGCTGAGTAATATCCCATTGTATATATGTGCCACATCTTCTTTATCCATTCATCTGTTGATGGACACTTAGGTTGCTTCCATGTCCTGGCTATTGTAAATAGAACTGCAATGAACATTTTGGTACATGACTCTTTTTGAATTATGGTTTTCTCAGGGTATATGCCCAGTATTCAAAATAATATGTAAACATTTCTTTGTTGTTTTTCAATCTTATTTATTATGTATTAGGCTGCAATCAAGATGCCTATACATCAATCTTTGTTTTAAAAATGCTTTTACTGAATTCTTTGGGTTGGATTCTGAGAAATGGAGTCATAAAACTAAAGATAGGATCCTATTTATGTTGCTAATATTGTTTCCAGACAAGTTTGTAGGATCTACTCTTTCACTAACAAAGAATACCAGTGCTGACATAAGATATTCTTCCAAAAATCAACTATCCTTTAAAGAAATAATTAATGTGATCACTCGAAAGATCAAACCTTTAAGTGTAGATTAGTTTTTTGTGTACTTTATTGATTGAATTTTTTAATGTTCTTTGATCTAATCTTCATGGTGCTCTTTCTGATACCTTGACAACTGGGCTAAGTAAAATATTTTTAATACCCAATAGTCACCCCTAAAAACCATTGTAGATTTTTAGAAAGGCAAAAGCTGAGGCAGCTGACTTAGACACTTTGTGGCAAAAACCATTTTTATGCTTACTTGGTTTTGCTTGGATAGTTATCAAGCTTTAATGCATTGTTGTAAAGAAAAATGTTTAGTTAGTTAATTAATTTTTAAAAAGTGTAGCAGACATTTGCAAAGTACATTTTGATATATAGACACACCAGTCGTCTATAATGAATAGGAAAGTTACGGAGTTTGAACTAATGTCTTCATAGCATTATGTGGAATATACAGGCAAAGTGCAGATAAAATAGAGGATTTTGGAAGGGGATAGAGCCAATCAAGTGCTCCAATTCCCACCTTTTAGGGAGACCTGACTGCTCACCTCAAGCTCAAGAGGACTTTGTAGAGAGAGAAAAATCGGATCCTTGCAGGTGGGAGGCTTAGTGCACGAGAATCAAATTACTGCTTATGAAATCCTCAGGAACCGACTGCCTTGTTGGATCAGCCAGCAGAGTTGTGTCTGTCTGGAGATCCACCTTCATTCCCGGACTGTGTTCCTTATGGGATTTGTAAGGATTCACCGTGGACTATGGGTTAGAGATCCAACAGGGTCATCTGTGTCCTTGTCCAACAGAACTACTGAGTAGATCAAAGCAGTTAAAGGCCAGTGTCAGTTTCCTACAGGCTCTGGAAAGATTTGCAAG
Source organism: Monodon monoceros (assembly GCF_005190385.1). Lineage (NCBI taxonomy): Eukaryota > Metazoa > Chordata > Mammalia > Artiodactyla > Monodontidae > Monodon > Monodon monoceros. The sequence goes on along the minus strand of NW_021703770.1, from coordinate 4,112,353 downwards.
AGATCCCTTGGACTGGTGATGCATCCACCCAAGGCAAAGGAGTTTTATGTCAGAGAGAGAGAGGGAGAGACAGAAATTTACAGAAATGGCCCAAAAGAAAGAGCCTTCACATCTCTCCACAAAGTACACACCAATCATCCAGTGAGAAGAGAACTTGCTCTCCCTCTTTCCCTTCCCCTTTGCCCATGCTTCGACCTCACAGGCATCAGTTAGAGCAGCGAGAGAGAGAGTGAGAAGGAAGAAGGATACTCTCCACCTCCTACTGTCAACTGCACAGGGTAAGGCTGTCAGACCAAGGACTGGGATGTGGAGAATACTGATGTTTAAAACCAGTCTAGAGTTTTGCTTCTTACAAAGGGCTGATCATTCCAATTACTAGAATAAGAGTGTTTTATCATTTAAAGTGAATTTAAGGGGCTTCCCTGGTGGCGCAGTGGTTAAGAATCTGCCTGCCAGTGCAGGGGACACGGGTTTGAGCCCTGATCTGGGAAGATCCCACGTGCCACGGAGCAACTAAGCTGGTGCGCCACAACTACTGAGCCTGCGCTCTAGAGTCCGAGAGCCACAACTACTGAGCCCGCGTGCCACAACTACTGAAGTCCACGCACCTAGAGCCCGTGCTCTGCAACAAGAGAAGCCACCACAATGAGAAGCTCGCACACCACAGCGAAGAGTAGCCCCCGCTCGCTGCAACTAGAGGAAGCCCGCGCGCAGCAACGAAGACCCAATTCAGCCAATAAATAAATAAATAAAGTGAATTTAAGACAATTTATTAGCTAAGAGTGAGTAGAAGAGTCATGAAGTCTGTCCATTTATGTTTTCAATTAAACGAAGTAAAAAAGCTTTCCTCCCTGAATGAATTTTAAGGGGATAGTAGAAGGGAGATAAAAGTGCTTTTAATTTTATCCCAATAATGTTTCTGAAAAACATATTGCTTACAGATGAAATTTTAACAGCCAAGGTTAAAATAATGATGGATGAATCCCACACTTTAAGAGAACGTATTGAAAGGGCATCTAATATGGAAGTGAGTAGTCAAGCAACAGTTAACTATGAAGGATGCATAGTGGTGCAATCGAAGTAAGGTGGGAAAAGATTATTCCAGGTAGGGTGACCACCAGGTATTAAGGTCCAAACTGCAAAAAGTGGTAGAGGAAGTATCTTCCTGTATCTTCTATATGGGTGGTGTGCTCTGTTTAATGATGTTTCACGTTCACTTGCTTTGTGTCATGCTTTATCCAAATTGTGGAGATAGAGAAATGTGACTTGATAAAAGCCCGCAGCCTATGATAGGGCCAAGGCCAAATGTTAGGTCTCCCACATTTTTCTTCAGAATATAGTTACACATGTAATCCTTCTCTGAATAAATAATATGTGTTCTTTTTGAGTTAACATTTGTAGTACTTTAAAAAGGAATTTTAGTTTTCTCATAGTCATGTGGTTGTTTTAAAATGTACCCAGGTTTTGCTTTTATCAGGCAAGGTAAGACACACAGACATGGAAATGACTGTCATGGAGGAAGACGTTTTTACACTTACAGATTCCTAGCAACTGGAGGTGTGGCCCACCATGCAGGGGTGTCCCCTGGTCAGGTAGGAGGCAGTGACTGGTAAATGCAGGCAAGAGCCTTTATTGTGGTTTCCATAACAAAGAATGGTCAAAGCAGACTAAGCAGGGTTGGATTGACTAGTTTGAATAATATCAGTGGGCTTTGGAGCATAAGGACTGTCCTGAGTTGTTTAATACCTGGCCCTGGTGCGCGAGGGCCGACATGTGAGAGCTCAGTAAAGGAATTCATTGTCCTTGACCCCATTGTAAGTTTACCAGGCAAAGTACAGGAAGTAAATCTGGCTACCCAATGCCACTGAAAAATATTAACCGTAGGTCCTACTTTACTGGTTACTTCACATTTCTGAAAAAGCTCATCTCTTCTTGGCCTATTGAACAGAACTGGTTTGAATTAACTTTTGCATTGTGCCTGTTTTAGCTTTCACTGAAGATAAACTCTTCAGTGAATTATAATTAATGCATCATCTTTTCTTCCTTGCCCAAAATATGATAAAAGGCATATATTTTCCTCAGTATCTTGTGTAACATCTATGTTTTCTTTTTAATATCTATATACTTGCAAGATGCAATTCATCATACATTTCTAATTAACATCTAATTTTGGATTAATTTCCTCTTTCTTCCTTTGGGGTTTTCTAATGAGACAATAAGTTACATTTGCAAAGGCCCCATATTAACCGTACTTGCTTGATTGTAACACCTTGTGGGTAGTTATAATTGTCTTTTTTAAAATTATCATTTCTATTTGTTAGATATTGGTTGCTGCTCACTCTACTTGCGAAATGTGACACAATCTCACCAAAGGAAGCGAGTTCTTCTTGTATTATTTATCAAACTTCCCTGTGGAGCTTTTATGGAAGTTTTGTAAAAAAAAAAAAAAAAAAAAAAAAGTTAACATTTGTAGAAGCTGTTGGAATTAATGGCTAAGCATCATAAGAGTTACATATAATTGGAAGTCAAAGGTCAAGGTTCAAGTCTGTGTTTTATACCTGCTAACTCTGAACCACCAGGTGACTAGTTATTAAATTTTCCTCCTCAATTCCCCCTTATGTTTTAAAAGGAAGAATAAAACTCACACATACAATGATGTAAAGATGAAAAGAAACACTGAAATGGAAAAAAGCTTTGTAAATTGTAAAGAGCTATACACATAAATGATCACAGTGATTTTTTTCTCCACTATGAATAGTGCTAATGAAATAAAGGCATTGACTATGTCCACATTGTGTTTCAATGCTATAAATGTTTATGAAGCCCCTTCTTTGTGCAAACCGCCGTAGTGGGAAGTATAGGAGATTCAGAATTTAAACAAGTCAACTAAGAAAAGCTCTTTCTCAAACTCTCAGATGGTAGAAGCAGCTACAGTGCACTGCTTCTTTCAGTAAGGAAGGACTTATTTGGGGGCAAGTACAGTGTAAGTTTAAGGGATAGACGTATAATGGGATGTGTTGAGGAATGTTTTCTATGTCCCTGCCATTGACTACAGGGCAAACTAAAGTCAAAAGAGAAGTTAAGCCAGGCACTGCATTCCTTAACCAGTGGCTCTCCACCCTGGCAACACATTGCAATAAAATGAGAAGCTGTGAAAAATTCTGATACCCAGGCTTCACTACAGATGAATTAAATCAGAGTATCGTATCTGGAGTGCTTTTCCAATGTGCAGACAAATGTGTTGAGAACCATTGCCCTAAAACAGCCTGCGATTAACTGTGATTCACATACTACCTCCAGGGCTTAGTGTATGTTCCCTAATTTGGCTTCAGTTTAGCCCATTGACACTTCACCTTGCCTGGAAGTCCCTGGTCATCAGGATTGGGGTGGGGCAGAGTGCAGTTCTTTGCTTGGGTACAGTTCCTGCTATTTCCTCCTTGTTTTATGATCATGTCTACCTCACACAAGAGACCACTTTCAGAGAACCTTGTGTCTTGTTCTCTTCCACCCTGGAGGAAGCAGGACCCAAAGAGAAGACAAGGGGCTGACTACATTCCCAACAGCCTTAGCACAAGAAGGAAGGGAGCAGAGGATCAGACAGGAGGGTTGCAATATTGTGATTTGTAAGAAAAATATATATTTGGTCATTCAAATGACCAAAATATATTTCTCATATATATTTGGTCTGTGTCCACAGTTCCTGGCTCTCAGCTCCCCAAATGCTTGGGATTTCCTAACTGTTAAAAGTGATAAATTGTGCCTTTTGTTGTGTTAATGAGGTGGCTTTTGGAAGGCTTCTGAGGATGGGGGCTGATTGCCAGGAGAACCAACCTTGTGATTAAAGGATTGGAATTTTCAGTCCCCCACCCCCTCTCAACTTTTCCCTGGGGAAGGGAAAAGGGGCTGGAGATGGAATTCAGTCACCAATGGCCAGTGATGTAATGAGTCACGCCTATGTAATGAAGCCTCCATAAAAACCCAAAAGGATGGGGTTTGGAGAGCTTCTAGGTTGGTGAACACATGGAGATGCTGGGAGACTGGTGCACCTGGAGAGGACATGGAAGCTTTACACCCTTTCTGCATACCTTGCCCTATGTGTCTCTTCCATCTGGCTGTTCCTGAGTTATAACCCTTTTACAACAAACTGGTAATCCAGTAAGTAAAATGCTTTTCTGAGTTATGTGAGCTGCTCTAACAAATCAATCAAACCCAAGGAGGAGGTCGTTGTAACCTCCAGTCTGTAGCTGGTGGGTCAGAAGCACAGGTAGCAACCTAGGTTTGCAACTGGCCTCTGAATTGGGGTTGGGGGAGCAGTCTTGTAGGACTGAACCCTTAACCTGTGGGATCTGATGCTATATTTGGGTAGATAGTGTCAGAATTAAGTTGAATTATAGCACACTCGGGTGTCCTGAGAATTGTTTGTTGGTATGAGGAACCCCCTGACATACATATATAAACACACACACACACACACACACACACACACACACACACACACACACACAC